>NW_017728943.1:2627342-2668744 GCF_001723895.1 Crocodylus porosus | reverse complement strand
CACAGACACGAAAAGCCTTTTCAGATCACCTACTTTAAGTTAGTATATCCCCTTCATTAAACACATCTTTTCTCAGCTCAGTTAAGAAGATGCAACTTATCACTTCAGTATTAAAACAAGTACAAAAATGTGCCTGATTTGAAGATGAAATGCTAAGTTAGACTTATAATGGGTGCCAACTTCGTCACATGCAAAGTGAAAATTAGACATGGTGATATGAAGATAGCCAACTCCGTGCATAGATTCAAAACGCAAACCAGCAGCACGGCACAGTTAAAAAAAAGAGGGCAGGGGGTCATTTTACAGAAGAATGACACTCCTTCTGGCTAAAATCCACAGGGCCAAGACTTCGGTTTTCACAGGATGAAGCCTCCTTCTACACAGTGGAAGATGCCCATCTGTCTGCCAGTACAGAAAGATGACTAGAACTTAGGCCACAGCTGCCTAAGAGAAGAATGCAATTGGATGAAAAGCTGTGGTTCCCGCAAAGAAAAATGGTGGTGACACCTAAAGTATATTGCCTTTTCCTGGTAGAGATAGGGAGAACTGCATAGCTGCTGGTGCAGCTAGGAAGAGCAGCATTACAGAAGAAAAAAAAACATAACCGCTGGCAAAATGCCAGCTTTGTGCCTAGGCATGGTTTCTGTTTCACTACTTTTAAAGAACAAGTATTTCACTTACCTTCGGCAACGTCTCCTGCAGCTTGGTCTTCAAGGTTAGGAGTGGCTCCCACACCTGCTTCCTCAGCTTGTTCACAAGAAAAAGAAAACAGATGCAAAAGATGGATTAAAATATTCACAAACCCCCCCACCTTTCCCCCGCCTCTTAACTCCAGCTATAATGGAACCAGAGGTACCATTATGCCAGAGGCTCTGAACAACTTAACTGCAATGGATTTACCATTAGTCATTCTGTCACGCTAAATCAAGGTAAGGCTTCATCTGATCAAGCCCTGGATGGCATTGGCCAGGACTTGATACTGCAGAGGAAGGGGCTGAAAACTGAGGTGCAAGAAAAGTCCTCTTGCACAGCAGAACGGCTGTCCTGGACATTTCTAGCACTAAACTAAAAACGCCTGAGGGTCAATTTAAAAGATTAAAAAAAAGACAGACACAACAATAGGTTTCGTAAGATAGGTCAGAGCTGAGCTGACACCAGTATATAAACAATAGTATAAATACAACCACTATCTTCATCCCTCATAGGGCATAAAAGGCAAAATAAATACAACTCCTTCTTAGTTGCTCTGGAAGCACAGACTGTGGACAAACTGAAGTAACACAATATGGTTAAGAATTTCTTCTGAAAGAATGAGAGTTAAAACTCCAGTAGTGTAAGTTGCATTAATTTAGGCTTCATCTGTCTACAAAATGCAGATCATTACCTACTCCCACACCACCCAGTGGCAAAGTACTGTAATGGCACCTATTATCATGAGACAGCAGCATGTTGGCCTCTTCTGATGCTGGTGCTGCACCAGTATGCAAACCCAATAGAGTTACACCACAGTGAATACATGTTCACACTCACAAGATCCTACATGTACTCCACATTTGTAGCAAAGAAGGGCATTTTGGGATGTTTTGTCCAGATGGATGCCCTAGTGAACCACAGTTGCTATAAGGAAAGTAACCATTCTTTCTGTGATTATTACTTGTCCACGCAGATTGCATTCAAGGTTGCTGTTTAGCAGCTAAATCCCTAGGATTACTAGTCTTACTAAAAAACTGCAGGAGTCTCTTATCAGTCCAGACATCCAATTTTTAGCAGCAAGTATATTTCTACATGGGGACATTCCTTGAACATGCCAAATAAATTGTTTGGGCTCTAGTAGAACACAGTTTAAGCAGAAAAGTTGAAGCTAATTTGTTTTGTTTCCATGGGAAATCTTAATCTACTACAATACTCCTTGCCAGAGCTTCTGGATTGAGACAGCTTGGCCTCTGGACCCGTCTCCTGAAAGTACTAATTGTCAGAGAAGTATTTGAAGAGGTTTTGTTCTACATAGGTAGCTGAGAGCATGTTCTTAATGGTGTTTTGTTTCCTCTGAGCTGAATATGGTGTAGAAAAGAAGGCAATAGGTATACAGGAAGTCCTCAGACTTACGACACAATTGGTTCCTGAAAACCGCGTCTCAAGTCAAAACGCTGTAACTCAGAACTGATTTTCCCATAGGAAACAATGTTATAAACAGGGGATTGCTTCCTGAACCAAGGCCCGATACCCTATTTTCACCAAAAATAACTCAGAATTTTGTACTCAATTTACTATAGATGAGTAATATAGCTACATTAATGTATTTATCTTGTAAATGGCAATCATATTGATTTGGAAGGATTTCTTTGAGACGACTTTGCTGGACTTTTGAAGGGCTCTCGGTTGGACTTTTTGAAGGCTTCTTGGCTGGAGTCTTCTCAGGAGTCTTGGCTGCAGGTTTTTCTAGGGTCTTGTTGGCTTTCTTAAAGAAAGTATCCAAGGAAGTTTGGACAGATGTTCTCCAGAGAGACAGGCATCACATCGGATCAAGCGTTGTAAAGTTGAAACGGTGTCAATTTATAAACATTGTAAGTGCAAAACGTAACTTGAAACATTGTAAGTCGAGGACTGCCTGTATGTGTTAACTGAGGGGGAAATCCAGGGACCACTTTGAGAAAGATCAGACTCACCTTATCTTTGTGAAACAGTATGAGGGAGTCTGTCATTAATGCCTAAAACTCGCTCTTCACTTCAAGCAGTAATGATGGCCACCAACATGCAGCCTTGAAAGAGATCGACAGTAGAAGGAGCAAGAAGCTAGAGGCTAAAAAGTGAGAAGGGGTCTTGCTAGTATTAAGGAGACCCACATTAAAGATCCTAAACCTCTGAATGCTGGAAGCTGCAGTGGGAGAGGAGTGGAGGGTGGAAAACTCTAGACACCCTGTTCACCCTCTCCCTCACATCCGTGCCCTGCCCCTGTGTGAGACAATGCTGGGCTAAATGGACCTAAGGTCTGACCCAGGAAATGGCAGGGTCAAACCTGGACAAGAAAATTCCCTCAGTGGTAGAACCACATGGATCAGATTCAAAATCCCAAGAGCCTCAAAAAGGCAATGAATGGACCAGGATAACAAGAAAAGACACTGAAGCAACAATGGCACTAAGCAGCTGATAACACAGTTTTTCCACTTTGCTTTATGTTAGGCTTATAGTTTGATTCATAAAAATGAGGCTTCTCATACAGTAAACAAGTATTGTTCTGCTACACCCAGACAAGTAATATTCCTGCTGTCATGTGCCGTGTCCATGAGTTCAGGCACAGGATCAGACTAATTTTCTGAAAAAACTTCTGAAAGATGTAGGGGATGGCTGAGCTGAAGAAGCAAGTCTCAGCTTGAACAACAGAAATGAGATTTACAGGAAGGCAACCTGGCAGCATCACTGAAGTGTGGAGATCAGGCTTTAGGCCCTGACTCAACTGGCAACTTACTCAAGTTTTTATCTCCTCTTCCCTAGGCTCCTTTCTGTAAAATGGAATGACACGCCTCAAAAGGTTTTGAGACTTTTGGATGAGAGGAGCTATAGAATGGTGCAAACCATTACTGATTAACGGTGGAAGTTCCCAGTGGTTTTTTCTCTGGAGAATTTACATATGTCCATCATGGTGTTATTTGTATTTACCAGACCTTTGTCTTGTCTTACTTTTCTTAAGCCTTTGGGAATTGGCTAGAAGGCATGAAGCAGGTTTCTGTGCCACTGGGTCAGGAATGAACCCACAAGGCAGATGACGATTAGCTATCATGGGAACATACAAGCTGATATGTAAAAATATCAAGTCCTGATTGAGGATGGTCTTTGAGTATTCTGCTAGTGGGAAGGCACTTCCAGCTGAGCTGATCTGCCAGATTATACCCAAGTCTGTTTAATATAGGCCAGGGGTCGGCAACATTTTTTGCCAGAATGCCAAAAACACCCACAACCTCAATCTGTAAGATATTGGCATGTCAGGGGCAGAGAGCAGGGAAGCTGCAAGGGGCCAAATCCATGTTGTGGCAGTGCAGCCTTGGCCCCTTTCCCACCATCCACCCTGAGGCAGGTGTGCACCTGCTGCTGGCAGCAAACCAGGCTAGGGCTCTGTGGACCGCGGTGCGGCTGCTTGCAGCCTCTATGCCACCTGCTATGAGCAGTCTGGGCTCTGTGGTGGGTGGCAGGGGCCTACCCAGAGCCCAGGCCAACTATGGCAGGCAGCAAGCAGCTGCACCAGGGTCCATGGAGCCCTGGCCCAACTCACTGCCAGTAGCAGGTGCAGATACACCATAGGGCATATGGCGAGGAAGAGACCAGGGCTACACTGCCCCAACAAGGATCAGGCTTCTCACGGCTCTCCCACCATCTACCAAGACACATGTGACAAGCAAAATGCCTTCACATGCCATGCTCTCGTATGCATGCCACCAGTTTCTGACCCCTGGTACAGGGCTAACAGATTTACCTTGTGATGTGTGCACTGATCCTGAAGATGAGCAGCTGTCTGACAGAATGGATGCTCCACTCCAGGTTGCCCACTAATGCAGCACACAGCAGTGGTGTGGTTTGTGAGTACATCCCAGCAGTGTTGTCTATCAGGACATGAAGATCAGTCCCTTGAGAGGCTTTGTTGGCAGGCGACCATTGGTATAAATGGTTCAGCATTTAAATCCACTAGAAGTATGTCCACATATTAAAAGATAGCCTCTCAATGGGAGTTTTAGTTCACTATCAAAGCTTGTCTTGAAAATGCAGAAAAAAACACCTCTTTACCAAACAGATTCACATTTTCAGATTTCTCAGGTGTGAGCCAATGACAGTCATATTTTATATTCTTGCAAACCTGCAGCTACTAAAGAACTTGAAATGAGCAGGGTATAAGAATTCCCAGATGCTTTTGAAGAGACTTAATAAAGGCACTTTGCTCTTGTTTGTTTGCTTTTTTATTTAAAGAAGTGGCTGCACAAGAAGCCGGGGTTTGCCGTATATTCTTGGTCAGCTACAGAACATAACCTGCCCTCATTAGCAGGTGTAATATGTGAAATAGTTTGTGAATTTTTACAGACAGCATAAGGGGTACTCTAAGGATGTGAAAGGTTCAAAATCATCGACTCCAGATAGAACTGAAAAATGAACTATTTCACCCGGCAAGGACAAAGCAGTTTACAGGTACATGAGGGTGAGTACATTGCACCATCACCCCGATTGTGCTGTGTATCCCACCCTGGTTCATAATGGCTACTCCATGGAGAGGCTTGCGATATCCTAGGAAACCCAACTGTAGGAGGCAAACTACTCCTGGGTGTCAGAAAGAATGGGGTCCAAAGGACAAAGCCTGGGGACTTCAAGACAATCAACAAGGCCAAATCTGTATCTCACAAGATGTGGGATGTCAGGCCACAGTGGAATGATCTCTGGAACCGTCCCTCTTCCATAACTCCTACAGTGAGAAAGATGGCCCAAAGTCACTTTCTCCAGCTCCCACTCACAAGCTGACCCATAGGAGTGAGTAACAACCCAAGAGATGGGCTTCTGCTATACCCTGATGACATCAAGGAGTAAAACTTCAAATAAAAGGATGGGCAGTTCTCATAGGAGTTGAGGGAGGTAGACAGCACCCAGATGATCATGATCATCAGTGCTAACAAAAGGATGATGAAGTAAAAATGTTTATTACTGGTAAACTATGCTCCAGCACAGATATAGGTTTTGTAGACAGTGGGAATTGTGCCAAGTGTTGAGAAAGCTAGATTCTGTGACAGCTAAGTGTCTTGAGCTGTGTGTAGATGGAAGTAAGGTCACCTGTCCTGAAGGGGGCTGCACCATGGAAGATAATACAAGAGACAACACCATAAACCAAAAGAAGAGGGTCTCATTTTTTGATCTTGTGCAGACGATACCAATGTAATTTGTTGTCAGTATGAGAAGGCTGGTTGATGATTGAATTCAGATGGCAGTGTGTTGTTATTAACAGCTAGAACCAGGATGCAGGTCAGCATTGCAGGAATAACCGCATTCAATTCAGAAGTATAACTACTCTTCAACCTCCCCTTAATTGGTAAAGAAGTGGTGATTTTTTCTACCTCAAGCAACAGGAGCAACTGACCTCTAAGTAACTGCAACCTCTAAACTGAGGCATGGGACCTTTTAGTAACCAGGGGAAACGGGTACTTGACATAGTATTTTGAGTTACCAGAATACTGGCTGAATGGGAACAAATTAGCCACCCTTAACTCTCAATTCTTCCAACTGGAAACAATCTTTATTGACTGGCTCCAGCAGAAATAATTTCAGTTGAATGGGTCAGGCAAACTGCATCCATCTGGAGAGGAAGCCACTCATTGGGAATGTGGCTTCTCCAATATACAAGAAAGCACCCAGAATGCCCATCATTCAAGGGCACTGCCAACTCACTCCAAGTACTGGATTCAAACTGGGACACATGGCCTCAGAACTGGGGGAAAGGGGAAAACAGTCCTTACAATTTAAAACATTATGTTTCAAAGTAATTTCTGCCAACAGGCTATATAAAACAGAAGTCTTATGTGCTAACTGCTAAAACTGGGGGTAAGTGAAAGAGATAAGGTTGAGTATTCAGGGAAGCAGGGCAGGAGGTCTAACAGGGCTCAGGTAGGGCCCCAAAACACACTGCTGGCCAAAAGAATCAGATTTCACACGTAGGGGTGCATTTACACCTTGAGCAGGATAATCTTGGACAAGTACTCAAAGACCTCCTGTTTGCTTTTTGCCTTGCTGCTGCAACCTGAGCAGAACTGGTCTTTTTCCTAACTCTGTTTACTTGCTCCCTGAACAGCTGCAGTTAGTTCAGAACACAGCAATACAAATGAACAACTCAAAGTAGGTCTTTCTGTGTACATGACTTTGTATTTGTCAACAGTGAATTCCCTGTGCCGTCACACGTCCATTCACCTAATTAATCTGCTTTGCCTTAAATATGCTTGTATAAAATGTTAAGCCTTTTGCAAATTTTACTTACTCCTTTTCAAGATCCTATATTGTATTATGCTTCAGTCCTAACATTAAACTTTGGGATACCTCACTGTTACACTTTTGCCATACTGAAAAATTACCTACCATTTTTTTTTTTAACCTCTATGCCAAATTTTCTGACCCCACATCTGAGCACCAGTGAGAAATTTTTCAAAACAGCTTTATGACAGTCCAATGAAAATGGGCTATTATACTGATGCTCAAAGACCTGCTAGCTGATTAAAGGCATGTTTTCCTTTTACTTAAGCTATGCTGGTTTGGGTCTCACAGTCATGTCTTTTTTTTTTTTTTTTTCAAATTAAAACTTGATTTCTAATCAATTTACCTGATACTGAAGAAAGACTTGCTCGCCAGTAATTGCCAGGAACAAACCCACTGCTTCTTTAAAAGAATAAAGTAGGTTCAATCTCCAGTTAGACAGTCACTAATTTAATAAGAAACTGCATATTTTTGTTAGGAGTTCAGCCACTTCATCCTTCAGTTCTTTCAGCACTCACCTGGGTACAGCACCTGGGTCTGGAAACTAATGGCCTTTAAATTTATCAATGTACTCTAGTACCTCTTCCTTTTGACACTTCTGCCTCTGAAAATGACAGCAGAGCTGGAGTAGTTGTTTCCCCACCACCCACTGTGGTGAATCAATTGCCTCTATACTATGCTTAAAATGATGCTATCGTCCATGGAACTTCTGCAAGCACCAGTGGTCTGATTTTCAGCTGGTATTCACAAGGCAGACAGGGACTTTCCTCACAGTACAACACATGGGTCCTGGGAGATCAGCAGTCAAGTCCTGCGTGACTGCTACCATCTCTTACACAGCAACCTAAGGCAGCACTGGATAAAATTTAAAATACATGGCTTACAAGTTCCACAATCCTAAAAGTTCTGTGGATGCTCTAGATGGCTGCTTGATGCCTGATCCCAAAAGTGCCTGATATGGCTTGTGCCCTCCTTCCCCAGGCACAGAAAAGAAAGATGATGTTGTCAGTAGAGGAGGGAGAGAGAGGGGGTGGGATAAGAAGCTGCAAACTTCCTTAAAGACCCTCGTGCTCTCAGTAATGGAAAGGACACGTGTGCACAGACACAGTACAGATTTGGTTTTGGCAGTGTGTGTAGAAAAAAGTACAGCAGATGAGCTCATGCACTCACTAGAACCAAACCGTGCCCACAAAAGGCTTGGCAAATTTACTATTGAACTCTGACTCCAATACGTTTTCCTTCTGTATAAGCACCTAGGAAGACTGCATAGCCATGCGCTGAAACACTTTCTGTCCAGAGTCTTTTCCTCCTGCGGTCTCACCTGTGGTTCCTTCAGGAATCTCTACATGGTGCTGAGCTCCAGTCCCATCCTCATGTTCTCCTTCTTCCACTAGTGGTGCTGTAGCATCTGAAAAACAGTGCAGCTTTCATGCGGCCAGGCTGCAATAAGAACCTTTGGGATGTCCACGCACTGAGAAAAAGCACTGGAGAACACGTCAGTACTAGGAAACTGAATCCTCTGAGTTGATCAATCACTTGGCTTCCTTCTTATTAGGTGAATGGGATGAAATTAATACTTGCCATGGAAGATCAAATGCAAGCAGGAAGCCTGTACATGCTGCTTGCCTCCTGTGTGAGAGACTTACCTGCCAACATTTTTGCTACAAACACTCACTTTTTAAAATAAGCAGAACAGGAAGATAAGCAATACCTGGTATGCAAACAAAGCAACACTGCCTGCAGAAAGGTGACTCTTGGTGCTGAGCCGATGTCAACAACCCCTAGTCAGATGTTTTATTAAAACCTTCCTGCATCATTAGCTGGCCACTTCAATTAGACTGCCCAAGAATTCATCTCTACCTGGGTTTTCTCACCCTGCAAGCTTCTCAGTAGTTTTCAGACAGCCAATAGACAGATGGTCTTTTTTCCCCACAAACACATAATTTCCTCATCATAATAACATTTTTGATACACAAGACAGACAATATCCAGTCCTGAATCAGCAAGAGCTTTTAACTGACCAATGTCTTGAAACACCGAGGCTGGAAAGAACAACCTGATCACAACAGAGTGCCAGCTCACATTTCTAAGAGAACAGCACTTCGACAGGTCCTGAGACAACAGAATTTAAAAGTACAACCCCCCTATTCATAGTGAAACATCTTTTCAGATGAAGTCTAGAATAGGGGTAGGCAACCCCCAGCACAGGTACCAGAGCATGGCATGCAAAGGCATTTTGTTTGGCAAATGCATCAAGGTGCAGATGGCAGGGAAGGGGCGATGGCTATGCTACTACAAGGACTGGGCCTCTTGCGGCTCACCCACCATCTGCCCCTTGCACATGAACATCTTACAAGTTGAGGTTACAGTATTTTGGGCACTCTGCCGTTGTCAAGCCCTGATCTAGAAACTAGCTTGCTCTCCTCCTGAGGTTTGCAACAGGTGAATACTTGCTATTATGTTAGCCAAGTGTTACAGACAGAGATATGAAAAAGTCAATCAATTAAAATTTACTTATGAAGTCTTCAACATTTCTTATTTAGGTTCTCTGTAAAAATGTGGCCTCAACACAATGCACACAGGAGCAACATAATCCAACTCTCATTCATGTCAACAAAAACTTTGTTATTTCACCTCAACTTGTTAGGTTATGTTTTCTAGTTATTCTGCACATTAAAAAAGCAGTGCTCTCATCCTGATTAGGTTGTACAGCCAAGTATGCAGACACATGAGCAAACCCATCAGTAAACTATAGCTCCTCCTGGGCTAGAAAGCAGTATTCAGGATGGCAAAAGGAAAATTTTGGTTGTGTAAGCTACTGTAAACCTCTGCCCTTCAGGAGAACGCACCTTGGGACAGCACTCATCTGTCCCAAGCTAGCAGGTGCCCTGGAGGCCAGGTCTAGTCCAAAAATGTCTCCAGAGAACAAACCACTGGGAACTTCCACCATTAATCAGTAACAGTTTGCACCAATCTATACCTCCTCTCATCCAAAGGTCTCAAAACCTTTTGAAGTGCATCATCCCATTTTACAGAAAGGACCCTACGGAAAAGCTAGGCGAAGGAACTTGAGGAAGTCATCAGTAGAGCCAGGACGTAAAGCTTGATCTCCACACTCCAGTGATGCTGCCAGGTGGCCTCCCTCAATCTCATTTCTATTGTTCAAGCTGACTCACTAAAAATCTTTGTAGGCTCTCGCCCCACTATCAATGCTGCACTTGAAATGTCTGCAGAGGACTACAGACTGCTGTTAGCTCTGGCTAGCCTTCAGCTCCCTTCCTCTGATTGTTCAGAAATGCTGAATTGAAAGGAATAACCCAGCACATGCACTGACATTCTACCAGCAAACAGATAAAACTATGAAGCAGATAGCAGCTTCCCTCCTCTTCATAAGGGCAGAAAGCCCATGGAGACAACCAAGATCATCATGCTACCTCTCAGTTGGATCCAAATGGAAAGTGGCTGGAGTAAGACAGAGTACTGTGTGCTGGGAGCACAGTCTCCACAGGCCAAATTTGTTTGTGTAACAAAGCAACTCAGACGTGCAACCTTGGGCAGGAAGACAAGTCTGTCTAGTGTTCAAACTGCTCAGATGCTTGCAGTGGGAGAAAATTCCTGACAGATAACCTGGACCTAGTGTCGAACAGAGGATAGATGGCTTGGAATATTGTTCATCTCCTTGTTCAGTTCTTGTCTGCGTAAATATCTATCTGAAATGGAAGCAAAGAAATCATAGAAAATTAGGGATGGAAGGGACCTCAGGAGGCCATCTAGTGCAACCCCTGCTCAAAGCAGGACTGTCCCCAACAAGATCATCCCAGGCAAGGCTTTGTCTATCCGGGTCTTAAAAACCTCCAAAGACGGAGATTCCACAACCTCTCTGGGTAACCTGTCCCAGGGCTTTACTACCCTGCTAGTAAGAACGCTTTTACTGATATCTAGCTGAACTTCCCTTGCTTGAGATAACTGCTCCTTGTTCTGTCACCTGCCACCACTGAGCACAATCTAGCTCCATCCTCTTTGGAACCATCCTTCAAGTAGTTGAAGGCTGCTATTAAATCCCCTCTCAAGTCTTCTCTCCTCTAGACTAAATAAGCCTAGTTTCCTCAGCCTGTCCTCAGAAATCACGTGCCCTAGCCCTCTCACCATTTTCATTGCCCTCCACTGAATTCTCGCCAACTTGTTCATAGGTGACTGATAGAGGGGGCATAGCTGGCCACTTCAATTAGATCCCCTGACAGTGCTATGCTCGCCATCATCTGTGGGTGTTCAACGTGCCCCACCTCCCAACAGGGCTGTCCCTGCTGCCGACAGCAGTGTCTACGGGAGGTCGCCAACTCCACCCCCACCGCCAACTTCTGTGGGTGCCCCCCCAGACTCAGTAGGCACTAGTCACTCATGAACTTGTCCACGTCCTTTCTGTAGTGGGGGGCCCAAAACTGGACACAGTACTCCAGATGTGGCGTCACCAGCGCTGAATAGAGAGGAATAATTATTTCCCTTGATCTGCTGCCAACACTCCTACCAATGCAGCCCAGTATGTCATTAGCCTTCTTGACAACAAGGGCACACTGTTGGCCCATATTCATCTTACTGTCCACTATAACCCCTACATCTTTTTCTGCACAGCTGCTGCTTAGCCAGTCAGTCCACTGGTGCATGGGACTGTTCTGTCCTAAGTGCAGGACTTTGCATTTGGCCTGGTTGAGCTTCATGAGATTTCTTTTGGTCCAATCCTCCAATTTGTTTTGTCTTATCTACTACTCCCCCCAGCTTGGTGTCATCTACAAGCTTGCTGTGGGTGCACTCTATCCCATCTTCCAAGTCACTGATGAAAATACTGAACAACACTGGCCATAGGACTGACCCCTGGGGCACTCCACTTGATACCAGCTGCTAACTAGACACCAAGCCATCGACTGCTACCCTCTGAGCCTGCCGATCCAGGCACTTTTCTATCCACGTTACAGTCCATTCATCCAACCTGTACCTCCTTAACTTGTTTGCGAGAATGGTGTGGGAGACCATATCAAAAGCCTTGCTAAAGTCAAAGTATCACATCCACTGGTCTCTCCACTTCCACAGAGCCAGTCATCTCATCAGGGAAGGCCATCATGTTGGTCAGGCATGACTTATCCTTGGTGAATCCATGCTGTCCGTTTCTAATCACCTTCTCCTCCAAATGTTTAGAAATGGCTTCCTTGAGGATCTGCTGCATGATTTTTCCAGGGACTGAGATGAAGCTGACTGGTCTGTAGTTGCCTGGATCCTCCTCCTTCCCTTTCTTAATGATGGGCACTATATTTGCCCTTTTCCAATTGTCCTCTCCTGTTCACCATGAGTTTTCAAAGATGACGGCCAGAGGCTCTGCAATTACATCAGCCAACTCTCTCAGCACCTTTGGATGCATCCCATCTGGCCCCATGGACTTGTATATGTCCAGTTCTTTTCTAAATAGTCCCTAACCTGTTCTTTTGATACTGTTGGATGCTACTGCCAAGTGCGGTAGTCTGGGAGCTGACCTTGTCTGTGAAGACTGGGGTGAAAAAGGCATTAAGTACTTCAGTCTTTTCCTCATCCTTTGTCACAAGGTTGCCTCCGCAGTTTAGTAAAAGGAAAAGCTGGTTGTACTTTCCCTAATCCTCCTTGCTACTGATATGCTTGGAGAAATCCTTGTTACCCTTCATGTCTCTTGCTAGCTGCAAATCCAGTTGCACTTTAGCCTTCCTGACTTCATCCCTGCAAGCCTGAGCTCTATCCACTTATTACAAGCTTCCTTTCTGTAATTTAGTTCACAGAAGAATTCCCTGCTAAGCCAAACTGGTCTTCTGCCACACTTGCTACTCTTCCTGCACACTGGGATAGTTTGTTCCTGTACCATCAGTAAGGTTTCTTTAAAGTACAGCCAGCTCTCCTGGACTCCTCTCCTCCTCAGACTGGCTTCCTAGGGGATCCTGCCCATGAGTTCCCTGAGTGAGTCAGTCTGCTTTTCTGAAGTCCAAGATCCTTACTCAGTTGCTCTCCTTCCTTCCTTTCCTCAGGAGCCTGAACTCAATTGTCTCATAGTCACTGCTGCCCAAGTTGCCATCCACTACTACATTCACCATCAAGTCTTCCCTGTTTGAGAGCAGGAGATCAAGAAGAGCACAGCTTCTAGTTGGTCACTCCAGCACTTGCACCAGGAAGTTGTCCCCAACAGTCTCCAAAAACTTCCTGGATTGCCTGTGCACTGCTGTATTGGTCTCCCAACAGATGTCAAGGTGACTGAAGTTCCCCATGAGAACCAGAGCCTGTGATCAGGTAACTTATGCTAGCTGTTTTAAGAAAGCCTCATCCACCATAACCTCCTGGTTCTGTTGTCTATAGCAGACCCCCACCATGACATCACCCTTGTTGCTCTCCCCTTTGACTCTAACCCAGATACTTTCAACTGCCCTATCTCCAGTTTCATACTGGAGCTCTGAACAATCCTACAGCTCTTTGACATAAAGTTCAATTCCTCTTCCTCTTTTCCCCCACTTGTCTTTCCTGAACTGTTTGTACCCATCCATGACAGTGCTCCACACATGTAAGCTATCCCACCAAGTCTCTGTTACTCCAATCACATCATTGTTCTGTGACTTAAAGGACTTCCAATTCTTCCTGCTTGTTTCCCAGGCTCCATGCACTCATGTACAAACACCTGAAGTAACTAGCTGATTGCCTTACTTTCTCAGGAAGAATGAAAACACCTCCCACTGCCCACTCCTGCTTGCACTTCGTCCAGGTCATCCACTTCCCCACTTACCTCAGATCTTTGGTCTCCACCCCCTGGCAAACTTAGTTTAAACCCTTCCTCACTAGGTTAAAGAGTCTGTGAAGATGTTCTTCCCCCTGTCAGGTGGATCTCTTCTCTTCCTAGCAAACCTTCTTCCTGGAACATCATCCTGTGGTCAAAGAAGCCAAAGCCCTGCTGGCAACACCATCTGTGCAGCTATGCATTAATCTACAGGATGCATCTGCTCCTGCCCAGGCCCTTCACCTTGACCAGAAGAATAGAGGAGAACACCATATGTACCCCCCGTCCTCTTCACCCTTGGACACAGGCTCCTATAGTTCCTTTTGATCTGCTTAGGGTCTCCCCCAGCAGTATCACTGGTGCCGCTTGGATGAGCAGCATGGGGTGGTAGTTAGAGGGCTGGATGAACCTTGGTAATCCCTCCAGGACATCTTGGATTCAGGCTTCAGGCAAGCAGGAGACCTCTCAAGACAACAGGTCAGGCTGGCAGATGGATGCCTTCATTCCCCAAGGAAGGGGGACTCCAACCACCAGCACTGTTGCTTCTTCTTGGTGACAGTGGTCTCAGTCCTTCCCACCTTGGTGAGGCCTTGCCTGTCCTCCTCCACCCATGGAACATGCTCTTCCTCCTCTGTTGCTAGGGCTCCATACCTGTTCTCCAAGCAAACTGCTGCAGGTGGAAATTAAAATTTCTGCTTGCTGCCTGAGGTTACAAGCTTCCACCTTCCTACAAGTCCATGTCCTCTCCCTTTCTCTAGCTTATCCTTTGGCAGTCCTTCCTCCACAGTCCAAGAAGTCTCTTTCAGCATTGAACTTGATGAAGTCCTCATGGTGGAGGATGCTTTGCAGCCGCACCACCTCCTCTAGCAGCTCCTCGGCCTGCTCCCTGAGGGACACCACCAGGAGGCACCACTCACATTGCAGATACTCCCCAACCTGGCCGTCACCACAAGGAACCTGCAAGCCGCAGTCTCTGCAGCCCCAAACCAGGACCTGGGTGGAAGCCTCAACAGTGAGCGGTCCTGCCTGGACAGACACCTCACAGGTACAAGCAGAGGCAGCGGCAGTGTCTCCGGCATTGCAATGACCTCCAGCCATTTCGCTGGGTCTGTCAATCTGCTGCCTCTCTCTTGCTGCCTTTCTTCCAAACAAACCTTCCTTAGCCTGTAAGCTGGCCTGTTTACTGCTCCTTGGTCCCAAAAGGTTCCTTTTTCTCTGTTTCCTCTCACCAAGCTTAAAGGCTCCCCTTCAAAGAGGCAAACTGACCTGTGAACTGCTTGCAAACTACTCCCCCTGTTTGTTCATATGCATAGGTTTGATACAAATTCAGTTTTTCCCAGTTGGATACAGGGTCTTCCACCAGGAAGAGGAAACTGGGAAGGTCAGACATTTCTTAATGAGTTTCTGGAGTCTGAGTGTCTAGGCTAGATTCTGTGCTGCTTTGTGAGCTGTTCAATAATGACTCCTGAATGTTTGCTTAATGTCCATTAAAATTAACAGGAAGTTGCAAATAACAGTCAGTAGAGAAGAAATGACCCCTTCAAGATGGGCTTCACTCAGTCAGTGCCACTAGGCACATTGGTTTACAAATTCTTGAATGGGTAGATGAAACAGGAATCAATCCTCTAGGGGTGTCTGAATAACAATTCTCATGTGCCATTATCTAATTAATGAAAACCACTTATCCAGCAGCACAGGCACACAAGACGTCCAGGCCTCTGCAGGAACCCCCTCAGAACATGGATGTTCTAAACAATGCGCAGAAAGGGCACCAAAACTACAGAGAAGGGCAACAACGATGTTCTGGGTACAAGGAGACTTTCAAATGAGAAGAGACTAAAAAAAGCTAGGATTTTTCAGCTTAGAGTAAAGAAAACCAAGGGAGAGAGACTTCTATAAAATAATGAATGGTATGGAGAATGTAAATAGGGATTTAGTATATACCATCTGTTACAAGACCAGAACTAAGCAACATACACTGAAGTATTTGGGAACCAGGTTTAAACCTAATTTAAAAAAGCTTTTTTTACCCAGTGTATAATGAATTTATTAAACTCACCGTTCACAGGATGCTAGAGGCTGAAAAATTAAACAGGTTCAAAAGAAGATTGGATAGTCATGCAGGAGAAGTCCATCACTAGATACTAAACTCTATAAGGTATGGATGCAAGCTCCAAATTAGGATTTCCTAGGAAGCTATAGGGGGAAAAGGCCAGGGAACAGGATCAGTCTGGACAGCCCCTATGTAAACACTCTTCCCCTTAGCATCCCCTCTGTGTCACTGCAAGAGGCTGGGCTAGATAGACCTGTGGTTTGAAACCAGTCTGGCATCTTTTATTATGGTTCCAAAGCAGTAAGTCAAGGAGCTCCCACCTTCCGTAGTTGGGGTACTCTTAGCATCAGAGGTCTCAGAAACCGGCTCATCCGATCCGTCATCAACTGGTATCTGGAGGGGATACCCTGGAAAACATACACTAAGCACTTAGAACACATCCATCATGGGCAGTCACATAACTTAACTCCACCTATTTTCATTTCTGCATCAGAAAAGAAGGGCGCCTATAGCTGGCAGTTATAGGGTACATTAAGAAAGTTGTACACAAAAATGTTAAAAAACTGTCAGCTATAAAAATCAGTGGTATCACCACAAAAGGCAAGCAAAAGAGATTAAAAGCAACAAATCTATTGCATGGGACATCCAGAAGCAGCAAAAGCATGGCTCCAAAAAAAGAATAAAGCTGGGAGGGGAGGGTGAATCTTTCTTTAGAGACCCAGGCAGCAAAGATGTCAGACTGACACCGCAGTTGGAGAGTAACTACTGCTTGCTCTGACAGTTCCACTGCATGGCAGGCTCTGAGCAGACTGCTAAATTCATTGCTAGCTTTTTTTCTATTACTGGTATTTCTAATCAATGCAACCAAGCCAAGCCCTGGGAAAGAAATAAGCTCTCCACATGGATTATGTTGGGCTTTGGTTATAAGGAGACACCTTTCAGAATGCCAGAGCACCCTCTGCAAGGAGCATGAGCAAATAAAATGAGAGAGATGGAGAGAATGACTTGTAGAGAAAGACTGAAATTAATGCAAGCGGGATCCCTTGTGCAAGGTGTGCGATATGATCCTGACAGAGGTTGCTGACTTGAAAAGGGGCTTGGAAGGAAAACAGTCCTTGAAATAGGCCATGGACCCCTTCAAGAACTCATCTGCCTGACAGCCTGCACCTGTATCTATATCTGTCAGAGGACAGAAAACTGTTCCAGCGCTCACTTGTTTTACCGCTGGCATCAACAGTCTTGCCAGACTGGCTTCCCCCCATAATTATCTGGGGCTCTGAGCTGGACTATTAAATATGGAGAAAAATGTGTCTTGAAAATGCAGGGTTAAACTGTCCTGCAAAGTGAGCCCTTGTGGAGCAGTTTCCACCCATCTACCCCCAAGCAAACATACCGTATTCATTTCCAGCACCCTGACCATTTGGCTCAGTTCCCCTACTGTTCTAGCCAAGGGAGGAGAGCAGTCCATGGACAGCACCCTTGGACAGCACTTTTACAGCAATGCAGTGTTATATCTTTACAGTCCATTCAGCTGACTGAGGCATACAGAAATGCACCTCAGCAAAGCTACTGCAATGTGACCATACCACACAGCTGCTCAGCAAGTGATGAACAACACTTCCAAAGAACAAGTGAAGGGGGTTGAGGGAAGCCTTGTGAGGGTCAAGCAACAGGAGGGAGGTGGAAAGGACAGAGGCTGACTGGTTAGGCAGAGTAAAGGACAGAGAAAGGCATCTGAGATGATCCATTTAAAATGGATCACGCTTTAGGGGAGAAGCAGGAGGGCGAGAAAGGCAGGATGGCAGATAGCAGATCAGGCTTTCACCTAAAGAAAAAGCTCACTGGCTGACAAACAGAGTGTTTGGAGGCCAGGGGCTCTCCGCTCCTCATTCAGTCCCAGCTAATACGATTCGAGATCCACCATACATAGGGTAAGCATATTATTTTTTAAGGAAATCTGGGACACTGCATGTTGCCCCCAGGCCAATCCCTGCCCCAGGCAAGGGGAGCAGTGCCCAGCCCAGCCCACCCCCCTGCCACTGTTTAGGAAGGTGCCAAAGTGAACCAAATACAAGTTTTCCCAGGGCACCATGAACACATGTCCACGCGCACAAACACACACACACACACATGTGTATGCATGCATGCAAGCAGCCCATGCCTGCAGCAGTGCTCTCCCTCCACCCTGCCCCACCCTGGTCTATACCCACCCCAGGCAGAAGGAGCAGTGCCCAGCCCAACCCAGCCTCCACCTCCAGCTGCTGCTCAGGGCCAAGCTGGGTCAGGCAGTGTTGGCAGGGTGGCATCAATCTGGGACTTTTCCCAGATCTAGCTGTGGCAGCAGAGTTCTGCTTATTTGCTATGATTTGGAACTGACTTGGCCTGGAACACGAAATATATTAATTAAAAAAAAAAAAAGCAGGGGCTGGAATTCCTGGTTAACAGAGTCCTACTCCTCTGCTAACTAATTCCCTGCATGACCAAGGGGAGCTG
This sequence comes from Crocodylus porosus, assembly GCF_001723895.1. Lineage (NCBI taxonomy): Eukaryota > Metazoa > Chordata > Crocodylia > Crocodylidae > Crocodylus > Crocodylus porosus. The sequence goes on along the minus strand of NW_017728943.1, from coordinate 2,650,427 downwards.
AACTTGCATTCGTATTTCTGTGCTTCTGTCTCTGTCTCCCCCTCCCCCTGCCAGGAGAAGAGAATACTTACCCCTGCCTCCCAGTGGGTGGTGAGGATTCATTACTTGATACCTGTGCAGCCCTCTGAAATCCACTGATCAATGATGGCATAGACATGCATGTTGCTAGTCCTAATCCAGTCTCAGATGTATTTGCCAATCACCAGCAGACACAGAGGCCAACAAGGCTGTTAGCCAAATAGAGGTCTTCTGACAGTCTACCCTTTTATGAAGCTATTCCCATGTCAGAGGTGACCCAGAAGCCTGGTCCCTAACACCAGCAGCGTTTCACTTGTACATGACTCAAAGCTTTGCACTGCTTTTTTTCAGCATTTTCAGGTCCTGAGATAAAACACAGCAGTAAGGGAAATACTGCAAAGCGCATCATGGGCTTCCCCTTGCAATCTTCTCTTTTAGATTTCACAAGATGATGTACAAAGAGCTGTTAGTTTAAACACCTCTAATGAAAACACTATCTGATCTCTTGGGCACACAGGGGATTATGTTCTTAGTTCAATAAGACTTGCTGTGAAATGCTCGTCTCTCCAAAGCAGCTCAAATCAAAAGGGCAAAGCAAGGTATTATATGCGGCAGTTTCAATCTAGAGGCTGGAGGGGTATCTGGCACGGTGTGTCACACGGGGATGTGGCAGATGCATTTCTGTCACAGCTTAGGGACTTCAAGGACTGATCCTGTCTCTACTGGGGAAACATCCCACTATCCCTCTTCCTTAAGGCCCTCCCAGCTGGCCAATGACTTTTTATCATCTAAGACATGAATCCCTCATGCACACCACCGAGGCTCAGACCTTTCCACTCCCACCCTTATCTCCAGTGTTCACCTGATACTTGGTAGTCTCTCTGGAGACTAAAATCTGCCTCTCCCCTCTTCTAATGGCTACAGTGGCACAATCATCAACAAAGCCCTTATATACAAGGCTTGGGAAAAGTCTCTTTTCATCTCCTTTAAAATTTCTAAGCAGCTTTTTCTTTTCCTGCAAGCAACTGTATTCTTTTGTAATTTCACACACTCATGCAGAGTACAGACTCCAGCTTCTTTTCTTCTTTGGAAATGTATCTCTGAACACAAGTGAGCTTCAAGGCAGCCTTTTACAGTACATTACACTCTGAAAAGGGACCAGCAGTGACCAGGCAGGAACTGCAAGACTTATTCCCACAAACGTGCTCAAAATTGGAAAAAAGAAAAGGTCCCTTTACTGCTGGCACCAGAAATGAAGCTTGTTTTTAACTTCTTCTCTCTTAGAGCATGACCTATATTAAACAATCTTTGCTGGGGACAACGTACAAAGCCAGTTCTGTCTCCTGTAGCTGAAATGACACAGCAGTGTGTGTGAGCCTCAGTATATAAAGCACAGAGGACTCGAGACCCCATGCCCCACTCAGTAATTCCTGCAAGGAGGCCATCACTTTGCTTTAAGCAACAAGAGTATCTGCACAAACAACTACGATTAACAGATTTACTGGCAAATAACATAACCTAAATAGTTCGCAGAAGGGCCTCTTTTTTGGCTAGCATTTCAATGATACAGGTACACTCTCTGGGGCCAACTCCACTGGCAACCTCACCCATTCACTCTGCAGTATCCTTGCCCAGTTGTGCCTTCCTCATTCTTCTGGATCAAAGTAACCGGTCTGCGGGGAAGGCCCTTCTCCCATCCCCCATGCTTCCCCCTACCCAGTAAGGCTCACCTGATGAGATCTGCTTATCTTGGCTCAACGAATGGTCATCCATCATACTGAAATCTTGACGTGGCTCAGCCATCTTGTTGCCAAAGTTCTCTAAGAGGGAAAAAGTTTAACACCATTAGACAAAACCTAATGCAATGCAACTTTGTCTGCACTCCAGTGGGTACTCTTCTGGCTACTACTGCTCTCTGGTACATTTTTGGTTTATCATTCTTAATCCCAAGAAAACAATTTTGAGGGGGGATAAAAATATCCCCTACCAAGCAATCATCTGGCCAACAATAAGCAGCTGCCTTTTGGGCTACTACAAGATGAATTCATTTATTCTCTTTTTCCAATGAGACTTGAAAGCATGCCATCGTGACTAGAGACAGGTGACAGCTCAAGATATGTACTGAAGAAGGTGGTCCTGAAAACTGAGGGATATACAGTACTACTTATTAAGGCCCATGTGGTTTTATTAAACACTCTTGTCAGAATATTGTAAAGTCAGTAGCTCCAAGCCCCTATTAGGAGCAAGTTTTGTCCACAGCCTTTCCATTTACCAGGATAGCAGCCAAAAAAGGACACATTTCAAGATTTCAGAAGAGAATCTGGAAGCCAGTCTTAGATAAACCCAAATGTATTAAGCTGTAGGCTAGAAAACAAATCAGTTGCCAGTTAGAAAGCAACAGAAATTAAAAAAAACAATAACTTCACTTGCAGAAATAAGTCAAGAAGGAAAACGATTTTATGGAAGCAGAAGATAAGTATATGATTTAGGTGACCCAAGTGAAGAATTGACCAGTTTCAGACCAGAAAAAGAAGTCAAAATGCTAAGCCTCAGTCATCCATTTTGTACAACAGACTAAGGACAAAAAGCGAAGGTCTTACCCACTGCAACACTGAAGTTACATTAACAATTTAACAACCTCCAGTAAAAGGGTGTCCTCCACGGATCATATTATTGGCCTATTAGTTTTCACAAGTCTTTGTCTAACAAACTGAAATTCTGTGGGACACTGATTTTTTGTATGTAAATTCTTTAAAATAAAAAACAAAACAGACCTATAGAAAAGGCAAAATAATTATGTGGGGAGTACTTTTCTTGCAGCCTGCTAAAGAATTAGTTCATTAATGCCTGAAAAGCACACTGAGATCCTTAGATATTGAATATTTAGTATACAGTATTTTTATTTCATTGCTTTTAAAGATACAAAAAACATTAAAATCGCTTGTTTTGGGGTATAATTTTCTCCTGTGGCTGAAATCCACATCCCAAACCCCAGAGCTCTTGAATCCTTCTCAGAACCGGATGACCTGAGTCAGCACAGAAGTGTTTGGCAACAAAAATGGCATTAAGGAAGGGACAGGGTACTCAGCCTTGCTTAGAGTATGGGGTTTTTCTGTCACAACCTAAATCATATATTTGCCAATTAAAATAAGAAGCCTTAAATAACCCAGGCACATTAAAGACTCAACAGAACAAATCCAGGGAAGAAAAAATTATGGGACTAACATGCAAAAGATTGAGCAAAGAAGTGTTTGCTGCCAAGATGCAATATTGTTGCAAGGACCAGAGTCCTCTGTTCCCATCTGACATAGGCTGCCCTAAATAAAACCCGTGCTGTTCTATTAAAAAAAAAAAAAAAAAAAGAATCAGCTGGCACAAGGTAAAAAGTGTTTAAAAAAACATAGTTCAGAAAGGAGTGATTTAAGATGGCAACAGAGGACTTAAGTGTATTTGGAAAAGAAATGTAATTAGAATGGATGCTCTTCAGGGCAAGGATATATTTCTAAGCTGTTCAGAACCTAGCACACAGGGCCCTAGTCTACAGCTTGGGCTCCTTGACATGAAAGCAATAGTAATAATGAACACTCCCAGGTTTTGTGTAATGCTGTCTGTGTAGGCCTGGGAAGAAGGACCTCCCAAGCATTTGTGGAACTTTCTGTAAGAAGAAAAGAAACTTTCAGATAAGTCAATATAAACATCTTCCCTTTCTTGGTCCACAGATCTGCACAAACCCAGTGGCTTCCCCCTCCAAAATATTTAAGGATAGGGTGGGGAGGGAGAGGACAGAGTAAGGAGGGAGAAGGAAAACTGTGTGAATCTCTGAGAAGCAGAGACTCCACAGTCAAAAGTTACTGCAAAAGGAAAACAAGTTTTACAACAGATCCATTGGACCCAGGTGCTGACATTATCCAGTTCTGCAGAGCAGAGACCATGTTTCTGCTAATAATTTTGTAATGACAGCAAAAGGGACAACACTGTCAGTCAACTTCATAATAGCTAACATAATTAAATCACTGACACTGCTGTTAATAACCAGCTAAAGCTGTAATCACATGCTTACCACAACCGCAGGGAAGTGAGCTGAAACCAGCAGTAAGAAAATTAGATCACATGGTGTTATGTGTTGGTAGTAAGATTTATAATACTGAGGGAGGGTATATCAAATGTCACTTGTTAAGATCTTTTTACCCAACATTTATTTTCCATATGGAAGATGACTATCCAGTTCACAATTTCTGCTACCAACCGCTGCAACAATCATCTGACTGAACTATACAGAAAAGCTTCAAGAACTTGCATGCAACTTGGAAAGTGATAATCTACAAAAATTGGTATTTGCAGTGGGAAGGACTGGAGTGACCACTTCTTGCATTCAATTTAAAGAGTTTTAGTAGTATTTAGCCCATTTAAAATAACAGCTCATTATCTGGCCACATGAGTGCCCTTTTTCTGGAGCTCAGGGGATCATGTTGATTATATCCTGCCCACAGCTGGCTCCAGTGTGACTATTTATGTGACTGGTGGGCACTTGAGCATTAAAACATAGCATTAATCTGCGGTGTAGCTCACAAAATCAAAATCTGTTGTTTTGAAGGTGAGACTTTGAAATCCAATTCATGAATACTTTTTTTCCCCCCCAACTGTTCTCAATCACAAACAAACACAAAGAAGACATGGGGGGGTGCATTTGCCCCCCACAGCCCTGCCAACATGGCCTCCTTAAGGAGCTCCTATTTCTAGGACTCTGTCTCTGCCACCAGAGAGATCAATCTATAGTCACTACAGTAGATATCTCTGGCAGGGAGAAATGTCTACTAGAAACTGATTTAAGACCCACTAACTCAAGGGTGCTGGACCCTTAAGCTTGCAGGCCAGATCCAGCCCCCAGCACCATGCCATCTGGCCCCTAATGGATCCGTGCAGGCTGTGGTCCTGCATGCTAGATCAGGCAAACAGGGTGGCACAGAGCCTGTTCTCAGTGTGTGGGAGCAGCATGGGGTCCTGGAGCCTGATTTTGGCCAGGTGGGGGATACACAGGACCCAAGGGCCCAATCCCAGTGCGCGGGGTCCAATCCAGCCTGCAGACTGGCTTCACGTCATTCATCTGGCCCATAGGGCCAGAACTGTGAGCACCACTACGCTAACTCATTTCACTTAGTAACCACAGATGTTAGGAGTTTCCCACTATACCCAAATTACTGAGTTGGAGATGAAAAGGCTGGCATATAACTGCACCAGTTCTCAAATCATTCTACATGGACATTCAGCAGCTCCACCTCCATTACAGCAGCCCCACGCTGCTGAGGAGGATGAGAGCCTTGGAGATGGAAGGCATCAAGCTGGGAAGGAAGGAAACTATTCCTTAGATGAGACCTACCTTCCAGCTAATCTCATAGTATTCCTCTTGCACCAAAGACACTTCTCCAAGGCAGCGGACCCCACCCCCCCAGCACAGGAAGCGGCAGGTGGTGGTATTGGGCAATTTGATTATTAGGCACATACATAACTGGGTTTGTGACATCTGAAAGGACTATATGGTGACTTGCCTGCCAGGAGCAATGGTAGTAGATCTCATGAGAGATGTAGATCAGCAGCTAGTGAATGCTGGGGAGAAATCAACCAGGCAACAATAAAAAGTATAATTGCTTTTATACTAATGCTAGAAGTCTAAGATCCAAGATGTGGGAACATAAATGCTTAACAGTAAATAATGATATTGACATAATAGCCATCTCAGAAACATGGTGGAATGAGGAAAATCAAAAGGATGCCAAAAAGCCAGGATACAAACTATACAGGAATGACAGAACAAGTCATACTGGTGGGGGGAGTGGCACTCTACATCAAAAAGTACATTGAATCAAATAAGTTAGATTTTTCAACTGATAACACAGGTACCATAATACCTGCTCCTTGGAGCTGGTAGTGGCGTGGGGTGCTGGCAGAGTGGGGACGGAGGGGCAAGCTTCGCCCCTCCCACTCCTGGGAGGTGGCAGCGACGCGGGGGCAGGGATTAAAGTTAGCAAGCTTTTCTCCCCCTTCCATCCCACCCCTGTCATTCTTGACAGGCAATTTGCTAGTCATACACTAAAAGTCAAACATCTACTATAACATATTTTAAGTTTATTATATAAAAATTGTCATGATTTGTGTTTACATACTGTATATAGAGGCAACTTCATAACTCAAAAATAAAGTCTTACTCTTGTATATTGGGGGGGCAATTGGGTATGCTGGGGGGGTGTATATGTGGAGACATTATGGGGGCAGGGTGTGGGCATGTGGCATTTGTGTGGTGTTAGGGAGAGTGGCTGGGTGTGAGGCTTGGATTGAACCTGCTTTTAGATAAAAGCACCAAAAAGCCCCACTGAAGCACCCAATCTATACAGACACTGAGGAACTGGGTCAAAGCAATGTACTGCTTCCTCCAGTGAAGCGCAGTTTTTTGGTTTTTTAACATCTCCAAGTAGCCTCCATGTAGGTAAGTGTAAAATGATGCCCGTGGACAAAAATAACCAAAAACTATACCTCCAGTATGATGGGCTCTACATTAGCTGTTACCACATAGGAAAGAGATCTTGGTGGGAGTCCTTGTAAACAGTTTGCTAAAAACAATGCTCAGCTGCCATCAAAAAGGCAAACAAAATGTTAGGCATTATTAAGAAAGGAACTGTGAACAAAATAGGAAGTGTCAATTATGTCCCTTTATAAATCCTTGGTGCATCCACACCTTGAATACTATGACTAGTTTTGATTCTCACACCTCCAAAAAGGATACAGAAGAACTAGAGAAGGTACAGAGAAGGGCAACAAGGATGATTAGTGGTATGGAGGGGCTTCCATACGAGGAGAGCCTAAAGAGGGTGTTCAGTTTAAAAAACAAACAAACGAGATGCTTGAGGGAGGACATGATAAGGGTTTGCAAAATACTAAATGGAGAAGAGAAAGTTGATGGGGATTTATTATCTCTCACAATACAAGAACTAGGGATCATAAAATAAACCTAGTAGGTAGTAAGTTTAAAACTAGCATAAGGAAGTTCTTTTTCAAAGAGCATGTAATGAAAGTGTGGAACTCATTGCCCCAAGATGCTGTGGAAGCTGACAGTTTAGCCAAATTCAAAAAGGGATTGGACAAATTCTTGGAGGAAAGGTATGTCAGTAGCTATTGAGCATGGGAGTTAGGGACATAGCCTCTGAATCAGAACTTCCTAGATCTTAAATGATGAATGCCAGAATGATAGAGAAACAGTGGAAAAAACCCTGGCCATATACCCTGTTCATTCTCCCTTTCAGCATCCACTCTGTGCATCTGCCACCGTGTGACAGGATACTTGGCAAGATGGACCTACAGTCTGACCCAGGAAATAGCATTTTCTTATGTTCCTCTCCCCTCCTTAGTCCGAGAGAAAGTACGCGCACTTGCGTTATATTTAATTTCCCCCTTTTTTGAAACAGTGACATGTCCCAGATCAGTGGAAAGAGATTAAGGACGGGCTTCACTCCCTCCAACCCAGAGTTTCCCTTTGGTGTTCTATACTGGGCTGCCTAGTGAAAATTAACCTTTCAGAGACCAGGGCATTTGGGAGCTTGTCTAACATCACTCCCAACTATACAGTTGGTCCAATAAAAAAATTACCAAACAAATCATGCTTCTTAAAACTTGTAAGATCAGATAATAGGAGTGAGGGTTCATAGGATTTTCTTGAGGAAAGCAGTCAGATTAGTTAGGATCCTTCACCATATTTCATATCAAACAGTGCAATGGCTAAATGGCGACAGCAAGGAATCAGAAAAGGTGAAGCTCCAAAGACACAAACTGTGGATGGTTTATAGATCATCTGCTGGGCTGCAGAGAGCTGCTGGGTCATGTGATGCCAGCTGGTTCACCTTGCTTCCAGCAGCTACTGCAGGTACCAGCACTCTTTGTAACAAAGAAGAGTCTGGATATTTATCAAGAAGCTATAAGCAAGGAGGAGCTGCCAGCTTAGCAGGAAAAGGAACACTATAGATTCCTAAAGCAGGGGTTGGGGGAAGTTTTTATAGCCCCTGGTGACAATGAGGTCTACCTTATGACAGAATATGACAGCCACACAGTTAAAGAACTAAAAGACTGGTTCATCAGAATTTTAAAAGGTATCAGTTTTCACTTGGGATCAATTTTAGGGACAAGGGATGAAATTACAACTGAGTAAGCAGCAAGAAAAATTGCACTGCCATTTTATTGAGGGGGGAGGGGAGGGAAATGCCTTAAAGCTCCAGCTGTTGAAATCTTGTTATTATTTAAACTTATTGAAAAACTCAAAGAAATGAAAATTCAAAGGGAACGCAAAGAACTGCACAATTTGAACCCTAACATTTCTAAAAGGCAGACAGCAAATAAGAGATGAACCTAAATATTATGATTAGATGCTTTTTGGATGGTAAGAAAGAAGGGTCTCTCCTTCTCCACAGGCAGTAAGCAAGGAGGCTGGTACTCACCTTTCCTAGCATGCACAGAGGGCAGGGAACATGTTCATGCAGCAGCCAAGGTACAGAACTGTATATTCAGTGGAAATAAAGATTGTGCATTTTTTTTGTGCCTCCAAGGCACTGCTACAAAGTGGAAGAGGGGGTAGTGAATGGGGTTGGTTGTTACAGAGTATTATTTTGAAAAGCAAACAGAGAAGTTTCCACCAGACAGGGGCACTTCTCACCAGAGCCACCCATGCCTCTGCTTCTGGGATGTGATCTTTGCAGGGAAGAGTTTAATGGAAAATAAGAGCATAGAGCAGCCTGTCATTTGACCAGGCTATAATATGCCCAGAACAGGTGCAGCATAACCACAGAACATAGTCCCTGAAGATCCCAGCCTGGAACATTAATTGCAAGAAAAAAGTCCATATGGCCATGGTATGAACCAGAGAAATACTGCAGTTCAGTGAATAAGCAGGGGAGAACAATGAACTACACATAATCTTTCAGCAGCGTAGCTGTACCAACAGTACCAGTTCATGGCCTTCATATTTTAAATGTGAAGGCCATGAACTGGTACTATTATACTTGTCAGGAAGTAAAGCAATATTCTTCAGCGTAAAGGAACTGTATGTAGCTCTCATATTACTCTCTCCTTTCTATGTCATTTCTTTCATCACATCAGCTAAAAGCAGTTCTGACCACAGCATGGACACACCAAATGCCTATACATTTTCTGCAACATCATTCCGTCTTTCATTCCTTGAATTCAAACGCACCAACCTCATCTTTGTTCAAAATGCACTTCCGTTCTGGCTGGAAAATTTCACCTTAGCTTTCAGATAAGGGAAAGACTCTAGGCCTAAAATCAAATGGGCTAGAAAGTTACTGGACTCTTCAGTCAGATGCACTTCAGCAAACAAACTGCTTTAGGCCGTGTGGCGCTGAAATCCCTTGTGCATGAGAAACTACACACATTTTGACTTTAAAAGCACACAAATCGCATTCTTAAAACAAGCTTTTCATCTCCTAAACAAGTAATGCAGAGTCCCTTGGGTAAACACTCAATATTCTCTTTTAAAAAACCCCATAAAAATGATAAAACAGTCCTACCTTGGTTTAGTAACGAATAACAGTTCTGCACGTTTTGGCAGCACCCTCTAGGCAGTAGATAACTGAAGAACCCTCTGAAGGGTATTATCTGTGTCCAGCATATCCACTCCTACTAACCAGGCACTTTATCTAAGAACATTTCCCTTTCCCACCCTGCCAGCACTTTAAGACTCTTCAAAATTTTGCATACTTCACAGTTACAAACTGCCTCTCAAGGGAAAGAGACAGTTTTCTGTTAAAGATACGTTTGTTACAAGTTATAGCTATTCCTATATGGAATGCCGAGTATCCTACTGTGGTTCAAAGACTTTTTGGCTAGAAGTATGGGATGGCTATTTTACCCTCCAAGGCTGAAGCCAATCTCTTACGTGAAGCAACCTCTGTCAGATTACTGCAGGCTCCATCACATACCACTTCGTCATCTCCTCTGCATGGACTATGTAGCAAACGCTTCAAAAAGCTAATTTTGAAACATTTGAGAGATGGGGTTTTTATCGTTAAATCTGGTTTCTCTCCCCTTGTGAAGGCCAGTCTGTTAAGTTAGCAGGAATCCAATTCTTCCATCTCCTGAGAGAGAGTAAATTTATAACTATTATTATTTCCTGATGTCACATAAGATCAATTTTGCCATTGATATGGTGGAGGTACGGTTTTATACAAAGAACTTGCAGGACAAGAGCCCCGTATATTTCATTGGAAGGTTCAGAACCTCCTTCCCAGTGATAAAAGGTTACAAGATACTGGCTTGAAACCTGTCCCTGGTCTAGAACTGATTCCTGCTGTTCCCCACTCATCAGACCAGTGCAATTAGGAAGAGAGAAACAGAAATTTTTGACTGTGTCAATGGGAGCAATTTAGAGCTGCCTTAGCATGATATAGCTAACTGCAAGCAGAAGTAGATTAGTCGTCAAAATGCAAGCTAGGGCTGCAAAAATTAAAATGATTCTGCAGGCACAAGAGATGCAACTCTCTCCCACTACATAGCGGGTCCCATTCAGTGCTGTCAAAATGAGGGCATGATTGCATTTTAGCTTCTTTCATTGCTTGAAGTGTCAGACCAGCAGAGACTTCCTATGCCTGAAGAAGGGTGACTGTACCCAAAAGGTTGCTAAGAACTTCTTTTCAACTACTCAGTTGGTTTAATAAAAGATATCACATCTACCAAAAGAAGCTTGCCTACACAAGCTACGCAGAGGAAGGGTGGTCAAGTGATTACAGCACTAACCTAGGAGCTAGGCTTGGGGGCAAGTCCATGGCTCCATTTCTTTGTTGCCTCAGGCAAGTCACTAAGCCTCTCTGCAAAAAGCAATGATAGTACTTCTCTGCCTTGTCAGGGTTAGAGCATAAATACTAAGAGACCAAGGCGCACAGGTACACAACTCATAAACCAAATGTACACAAAAGGCCCATTTTAAAAGCTTCCAACTCTGCTGGGTAAATCCAGGTCTTAATGACACATTCAAAGGCATATCTCAGGAAGGGGCACCATCCTACCAACATTCACTAGAGAGATTCTCCAGTACAAATATTACCAAGTATTGTTTCCCACATTCCTAACTGATAACGAAAAGCTCAGATATTTTTGCCAAAAAATTTCCATGTAATTCCCCTTCAGCGCATATAATATTTCAGCTCAGGAAGTTACATATCTGGAAAGTTGGGACCGACTGAAAACAAGAAGTAATAATTGGGAAGCTATAGCTGTAACACAGCAAACAGCAAATGACGGAAATGAAGTTTCTGGAACACAAATCAGTGAGTACCAAATTAAGCAGCAAACAAGTTTACAACAGGTATCAGGGTCCAGTGAATCATTCAGTTCCATGTCATCTCCTAATTTGGATTAGGAAATCAAAGGGTACCCTAAATCAAACGGTATCCCATATTCCTCTGCTAACTCCTAATCTGTAAACCCACACTGTTGTACCATGTAGTTACAAAGCAGGATACTGTAATACATCATAGCTCCAAGGCAGGATTGGAGAACTACTCAACAAGAACAAATGCCTCTTGTGTTGGGGGAGCAACTGAGAGAAGTTAAAAAAAAAAAGACACACCCAGTTATTCCCTTCTGAAAAATATGGGTTATTAAAGATGACACATACTGTGGGCAAGCTCAACTGTGCTGGAAAGAAATGCTTAAAGTCTTCACCTTTAACTCTGATCCTCTAAGCAGGGAAGAAATAGATCACAACAAAAAGCAGAGATTTCACTACAATCTCCTCTTCCTACCTTCTTCCTTCATCCTCTTTTAAAAACTTGAGAGTCACTATCACATATGCAGGAATGTTCATTCCCATGGAAGACAGGCCAGGAGAATGCAAGAATTCCAGGAACCAGGTTTTATTCCCCAAAAAAGCTTCCTGATCTCAAACACCCCAATTTCACATGATAGGCAATCTTCCCCTGCTAACCTGATCATTATATTTTGGTTTCCACATAGCATTATGATAGACTCAATTAAGCTATTAGCCAATATGAATGCAGGTGACAAAAATATGCCAATACAGCACTCAGCAGCCACATACAATGGCTTTCATGAGTGCTACACTAATAAACAGTGCTGAGCAATAGCCCCAAATACTCAAGTCACCTTTTTATATGCCCAGTGCAAGTCAGCAGAAGAAACTCCCCCATCTCACCTAATGTCCCAAGAAAGGTGAGCCGAAATGACCATAGCTAAAAGGTGAAAGAGTGCAAGTCCACGGCTAATTTCTTTTCTTTAACCTTACCTTTTCCAACTTCAACATGCAACAGCTTACTTAGCCATGTCAGTCTACCTTACTTGTATTAGAAAAAACTTCACTAATCACCCTTCTTTTGGGAGGAAAATGTGAAAAACAACCACCTTCTTTGGAAGGCTACTTGGTAATCTAATTAAAACTCCTTGGTCTCCTCAACACACAATAAGCCAAATCCTAACATAACACAGATGGGAAAGGATCTACTGAGTTATCAATAAGACAGACAAACCACATATGCTGATAGGCCTCAACAGAACAGTGGTGTGATCTTTCCTAGAAAATTAACAGCAACAACTCTTAACTAATGTTACTTCCAGAACTGCAAGTGGCAGCAAAAAGTAAGAGAAAGGCTGACCAGAACCTTTCAATTAAAAAAGCAGTTGATTAAATTAGGAATAACTTTTAAGATAGTGTTGCAGGGCACTTAAGTGCTTGCTCCTGAAAGAGCAGAAGCTGCCTGGGGAGAGCCCGAGGAGCCAGACAGGAGCCCAGGATCAGGTTGCCATGGCAGCTAGCTAACGGGGAAATTAGCCTGCACCTGCACCTGGTCAGCTGCCCGGAAGGGCAGAGCCCTGGGCCCATATAAACCCCAGGACAGGGACTAGGGTGGTCAGTTCTTTGCTAGTGGCCAAGGGAGAAGGAGCCCTTCTAGAGCAAGTGAAGGAAAGAGGCCTAAGTTCTGCTCCAGGTAATGTAAAAGGGGGCCAAGCAAACCTTATGTAGCTTGTGTTATGTTATAGCCCATGGGCCTATGTTTTGTTTGCTGTTTTATATGACTGGTGGTTTGGGTGAGGCTATTTGGGGAAGGAAGCCTCACTAGGGACCCCTAGTGCCAGAGAGGGTGTGGCACTTGGGGGGCACAGACCGCAGTGCAGAGATGGGGCTGCAGAGAACCCAGGAGGACAAGGGGCCAAACTATAACAAGGCCTAGGCAAGGCATGCCAGTACCATCTGCAAGGCTTAGGGTATGGTAAAAGAGTGGCTGAAACCACACACAGCCCATAAGGCTAGGGTGTTCCTGAAACACCCATTGTGAAATGGGACCTACAAAGGGTCTGGGAACCCATAGGGTTCAGAAAGTCCATCCAACCATGTCCAAGAGGACTTAAAGACAGCCTCCCTATCTTTATATTTCCAAAAGATGTGGTGGGTGAGAACTGAGGGTGCCCATTGGGCCAAATTGACATGGTCAAGGGGCCTTAGGAGAGCACAGCTGTTCTTGAGGATCCCATCCTGTGACAGACAGGTATTGGCAATTTAATGTATTTTACAACACTTTAAGCAGGCAAGCTGTGCAAGCTCATCTCTGCATTTTGGGTGTCTGTAATAGGATGAAGCTCATAAACCACTAGAAGTGGAGGAAAAAGTTGATTAGCTAGGTAAGCTGCCTGTCCTACAGAAGGGGAGGGATTTCTTTCCTACAAAGCTTTCTGTAAAAACCCTTGGTTCAAAGAAAGGGCTTCAACGTATCACAATATCAACGTTATGGAAGACAAAAGTGAAACAAATATTAGAAGTTACCAGTGAAAACCCAACAGTCTAGCATAAAGCAACTGCTAATTTCCTGGGATTAGGAAGATGCTTTTCCTATAATGATCTAGTGGGGGGGGGGGGGTTCCATTTCTTCCTCTGAACCATGTGCTGCTCACTCTTGGATGATGGGTTAGGACTAGGCAGACTATTCGTCAGCTCTAATGAGGGGGGATTTCTATGTTCCTAGTAAGGGTACAAAAGTCAGACTTTTTAAAACGCCATTCAGAATAGACCTAGAATCTACACTCTTGTGAAAGAACAAGACTCATCTTCTCGCTGCTGCTGCTGCTAAAGACTAAGCACTAGTAAATCCCACAGAGCCCCATGCCTGTCCCCTTTGCCAAGTTTGACGCAAGTCCCAAATTTTAAATCTGTTGGCCTAGTGAAGATTTCTCAGCTGGTAAAAGTAAATAAAACCAGGATTTTAATACAACCTTAATGTTGTCAGAACTGGCCTCCTCCCTGCCCCCCCCACCCCACAGTTGTGGTCAGATGTTCAATACCACACAGCTGTGCTTGGACTGTGCTCAATCTTGCATAATCTGCCAAACTACATCATTGGTCCTGACACTGAGAAGCATGAAGACTCACCCAGAGAACCCTTCTGGTGCCAGGAGGATGGAATTCCCACATGCGCAATCTAACACAGGGCTGTGTCTGCTGCTGACAAGCCATGCATCACCAGGTTAACCAGTCTGCAGGACTGTGGCCATGGATCTTAATAGAAACGGCTCAACAGCTTCCACTTCTGAACTACTATCTGTTCTATCCTGGAATATACGGAGGCTACCACAGAGGCAAAGCCTTGATTGGGGACCTCCACCAGCCAAGCTGGCAACTGTCAAGAGCCCAAGAACAGAGTGATTCATTTTGGTTTACTACATATACACAAGTCAAAGAAACACTGCCATGTCAAGTGCATACTAGGCAGACACGGATATGAAAAGGCAGCACAAGAAGGCAGATCCTTACAGTGTTCAGAGGACAGGCTTTGTGAGAAACTGTGACAAAGGAAATCCTGGCAAGGATGCAGCTACCTGTTGTAACTTAGGGGCTCTACCTTTTAGACAGCCCCAGATAACTAAGCAGCTCTGTTCAAGAAGGCAGGATCTACCCCTGCCTTAAAAGAGCATAGAGTGCAGATAGTGACTTGGATGCTTTTCATGAATCGTGAACTAATGGTCAACTGCTCTGGTATTATTTTAAATAATAATCCTGATAGAACAAAGCAGCTTTGTTCAGAAGAGGGGCTTTCTTAAAGTCTTCCTCCAAGGCCTCCCAGTGTCTAGCTCCTTAGTTCTATATGAAGAAGAGACTCATCACTCGCTTTAATGTCTCTAACTTACCTATCTGAACCTGTCCAACTTGCATAATTTGGTCACAGACTCCTTGCATCCTGGATCATGTGTTCAGAGCCCAGAAGGACCCATCTACTATGCGAGGCATATCTAGTGAGGTTTTAAAAATCTACCACTCTTTTTTTCCTGGTGTTCTGCACACTTTAAGTCCACTCCACAAAAATCTCTTGGGATATGGGAAAGGAGGACAATTCCTCAACCTAACTCGGCCTCAGAGGCTCCAGACCACAGCAACAGTGTGGGTCTTTGCTGCCCCCTGTCAACATCACAGGTGTGAGCCCTTCCTTAGATGCCTTCTCTCACAGATACCTTGGGAGAGTTAAAAGTATTCTGACTTTCCATTAGTGAATGTTGCAAGCATCCAATTTTGTTATGTGACAACAAACTCAACCACCGTGAGATGGTTGAAGAGTTGTTTCCAAAAGCAGATCAAACGGAAATAGGACTTCAAAGAGAATGGGTTCTATTTGAATTATTCAATTGAAGTGTCAGTGTCATAAATTTTGTCTGAAAAAATTGTTCATAATTCATAAGCAACTTCCTTTTCATGTTTGTATACTTTTTTCAGAAGAGTATTTGTCGAAGGAGCTCAGATAAGGAGGCAGCAGGACTGTAGCCACTTAATTGTAGGTATCATCAATGGAACTACAGTAAACGGATTACAAGGGTTTTCAAGTCATTTTGTCACAGGACTAAAACAGTTTCTTTCAGGGTACTAAGATGCATAATCAGATAAATCCATTTAAGAGAAGCAGGAGAGAGAGAACCCTCAAAAAAAAAATGAAGAAAAACATCTTCACAATTTTTAAGCTTTTTCTTCCCTTGCTACTAATTGATGATCCCTCAGAACCTTGACACTTGTGTTTGTGTTCTTTACTGATTTTTTTTGGGGGGGGGGGGAACTTTTGTGTAATACATGTGCAGCTCTTAATTTGTTGGGTGAGGGTTGCTCCAAAGTACTGGAACATGCACCGATTTCTAACCTGTGCTTGGCTTCTTCAAAGAAGCTTTAGTGGAGAGTTGCTCACGCATGCTAGGTTGGTATAAACCCATTTGTTCCTTCAGACTTGCTCATGAGCAAGAAAATTAGGATTTCCCAAAGCAGTTAATCATTTCAGTGCTGAGAAGACAAGCATATTACATGTCAATTGTGCCAAGACCACTATTACAACCCTATCCCACAATGTTGTATAAATGCATAAGCAGGCTGGGGGGGGGAAAGGAACGGGACTAGGACTTCTCTTTTTGCACCTCCAGAACAGAGAGTATGTTCTAAATGCTTCTAGCACAACACTGCCCTGCCTGCTGCAATGTAAACCCTTCCAATTAGCTCCCTTACTTACCAAGCCTGGGCGCACAAAAATTACTAGATACTTCGAAAACTTTCAGCCTAAAATTCTTGGTGTGGTATTTGGCACACAGGAACTCAGAGGTCACTCCATATATGGGAAGATACAGAAAAGAAACCTTTCCTGAAGCATCGAAGTGACTTAAGTCAACTAGACAGTTGTGCCCAAGTGACTCAGTCATTTACTCAAAGTCAAAATTGGGACGAAATGGAAAGAGCTTATAGGATGGAGACAGAAATTAGAGCAGACATCTAAATGGAAGCAAAGGGCAAATAAGTGTCAAATATTAGGTGGTAAACTGAGCCAACCCAGAGACTGGATTCAAAGCACAAGTCATAAATGTCTTAAACTATCACATGCTAATACAGAATAGTTGTAAATTTGATTGAGGGGTAGCAGTTCTTAAATGCTTGCACTGCGTTATTTTTGGTTCCTCTGTACAGCTAGAGAAGCCAATGGATTTTTGCATGCCTAAGCAAAAAAAAAAAAAGGTTAACATTGAGTTCTTCCCTGTGTTGCTGTTGCTAATGTCTGAATCAGTCTAGAAAAGGGAAAGAGCAAGTCACAGACTCTTTAAAGATTTAGCATTTCTCTACTTTGGTAAATTAGATTAATTTGAGTAAGTAGGGCCTGATGAAATTCATCCAATAGTACAAAACCTGGCAGAAGCACTCTCACAAATGAAAATAACTACCTTGGAGAACTAGCAAGGGTCTGGTGAGGACCCATAAGAATGGAAAAGGAAAGCCTATCTTTAAAAAAAGAGTCGTGCCCCCCGCCCCCCCCCCCCAAAGGGATCACAGACTAGTCTGACTAACTTCAACTTCCAGAAAACTACCAAAACAGTCTGTGGTGGCAGGTACCTACATGGTACAAGATAGTAAGAATGGTAACTGCTAGAGCTCTTCTTAAATCTCAGAGAAACCTAAACAATTTTCACAGGTTGGCCTCAGCATGAATAGCAAATTCCACAAATTTCCTGGATGTGCTCCAGCATCCCTGCCCCTCAGTGCTGATTGGTGGAGACACCCTGGGGGGTAGAAGGACAAGGTGGCAGCTCATCTGCTGCCCTCTGTGCCATCCCACCAGTTGGTGCCTTCCTTCCCCAACCTAGGCAGCCTGCGAGGCTAGGCTGCAATGGTAATGAGGACTGCTGGCTCCCACTGGGGAGCCAACATTTTGTTTCTATTTTTTTTTTTTTTTGTGGACAATGTAGCTGTGTGGATTTCATGGAAACTATGAAATCTGGCAACTTGAATAGGCCCTTAGTAATAGCCAGCCAATGTGGATCTGTCAAGATTAAATCATGTCAAACAAACCTAAGCCTCCCCCTGTGAAATGGCAAGAGGCCTTGTAGTTGATTTTTAGGTAAGTTTGATTTAGGTGAGGTTTCTGACACCTTCTCATATCCCATTCTCATAAGCAAGGTAAGGCAATAAGATGAAAATTTAAATCATTTGTTGAGTGGCTGCAAAACTGGATGAAAAATCCTATTAGGAGAGAACCACTGATAGGTAGTTCACTCAGAGTTGGAGGGAAGGGAAAGAATTGACTCAGGTAGGGGTCTGTCCTTGGTCCTGTCCAGTTCAACTTGGTCATTAATGACTTGGATGATGGAATAGAGTATGCGTTATACCCACAAATGATACTGACCTGGGAGGAATTGCAGGCACTTTGGACAGCAGGGTTAAAATTAATTCAACCTGATCGTAACAACTTGGAGAAAAAGAAATGCACAAGATAGGGGAAGAGTGTGGGCAGACTGGTAAGTACAAAGTACTACATTTAGGTAGAAATAATGGGACAAACAGAAAATGGAGAAAAAATGGCTAGGCAGCAGTTGAGGAAAAAGATCTGGGGGTTGTGGCAGGTCACAAATTGCACATACAAATGTCATATTGGGATGTATAAACTGAAGGTTCATGGTAACCTTTCCGTTCTACTCAACACTGGAAAAGGCTTCAGCTGAAGTGCGGGGCCCAAAATTGAACATAATACTCCAAGATGCATGGAGATCAGTGGGAGGATACAGAAGACGGCAAAATCAGAAGCTGAAAAAATGTGAACTATGAAAAAAGGCTGGAAGATCTGAGTTTGATAAGAGAAAAGATAGCTGAGGGAAAACCATCACAGCTGCTCCAACAACACTATGAACCTACTGGAGATGCGATGACAGTCATCAAATATGCAAGATTGCTGCAAAAAGAAAGGTAACAAATTGTTCTTGGCATCCACTGGGGATAAGGACAAATTAAGCACTTGAACAGATTGCCTAAGGAGGCTGCAAAATCTCCAGGTTGAAGGTAGGTGTGTGTGTGTGTGTGTGTGTGTGTGTGTGTGTGTGTGTGTGTGTGTGTGTGTAAACATCTATAAGAAATAGGATCAGCTGTACTGTGACCATCTTGGGATAGAAAAGTCAGTTTTGTCCATCCTGCTAAGTCTCTTCCAATCCCAAGGTGTTCAAATTCATGTCCTTAGATATGGCACTTCTGGATAACCAGCAGCTGTTAGAAGTTACTTCAAGAAACATTTGAAAACTGTAATGGGACACTAAAAATATCCCCCAGCTTTTGCACAGCATTACTCACCAGTAGAACTAAAGCACTCTACCGTTATCCCCATGTTACAGACAGGAAACTGATGCCAAGGGGAAGAGTCTAAGGTCACCCAGCAAATCAGTCATACAGTCAGAAGTAAACATATCCCAGCCTAGTGCTCTGTCCACTTGGACAACTTGCTTTAGTAGGCATCTGTGTGCTGCACAAGATAACATAATTGCACTGAGTGAGGCATCAGCTTGCTGAGCATCTGTGAGTAGCTACAGAGCCCAATTCTTTAGTGACAGTCCCTTCTGCTCTTATCACATTTGAAGCTCATATCAAACCATCCTGAATGCAATGTGGGGTTCTTCCTGAAGTTTTGTCTGTCTTCTACATATTGGGCTCTCATTTCCTCAAAAGACTTCATTCTGTGCTTAACAGACAAGTTTCTTTACATTGAATGAAAAAGTAAATAGGCTGTTATTTCACTTCAGTGCTGCTGCTACTAAATCAAAGACCAATTACAAATCTTAAACATGATTCACAATCAATTCTTCAGCTACAGATTTGCACATTGTTGCAGTCCATATTTTTATTTATATATGACCAAGTAACAGTTTTGCATGTTTCTTCATAGGAGACACATGATCACTCAGTTAGGAAGTGCTCCCAGTGAGGATAGTTTAGATCAGTTGTGTGTTTTATAGGGTTTTTTGGTGTATACATCTGGTTGAAATGTGATGGATTTTCCCCACTATCCTGATTCTACAGGATGATAAAAACTAAGAGGAGAAAGAAGAGTTCCAAGAAAGGGTTGGGTGTGTTTGACAGATCAGCAAGGTTGTATATGTAGTCAACATATATGAAAAGTTTTCCTATCTGGATACTAGCATTTGGAAAGACTGGGAGATAGTGAATCATAAAAGGCAGAATTTAATTTGAGCACAAATGCTGGGTTTTGTCCTTAAGCCCTCACTGGAGTGAAATGTGGTCTGTTTGCAAGTGCTATGTTGACAGAAACAATGCTTTACTCTTTTTTATATTGCACTTCACCAGTAGATCTGTACACAGGAGGTCCTTATCTACATTTATTGATAGGGAAACTGAGGTACAGAAGGACAGTGACCATCTCAGGACAGCAGCAGAGCCAAGAATGGAAATGGTCTCCAGAATCCTAACCCAGAGCTCTGTCCCATAGATTTGTACTACCTTCCTCTGGCCGAAGTGGAATAAGAAACATGACTTTAAAGGAAATAGCAGGGAACCTTTTTGCAGAGCTTTAAATGGAGGTTTAAATTTAGCTCCTGATTGGACTTGCTGTATTCCAGTGTGCTTAGTATTGAGGAATTAAGTCAGATTTCAATATTATCTTGTTTTGACTCGTATCCATGAAACAAGCCTAACAGTGGCACATGCTCAAGGAAATTGCTTTTAGTGTCATGTTGGCAAGAAGTCCAGTACTGGTGGGATTTTGGTGATGCAGAGCCCCATGCACCTAGGCCTGAATTCTTGCCAAAGAACAGATTAGGATTTGTCAGCAGCCATCTTTCTTGAAACCCAAAGACTGAAGATGGCTCAATTCAAGTGGCTTGCCTTCTTGCTCATGCTCAAAAGCTTTGCTGCCTCAGTTTAATAGATTTGATTCAGGATGGGCCCTTTACTGAGTAGGTCTTTTCTGACTTGAAGGCCTAGTAATTGTTTTGCCTCATGGTGCATGTGCTCTGAAAGCCCCCATGTAATAGTCACTTCCTACTCTGGCAGCTTTGCCCTAAATTCTGCTGCAAGGCGGCCAGATCCTATGGTAAACTCCACTGCAGTCTGTAAATTCTAGGGGCATTACAGAACATAGTTTAGTGAACTATGAGGAAAAACGGCACAACATCCCCTCTTAGTTATTACAGTGTTTTCGCTGATCTCAGTTTTGTAGTTTTTGGCCTTGTTCAAGATTTTTTCTTTTTTTCTTTTTTGAATTTCACCTCAACAGCATGAGCATGAAATGCTGACCCTTTCCAGGACCCTGGTGCACCTTGCATCAGTGGAGTCAGAATTAATAAGAGTCAGGTGCTCCAAAGAAGAAATCTTGTGCAGAACATATGAAAGGTGAGACTTGTTCAGGTTAGGATATAGAACTGCTTATTAAAATAAGTAAAGCTAGTAACAAGGAAGAGAGCAACTGTATGGATTTAACCTATAAACTTATTTGGAATCTAAAAGCTTTGCGGCAAGGTCAAAACACTGTTCCAACAGCAGGCCAAGATGATGCCAGACATGGAAGGAAGCACCCATAACTAGAATTTGTGGATAATTGGCCAGTAGTTTATTTTCAGGACTCAATTTCATTGTCCTTGTCCCAAAAGAGGTCATGATCTGATGAAACCAGAGAAGGGGAACTGAAACAAGAGTCAGCACCTGCACCTGGCTCAGCTGAATCCTAAACATCTGCAAGGTGAGCCTACAGTCACTGCTGTTACCTCCAACAAATAAATTTTTTTTTTTTTTTTCCCTCCGAGAACTAGAGACCTGAGCAGGGGAGTATGTGTGGCGGCAGCAGCAAAGGTAACACCAGCAGACTTTAAAATTCACAGTATCCATTCTACAGGTCAGTGATTCTCAGCCAGGGTCCCCCAGCACCCTTGGGTGCCATAACAACTTTTTGAAGAGTACCACCAGGAGAGTGAAGCTAAGAGACAGAAGCTTGAGATAAATGCAGGCTTATCTCCCTTCCAGCTGCTGCTGCTCCCCACATCACTGCAGCACAGGGTCTTCTCTGCTGGCTCTCTTCAAGCAGGTGAGAGGGGTGCCTGGAATGCAAAAAAGGTTGAAAACCACCTCCACAGGTGGTCCATAGACGGGGAGAAAGGGAACAGAAATCTCCTTGGAAGGGATTTGTGAGGCTACCTTGGGACTTACACCCATAAAGTTACTAAATATAACGGAACAAATTTGCAGGTGTGGCCTCTGCAGAAACGTGATGGGTGCAAGAGTCAAATTTCCACCATAGCTCATAATGGTCATCTGCTTTGTGCAGCCCCAAGCAACTGAACTGCCAGAGAAGATGACAGAGAGGGGAAGTTTTCCTTACCAGCTTACTTTCTTTAAGATCTCCTGTTCCAGCCTACATCACCCTTCTTGTGAATGTGGGCATCTACTTCACTGCTGCAGATTTCAGCTTTTATTTGTTCAGATTATCATGGTCAACAATGCTAGTGGTGGTTACTGAAGAATGGCAGTCTAATATTAGTTTCTTTGATACTGCTTTGGAAGTGTCCAGCTGATGGCTTAGAGATGTCAAAACTGTCACGTTGAAGAATATTGTATGACAAGATCCAAAAACCATTTCACTTGTTGGCCAAAATGAACTATTTACCCATGATCCTGGCCTAGACAAAGTTGAGAAACTTGTGACGGATGAGGAAGGAACCCTTTCCTTTTGTAAATGAAGACTGGTATTTTGGCACAGTTGGGAAAATATTTGAAGAGGGAGGTCAAATGCTCAAAATTCATTCACGTTCTGCAGCTCCAGTTCAGAGAAAGTGATCCAAGAAGCTGCTTTAAATTTAAACTCAGCAAACAGACATAGTTAAATCTCTGTGTGTTAGTCACCTTCCATAGGCTGCAGCAGCTGGGCTGTCTAACTTCCCTGTGCACCCTGCACCACACAGGCATATGCCCCTGGGCTTTCCCTCCTCCCCCAAACCCAGTTGGACAGCCCTGATATGCTGCATTATTCACATGTCTAAAACTTCATTTTGCAGCAAGTATCATGGAGCAAAATGAAAAGCTTTAAAAGCTATTTGTTTCCTTCCCTCCTACATGGCTTCTTTTAAAAGTTTGCAGCAACATTCCAAAACCTTAATCCCCTCAGTTCCAATAACAAACATTTAACAGTAAAACTAATGCATCAGAAATAATTTAAGTGATCAGCTGGAAAATCAAAAGGATCACAGAACACCCAGAATGTGCTTTTTTGCATTGCT
>NW_017728943.1:2617957-2627041 GCF_001723895.1 Crocodylus porosus | reverse complement strand
CCTGGGGGGGCATTTGCCCCCCAGATCTGTGAAGGGGAGAAGGTTTCCTGCTGCAGGCTCAGGCTCCCCACCTTACTACCCTCCCCTGGGGCCTCAACAGCTCAATGGCACAGCAGAACAGAGTGAGGATGGGTGGGGAAGCTCATTGTGGCCACTGTAATCTCTGTGCTGCCCTGGCAATGTGCCCCACTGCTCATCCCAGAGCCGTGGTGGTGGTGGTACATGGCTGTGCTCCTCACTGCTCTGGGGCAGACAGTAGGCATGTTGCCAGGGTAGCATGGAGCTCACAGCAGCTAGAAGCTTCCTCACCTAGTCCCACTGTACCCTGCTGCACCAGATCCCTCCTACTGAGCTGCAGAGGCTCTGAGGGAGGGCAGCAGGGAAGGGAACCTGAGCCCACAGTGGGCAGCTTGCATCCACCCCAGCCCCACACACAGTTCCTGGGTGCACAGTTCCCCCAGGTTTGCACACAGCAGCGAAGCCAACTACCTCCTCCCCCAGACAAGCCACCCACAGCCCCAGCCTGCTCCCCGCTGAGGCCCTGCAGCTGCACATCGCAGCCCCAGGCCACAAATTTCACATGCCTCCCAGCTTGGCAGCAGCCCCAGCCCCAGACCTACCCAATTCTCTCCCTCCCTCCCTATGGGGGCCTCAGTTCCCTGCAGGAACTGTTCTCCAGGCTGCCTGGAGGCCATGTGTATGTACATGCACATGGTACCCCCTGTCTGACCCCCTCCTCCAGCCCCTTGCAGGCTGGAACTGCCTGCAGAGAGCTCTTTGTAAAACAGCAAAATCCGCATGTTTCTCTATTAAAAAGAAAAATGTGCATGTTCTCAGTAAAAGCGGGGGGGGGAAAGAAACCAAACGTGTTTTTTTCCCATTTTTCCGTGGGAAACCCGGATCCCTGGTGATTATGTGTAGTTTCAGCTAAAGCCTCACATGGTACATCTCTATCATTAGGATAGCTCACAGACATAACACTAATGTTATGGAGGGAGGGGCAGGAAGAGGGAGAATAATTCTATCAACTTGGTTCTGAGGTTCTTGTTCTCTCTCGTCAAAAGCCAAGTTTAACTTAATGTGCCAATTACTCAGAGATGGGGGAAATCGATTTTCTACACAAACAAAATCAGAAGTCCATCCTCAGAAGCTGATGGCCATGGTTCCTTACCAGAGTATGTTCCTCTTGCACAAAATAAATAGGTGAATAACATTTTTTCAGCCAGTATTCAGGAATAAAAGAAGTTTTGTCAGGTCTTATCTGCCTGGAGGATATTTGTAAATGAAGGAAGGCCAAGGGGGCTGGCATGACCTGTGGTTTCCTGTTGTGGCTACTTTATTTGATTAACCTGTAGTCAGAAAGACTGCAAGAGGCAGTTTTGTGTTCCACTGGGGGGCACAGCACAAACACCCACCATAAATGGGGCTGGCTAAAACTTGGCACATGTTAATGAACACCGCACATCTGGGAGACTTATGCAGCTGCAATGCCTGCATGCAGCTCTTCCCTTTTCTGGTTGCTGTCCAAAGTTTC
Source organism: Crocodylus porosus (assembly GCF_001723895.1). NCBI lineage: Eukaryota > Metazoa > Chordata > Crocodylia > Crocodylidae > Crocodylus > Crocodylus porosus. Next base: position 2,625,507 of record NW_017728943.1, on the reverse strand, counting down.
TAACATGCAGTCAAGTGCAGTTGGCTGAAAAAAGCCTCACAATACATGGTTTAAAGGACTTCACAAGATGTTTTAGTACAACCACCACTGGATGTCTTCAAGTAAAACCATGTTAAGACACGTGACCTTGCTGACAGAGAGGAGCACAGCATTTTTCTGCCACAACTAACAGTTACAGGATTCTCGTGAGAGCTGAGGTAAAGCCAAGATGGCACCAAATATGGAACTTGTAACAATTTAGTGGGCCTTGAAAACAACCATCCCATTAATCTGCAGACCTACTCTACAGGATGTATCTTTACTTTCACCTACTGTCATACTGCACTGCCGGGTCCCATTAGCCATGCTATTGGCTTCTATCCTCTCCAGGAGAGCACAATACAACCGTTGACTCTCCCTCTGCTTGAAGAAGGGTGTTTGTACCCGAAAGCTTGCAAAGAACAATTTTTCCAACTATTTAATTAGTTTAATAAAAGATATCACACTTACCCAAAGAACCTTGTCTGCCTAAAGAGCCATGCTACACACTAGAGAGCTCTGTGTGATAACTGAAGCTACTGCATTTAAAATTTGTCAAATACTTTTTGAGATTTTTGGGAGGCAAAAGGAGTAAGAAGTGTCCTTATCTATTAATTTTCTTTCTTGGAAGTCTGCTATATAATGCATCATGCTCCACTTGCTGGAGACAAACAACTCGAGGCAAAGAGATGCCCTAACTTTCCAGGATTAGGTCCATGGGAGCCAACCTTTTCTGGCAGGAATGCCAAAAGGAAGGCCCAGTCCCCGCCCTGAGTACCACTCAAATCCCCTTCCTCTGCCTGGTCCTTTGCTGCGCTCTCTACCTGTTGCTATGCTCTCTGCCTGATATACTGCTCTGTTCTCTGCACCCTCCCCAATCTGCTGATCTTCTCCTTACTCCCTGCCAGATCTACTGACTGCCAAAATGGCTGCGTGTACCACTTGTGGCACACATCCTGCAGGTTTGCCACCCCAGGTTTAGGTAGTGTTAGGAAATCAACGGTTTCAGTGGGTCCCCCCATCCACTGGCTAGAAGGAGGTATAATCAAATTATCTGAAATGTTTATAGAATGAAAGAGAAAATACTGTGGAAAATGCAAGGTGCTTATTATTTACTTTGATTTAACCTTTTTTAAAAACTTATTTCATTGTGCTGACAAACTGTCACCCTATTTTCTGAAGTAGGAACAGCAACAGAATCATGTAGGTGGAATTTCTTAAATATTTAATGTGGCTGCAATCATGTTTGAAGATGAGCATTTAAGATACTCTAGATGGCAAGCTTCAGTGTAATTAAAAGTGTGATTATGAATCTTTTCAGACCTTACAGAATGGAAAGTGTTGGGCTGGGGAAGAAAGGTGCATAAAATTTTAACCAGGAGCAATTACTTGGTACACGGATTATAGGCACTCGAGCTACCTTCGCAGTGCAGGTTTTTCAGACTCGCTCATGGCTAGGAATCAGCATGGAAACATGAGCCTGCTTAGAATATTTTCTTTCAGTCATAAAACCAGGTCTGACAGGCAGTCACACTTATGCTTACAGCACCAGGCATCCAGACCACAAGGCTGGAAGACTTACTCAGCCATTTATCCAGAGCAAAGAAGACTAATAAAACTTTTCCATCTACTATCACCTGTCTATCTCTAAACCAAAGTCCTTAACACTTATGGCTGGAAAAAATAATCTTGTGTGTTATATCAATGAAGAGAGAGTTTCCCAAATCTGTCAACACAGCTCAAATGTTGCCATTACTGCTGTGGCTAGGGGCAGCAACCACTGGCAACACTTGTAAACATATTACTGTTAATAGTAAATAGTTGCATCCTTCACCCCTTTTCCACAGGAAACTAAGAAAGCAACTTCCTCAACAAAGAGCTGTTTGGTGGAGCTGGGACAGGGAGTGCCAAGCTGACCCTATGGGCTATTCAGAAGGATGGAGCGGGGTGGAGAGGGAAGTTGCTGCAATTGTACACATTCCTTTCTTTGCCATCCCCCTAGCAAAATAATGAAGAGGTAGGGTAGAGTCCTGATGAACTTTGGCCCCTGAATGGATGCGCAGGGTGCAGAATTTGGTAAGCATGAATACAGATGACTATATGGCTATCTTGTAAATCTCCTCTTAAGATGCTGCACTTTGAGCTGTGAGGCTATTCCTGCATGGAAGGAATGGGTCTTGAAGCAAGGTTCTTTGGTCTACACACTTCAGAATTTCTCCTTCTGGTCCAACTTAGACCATGCTTGGGTATTTTATTACTCTGCACTGCTGAGTGAAAATAAAACTGGGCCTTCAACAAATCCTCAAAATAATTTTATGCACTGGACTACAAACAGGTTTGTATAAAAGTCCCTCAAAAAACTTGAGGGCTCTGTCTCTGGCAAGTGCATGCTAAGGTTTGCCCTTTGGTTGTGAAATGTAAGGGAAAGAGGAAGGACAGACAATTACCTGCAGGCTACACAATGTGGTGGTAAGTTTGGAGATGAGTGTTGGACCACATCCAAGGACTGGTCTCATCCTAATTGAATATGCAATACTAAGGAAACTTCTGTGGCAGATAGATATCAATACTGATGGAAACATGATGGACATCAGATTTTATTCTTGCATTACATCATTAAAAACTTGCTTACCTTTCCCTTTACTAAATGTAAGAGGTAATTGTTTTATACAGGATGTTTAGATAGTATAAGTTTGTGCTTTCAACTGCTTAATTATATAAAATGTTCAAGTTAGGAGAAGCCAAAGAAATTTGGTTTCGGTCAATTAATGACAGGGTCCTAAGGTGTCCAAGGATGATTGCACCCTGTAGCAGGGAGCCAGAGGCTCCCTCTCACTTTAAGGGGACAACAGCAGCAGAGTTCCCCAGGTGGATGGAAACACTGGCCTTGAGTTGGCTGCAGAGGAACAGGCAGCCAAGCAATACAGGCTGTGAGTGCCTACTGCTGTGCTACACTCTACAACAGGACAATAGGGCAGAGCCCTGCTACAGGCAGCAAGTGCACCATTAAAGCAGCCAAAGCAGCTTGCAACTGCTGCTCAATAGGAAACCCCTGTGAGTGACCCGAGAACAACCTGACCAGAAGAGGCAGGGCTTGAAAAGCTCATTAGCTCATTGCCTGAACCAGGGCAAGCAGGCTGGCTTTGCTGATGGTAGGGAAAAGAGCTCCCAGGAAGAGAGGAGCTACTCAAGGGACCCTGACCCAGAGCAGAATGGCAGGGAGCAGTGAGAGCCCAGGAATGAGGGCTACTCCCAGGTAAGGGTCGCTCTGATGTATGTCTGTCTACCACAAAGGGGAGAGGTTTCCTTTTAAAGCAGTAGCATACTTTTTTTCTTTTATTATGTTTGTTTGCCCGGGAGGGGAGATGTTGGTATTAAACAGGTGCTTGCTGCTTGCATTTCAGTTAAACTGCTAGACCAAATTGTGACTGACAGAGAAGGTCTCAGTGTCAGAGTGACTTTAAGCCCGCCAGAGATGGGGCTCAAGATGTGGATAGGTGGCAACTGCAAAGGGTAAGCCTAAACTGAGGAAGGCAATAGAGAGAGCAAGCCTGAAACCAGGAGGGATAAGGCCACAGTCCAAGAGGAGGTGAGAACTAGGGCCAGGGACCCAAGCATTGGCAATGCACAGGGGGTGCACACAGGTGCACATGCACCCCCTGAGATTGGCCAAGCACCCCCTGGAAGCACTAGCCGCAAAACTGGAAGTGCTGGCAGAAGTGCACTTCCGGTTTCACCACCAGCTTGGCAATAGGCTGCTGGGAAACCCCCTCCCCCCAGTCAGCAATCTGGTGCCCCCCCAGACTCGGGAGGCACCAGGTGCCCACAGGCCCAATCCTAAGAAAGATGAAGCATGACAGGGGTGGCAAAGCCAGAGCTCAACCAGGGCAAACCTAGGGTTGGAGCCCGGAAGCCAGGTCCAGTACAGCGGGCCTGGACATAAGGGTCTAGCTAGAGGAAGGAGGCAGAAGCCGAGAAGGCCAAGACTGCAACAAGGGTGTGGGAGCCAGAGGAGGCCCAATGCTGTCTTGGGCCAAGCTGTCCATTAGATGACTCAATGGTAACATCTGTGAGGCATGGACATGGCTGTCGGGGAGGTCAGAGGTCATGAAATTAGCCCTTAAGGCAATTAGTGCCCTGGGGACATGGACAGACTGAGAGGGCCCACCTAGCATTTGAGGGCAAGATAAGGATCAGTGGGGTCAGAAAGGACTCACTGGCTGATAATGGCCAAAGGCTCACTCTGGTATCCTGGCAGCCTCCCTTTCTCCCGATTAAATAATATCAGCAAAGCATGGCAACCACAACGGCACCTAGAGAGCCAGAGCAGGGCAGGAGCCACACAGCCATTAAGGGGCATCTCAGCCATCCCCAGGACTCGATCCTGCTACACATCCTTAAGCTAAGAACCCAAAGTATATTCACAGATTCTGAAACAGCTTTTAGAGTCTGTGCCTTGCTCCAACTTCCTTTACAGTTTTCTGTATGTTTGCTTTATTTTGAAAAACATACATAATGGGTTGCTGTAATCTGAGCTACATATAAAGTATTAAATAGAAGTGAAGGTTGTAAACATTTTGCAGATGGAAGATCTTAAATTTAAGCACTACATGGTCAGAAGACCAGAGACTGATGAAAGTCCAAAATCCATTTTTTAAATCAGACAGATCTGGCATTAGAGACATGCTCTCACACAAGCACCAGATTTTGGAAAATTTAGGGACATACTGGGCATGTCTACACAAGATGCTTTACTGCACAGTAGACTAACCTCCTACACAATAAAGCATCACTATGCTGTGCAGAGTTACTGCGCAGTAAACGAGGCTAATGAGCAGTAAATCTACTATCTGTATTTATAGGTAATAGATTTACTGTGTATTAGCCAATGCACAGTAGTGCATGTGTAGATGCTGACTGGGAACAAATGTGCCTTTGGTTAGCCAGACCAGCAGGGGGCCAGCCTCCTACCAGAAGCAGAGCAACATGGCTGGGAGTCCCTCCAGCCATGGTACAGGGACAGCTTTTTAGCAGTCCCTGGCTGGTCTTTAGAACCCTGGCTTGACACTTGGGGCTTGGGCCACCTGATGCCTACCCCAGCCACTGTGTGCTGCTGTGCAGATCAAGCAGCTGCACACAGGGTAGAGGCACCAAGAGCCACTGGGAATGTGCCTTTGAGGATATTGCCATCATTGGCCACTGCCCTCCACATGCACTGCCTCCACCAATGGTGCACTCAAGACCACACTGTACTGCTAGACCCACTGGTCACCATGGCAGAGGAGTGGCTGCCAGACCTGCAGGCATGGCATGCCCAGCATGTCGCACACAAGCGGGAGAGGGACCAGGAGGACTGCGCCTTCTGAGACAGGCTCCTCACCCTCAAGGAAAGGGACACTGCACTCCTACAGAGGATGATGGAGGTGCAGGAGAAGCAGGCCATCATGGTGGCCTAGGCAGTGGAGACCACAGTGGAGGACACCCTGGGTGCTGGACATCATCTTGGGCCTACCCGTCACCTTCATACCACCTACCACCCAGCCCTCGGCTCCAGCCCCACCTGCTGCCCGGTTAGCTGCCAGCCCAGACCCCGGCTCCACCTTTGAGCTACCTGCAGCCCCATGCTGAGCCCCCAGTGAGCCCAGGAGGAGGCCCAACAATGCCTACAGCAGCCATGGCCCCCACAAACTGAGATCCCTGGCAGCCAAGCTGCCCATCTGGGCTGCTACCCACCATGTGGCCCCTGAGTGAGAGATGGACCCCACTAGGCCTGGCCCCATAGAGAAGGGGGAGCAGACTGAACCACAGCTGCCTTCACCCCTGGCTGAGCCCCCAAGCCACCAGCCTTGCCATAGTGTCCACATCTGTGGTGGTGCTGCTAGAGGCCAGGGCACCAGGCACCCCTCCCCCGGCTCCATGTCCTTGGTGCCTCCAGCCCACCATGTCCCCCTGACACTGCACCAACCATGCTCTTGTAAATAGGTGCACAGGGAAGAAGGTGTTTTACTGGTGGTGGTCAATGGCGTTCAGGAGGGCAGGGAGTGTGTTCTTGGGGAGGGGGAACAGGAGGCGTGAAGGGAAATAAAGATTGTTGATTGGAAAAACTGTCCAGAGTACATGTGGCCTTGGGATCCATGAGCAGCCACCTTACTGTGGGGGCTGGGGGAGGAGGTGGTCCATGAGCACCTCTGAGAACACAGTGCCCTGTCCACTGCTGCCAGGGGGAGGGCAGGAAGCATCCATGATGCACTCGCGACAGGCTCCCAGGACAGCACCCCCAGCCAGCCTGAGACTTCCCCCCACCCTTCCCCCAGAGCCCTGCCAGACTCAGCTGCATCCAGAGCCTGCAGCTCCCCCTGGCTGCTGCAGGAGGTTAGAGCAGGGTAGGAGCAGGCCTCAATCTGCTTAATCCTATGAGGAATAAATCTGCTCCGAACAGGATGCATGTGTAGATGCCTTCCAGGGTTGGTTTACTGTGCAGTAAGTCTAAATACCATTAATTGCAAGTGTAGATGCACCCACTGTGTTCTCAAGCAGGGTACAGTGGCAAAGCAGTTAAAGGCTGGCTTCTTACAGCTACCAAGGCATGCATTTGAACCTTTGTGGGGACCTGGGCTGAAGGCTGCCCTTGAACAAGCCAGGTCCAAATGAAGTACCTGGTCACTTTGGCTGCGCAGTCAAAAGGCAAGACAGACATGATACTAACCATGTCCCTCCCTTTCCAGCAAGCCTTAACCCCATGGGTAATGAAACACCCTAAAAAGGCCTTCATTCTCCAAAAAAGAGAAAAACTTGCATGACTAAGAAAACTTTATATAAGGTTTTTCTTAGTCCCTCATTCACATTGCCATTGTATTCCTTAAATAAGTTCCTTTTGTGATGTTTCTTTACAAATAGCACTCAATTTCCTAACGCTCAATAGTTACATTTGCCAATAACATCTCCTATGTCAGCTGATGTTGTAACTCAGTGGGGCCCAGCCTTTTGGCAGGCATGCCATAAATTAGCTCTGCACCCTTCCAATGCTGATCCCCTTTCCCTGCCCAACTGGCTGCTCCACTTTCTATTCCCTGCCCAATCTGACACTGTGCTGCCTGTTCCCTCCCCAATCTGCTGCCCATAAACAAAGGCTGTCTGTGCCACTTACGGCACATGGGGCACAGGTTGGCTATTCCTGCTACAACTGGTTAGTAATATAAGAAACCACTTAGGAGGGAATTAGTTATTTGGCAATGCTGGCGCAACTTCCTTACCAACCTCAGGAAGGCAAGAGCCATTTCTTTAACCTTATTTGGTGCAAGGAGTCTATTCAGAGAACTGGAAATGTTTTGAGATAAGGATGTGTAGGCCCATTTGAAATAATCTAATTTCTTATTAGGCCCTAATCAAATTAAAAGATTCTCACAAATAGATACTGAAGTGAAAGAAAAGAGTTATATATATTATATTATATATATATATTATATATACGGTCAGGGCGGCTAGGGTCTGGAACCAACTTCCAAGAGAAGTGGTGCAGGCTCCTACCCTGG
>NW_017728943.1:2598881-2617857 GCF_001723895.1 Crocodylus porosus | reverse complement strand
TTGACCCCAGTATTCTTTCCTGCCATGGCAGGGGGTCGGACTAGATGATCTGCTCAGGTCCCTTCCGACCCTAGAAACTATGAAAAAGTCTCTACCACAAGGACGAACACAAAGACCACTAAGATTCTGCTGTACATGTAATTGTGAATCACCCATTCACCAACTGAAGTGGTTATGAAGGCCAGCCTATAATGGCAATAAGACAATGAAAGGATGATAACAGTTAAAGTTTGCATCCCACCAAGACCAAAAAAGTGCATTTTCCTCCTCCAATAATATTGAAACAAAAATATTAAAGCAAATTTGAGCAGCAAGAAAATAGCCTTTGCCTATATCTCAATTTCAGCAGGCAGCACTCTGGCCCATCTCCTTGGGCACATCTACACGTGCAATTAATGTGCCTGAACTTACTGCACAGTTTACTGCACAGTAAAGTCAGACTCATTAAAAACTTTGCCCAAGAATGTGTCTACACATGCACCTGTATCAGGCATAGATTTATACCCAATGGAAGCAGCCTAGTCCAAGGCTGCTCCTTCCCTGCTCTGCTCCCCTGCAGCAGCCACAAGGAGCTCCAGGCTCCCCTAGGTGCCAGCCCTGGGCTGGAAGGGGCTTAAGGGGCAGCCCCAGATTCCAGGGGAGCTGTCCCAGGCTCTGGGGGCAGCTCCCAGCCCTGTGGATCTCAGGGTCAGCTGTGGCTGGTGTTCGCAATAGGAGTGTGTGCAGGTCTGAGCCACCAGGTGGGGCAGCAGGGCCCATGGCACATGTCCCATACCTGCCCTTCCTTCCTCTGAGAGCTACAATCAGTGGCAGTGGGGCCCAGAACTTCCCCATGGTGCATGCCCTGTAGCCAAGGGGGAGGTGTTGAGGCGCAGGGCAGCAAGGACTATGCAGCAGCCCCAGGGCTTGGAACTGCCCTCATACCAATGAGCAGCTTATCTCATCCACAGCTGGCTGTCGGGGCCCATGTTCCTGTGCAGTACCTGGAATAACAGCAGAGCCCGGCCCAGCCTGCCATCAGCCATGCTTGGCTCTGGGGCTTCTGCCAAGCAGAGGTCTGTGCTGGCATATCTCCAGGCCTGCCGCCCCATGTGGTTACCACACTGGCGCAGGGCTGCACCCAGTGCACCTGCAGAGCTCTTGAGAAGGGGCAGGCAAGCACCAGTGTGCCCACCCCTCACATTCCCATATCTGCCTGCTCCTTGCTCTCTGTCTGGGAAGAAATAAGGGAAAGGCTCTTAAGGATTGGAAAAAATAGCTGCATTTTCATTCTAAGGTTCTGACTGGCCCCAACATCCTCAAAGGTTACAATTTACCTCTTACAGGAGTCTACTCAAATGACAGGACAGAAAATCTGTATCAGGCCTTAAGGGAAATACAATGAACCATTAAATAGCTACAGGCACTTTCCAGCAGGCAGGCTCAGCTGGATCTCCTAAGAGAATCAGCAGCACTTAGAGCCAAGTTTAGTGTATGAGCCCATAATTTCTACCCAGCATAGCCACAGGACTTCAAGAGGGGTGAATGGGTTTAAGATTCATAACTAAGATATAAGCTTTAACATAATAAAAAGGCAAGTGGGGGAAAAAACTCAGAGCAATCCATGACAGACAGATATTTTACACTAGAAATTAATATAACCAGTAGCAATCCAGCCCTTCTGTGTCCTAATAGAACATTATCTGCATGCAAGCGCTCACCTCGTGAAGACTTAATCTGGATAAGGAGTATTTTTAGATGTCTGCTTCTTTTCTGTATCATTTAGCTTCCAGTACTAGACTGTTGCAGATAAAGTTAAAAACCCACGCTATGCTCCAGGATATGTTAATTTATATAAACATGTAAGGGCTGCAGAAAACAGAAAGCTATTCTCAAACATCTTGTACACACATGTATCAGCATTTTACTGCATAGAGCAGCAATCCACCATTCACCCAAGATGTTTGTACCAAGGTAAGTGCAATTACATATTTAATAGAAAAAAAAAGCAGAAAGTAAAAAACAAAAAAAACAAAAAAAAAGAGGAAAAGAAGTAGATTTTCAACTGATATTTCATTATATAGATTAATCAGTGAGCTGTAATGCAAGAAAACTGTTCCAGAGAACTACTGGGGTTCCAAAGAAATGCCAACACCAGCAGTAAAAGCGTGGCGGAACAGATAAGAATTTAGTGCTAAACAAAACATAGGCATCAAGACAGATGACAGAGCGGCCAGGGCACTGAGCGAGACTGATAAAGTCCAGTAAAAAAATGTGACCTCCATGTGTCGGTCCAGGTACAGGAACAAGACACCTCTTTATCACCTGCACATGGAACTTGATGATCCCTTCCAAAAGGATTAGCCAAAATTGTTTTACCAGAAACAAAGGGGTAAAAGGGAACCCCACAAATCAGACAAAAGCACAGTACAAGGAGGCTTTCAAGCATCTAAGGACAAAAAGCAGAGCCAATAACATTTTATGTGCACAATATCTCCATAGATCTCAGAGATTAGCCATGATTCATCCACACAGCTGGCTCTCTTTCCCAGTTTGGGCTCTTCAGCTGATCAGGCCAATTTAAAATGGTAATCCCCATCTACTTCATAGATCCTGATAAGTAGAACAGCAACAAAAGCAGACATAGGGAGTAAGGAGAGCCACAATTTATGAGAGAAAGTAACAGACAAGCTCACCCAATAAAACTGCCACACACTCAAGCAATGCTGTCACATTCTTCGACTGTAAGCCCAGTGCTACGAGCATTTGCAACTCAGTGAAATCAACGTAAGATGGAGGGCAGCACTTTACAACATCAAGCCTTCTTACAGTAGTAGTTTGCAACCTTTTTGGACTCAAGACACCACTCACTGGATGCAAGACACCCATGGAAAATGCCAGCTCTCAGCTTTCACTCATTTTCCGATAGAGAAAAAATAATAAAGCAATTGTTTTATTCAAAGGACTCTCAAAGACCACAACAGATCCGACTGATTTAGATGCTATTTATCTTGAGAATTATGTGAGAATTGTGTGTAGGTGCCTGCACACCACCCTGTCACACCATGGTTGAAAATCACTGCCTTAAAGAGTTATTCTCAAAATTTACTGAAGTTTGACAAGACGGACTCCAGAGATTCAGGGCTGAAGTGGTTTAGCCTGAACACAGGAAAATAAGTCTTACCTGCACAACTGATAAATATAATAGTCTGAGGGTGTGAGCACCTAGAATGAAGTTGCCTGTGTATTTACCTGGGGGAAGAGGACAACAATATTTGCCTCACGAGAAAGACACCTGTTCAAAGGATACCCAGAAGGCCAGGATGCATGCATTAAGCAACATCTTTAAAGCACCTTAAAAGCTTTGTGTTTTAGTTTCTTGCACATTTCTATCTCTACTAGAGAAACCAGTTCTGATGGCTTTACAAAGCTGGTTTCAACTGCACAATCAGACATAAAACCCTATTGATGAGGTTCAGGCAAACTGAAGATAACTTATAAATAAATAAAATAAAATAAAATAACATAAAGAATGAAATGCCTGGAAAGGGAAAATTCAGTTACAGTTCAGCCACATCTCCAAATGCAAGGCAGCCTAAAAGCATAAGAAATTCAAAAATCTTATGGCCTGGAGATGCAGCTTAGCAATGTCTAAAGTATGTTATTGAGCTGAAACATATCTTAAAAGGGCCTTCTTATTTTAAGTAGAAGTGTAGTAAACAAGATTTCTGACCAAACTGACCTTTTACTTTTAATTGGCTGTATATGTTTCTGACAATTAGAAAGTGCTGAGAATGTGTTTTATATTTACGAAGTACATATTTTGAGTTTAAAAAAAAAATCAAATTTGATAAAACTCTTCAAATATTTCATTCAATATGTGGACTAGCTGCACTTGGCATACTAACATTCTCTTTCATTGCTTCTGGCTGCTGCTTTTGTGCAACAGCAAACACCAGAACAGCCCCAAAAGTGCAACTGATCTTCAAATTTCTTTGCATTTATGAATTCAAAACAAACACTTTAAATACATTGCAAAGAGTGTCTTTAGGGAGTTTATCCTCTTTTAGCTCTGCTGTCACAAGTGTGGTATGTATGAAAGGACAGCCTGCTTTTAGAGCCTTACTTCCAGCTTAAAATAATGTTTCTCCAAGTCTCAGATTACGAAAGATCCATTCATGTCATCTGTGAGCTCACAGGCTCTCAGTATTAGCAAGGCCGCAACGGCTAAAATAAATGGGTTCACTGAGGTTCAGTAAGGCACTCTCTATTAATTGCAGCACAACCGTTGAGATACAGACTACAATTCTGTGTTTCAGAAGGCCTTCAGACCACACCCGCAGCCCCAAGGTCTATTTTTCCTTACTCCACAGACAAGGGATAAATTTTTTATGGGTGGAAGATTTGAGGTGATATACAGAACAGGCACAGGCACATACAGGGATCATGTAAACCCCAAAAAGACTGCTGACAGTCTGTTTTACCTATCTCATGGAAAGGCCTACTTTAAGGAAAAAAGGAGAGTTCAGCTATTTTGTTGCCTTTTTGCTGAGCCTGTCTACAGGAATATTTGGGTGCCAACTGAGAGACAGATTCCTGTAAACTAGAACAGACTAAGGGGCAACAAACTCAAATGCTGCTGCACAGTCATCAGAGGACAGGCCTGTAACATCATCTGGAACATAAAACTTGGCTTTTATTTGCCAGTAAGAACTTCCCAATATTTGATCTTGGTGTCATTTCAAAGTAGGCTGCCAGCTGTGTAAGGGAAGTGCAAATGGAGCTGTGTGACTCCAGGATCTTACAGTATTCTCCTAGCTGAGTAGGCCAAAAAAAAAAAAAAAGAGAGTACAAGATGGGAACTGTTGATTTTGATGGGATAAACCAAGGCCAGGCAGTCAAGATATTAAATGTAACCCTGCCACTGTTCACCAGTAAATAATTCAACACAGTTTGGGGTTGGAATATAGAAACCTTGACCTCTTCAGTCCTACTGCAAAATATTTTAAACCTGTTATTAATAAAAAACACAAAAAGAAAAAAAAAGTTACATTTGAAATGTAAAGTATTAAGTAAAGTTGTCATATTATACAGTATTCCTTAATCCCCTATCCATATAGAGTTTCTGAAGAGAACCTGCTCAGTAGGCTTTTGGATGATGTTAGCAATGTCCTCTTGTAGAGACAGAGAAAGAATAAGTTGACCTAGACCAGTGCTGTGGCTGCTGCTAGTCTGACCCTGCTCCCTCGAAGACAAAGTAAAATAAATGTATGCAGAAAGAGGAGCAAAGAACAGAGACAAATACAGCTACTGTTTCAGGTGCTAAATCTTATTGCAACTTTACTGCTGAAGAAATACGGACCTGACACACAGACATATCTACTCCAAGACCTAACAAACATGTGCCAACATCAGGCCAGTTGGGGCATCACTTTTAGGGTATACCCATATTGTGGTGTACTGTGGAGATCTCTGAGCTAGCTCAGGAACCAGAGGCAACCAACCTAGTCATGGTAACACTGCTAATAAGGCTAATTTAACCCAATTCCCAGTAGGGCATCAGATAAATTAGCCCAGGGGGATTGTTGTGCTACCCTGGCTAGATTGTTTCTAGTATGTGCAATGGCTCAGGTAACTCTTCACGGCCCTATAGCGTGCAGTACAAACACACCCTTAGCTGCATCATCAGCCAAGGGTTCACAACAGTATTGCAAAACCAACTAAGCCAGACAAAGGGGTGTAAGGAAAAGGAGACAAGACAAAGAGACAGCGCAGGAAGAAAAAAGGACATGCAACAGCAAAACCACACGAGTCTAACAGTCCTAAGGCCAGAAGTAGCAATATCATCAATGCACTCTCTATTCTGGGTGCTTTTTAAGATAAAAGCAGCAAAGACCCAATATATTCAAGGTGCATCTCCAAGAGTTAGGAGTAGAGGGTGCTAGCTGCAACGGAAACTGGTGCTCAATTCAGTCTGCCCATTTCACACCACTTTGATAATGCCCACAAGAGGATTATGACCACCACAGTCCTTCCCTTCACCCCCTATACCAATAAGGCTTGATTTTCAACACACCAATTTTGGTTCATTTATTTCAGGATTCCCTACAGGATACAACTTCCATCACTTGTATGATGTCACTATACCATTTTATTTAGATTAATTCAGTCTATCTTCCTGTTATACCATCCTGATAGAAAAAAGGTATGATCCGTGATTGTGAATTTTATGAACCTTCATCCATTTTAATGGTTACTAGCTTGAAATTGAGGTATGCCTAAGAGCTGACAGTTTTAAAACATGGGATGTGAAGAGAACAGCACACTGCACACTCCAATTTAAGGCCACCGATCACATTATTTCTACAAATCCTAACTAGTTACACAGTGGCATTACTTAACATGCTGTTCAGACAGTGGGCAACATTCAGTTTAGAAAAACCAGAAGAAGAGAAGAGAAACACCTGGGGTAAATTCTGCCCTGGGAAATTAGAACGAATGTGTAAAGGCAGAATTTAGCCACAAGTTACTTCTAAGCCTTGGGGAGAGTGGGAGGAAAGGGTCACTTGCATGTAAGTGTCTAATGTTATAAGCTCCAAGAAACCCAAGATACTTGATCAGCTTTGAAACAGATTAGCATTTCCGCTCTGGTAATGACACCACGAAGCCAGCGTTTCGTGTTCCCTTCCAAGGTCCAACTTTGAAACCCACAAAAAAATTCAGTGTGAAAAATGTGAGAGTTTAGATTAGTACCAACACCCATACCTCCTCCTGCCATGTTCATAATTAAAGGCTGAAGGTAGTAAAATGCTTAGCTCTCATATAGCACTTTGCATCCATTTTACAAAGATTGATCAGCATGATGAAAGGGAACACTATCCACCTGATCATTTTTTTTATTTTTTTTTTAAAAAGGATGTTCCAGTTTCTGATAGAGGACCATTTAAAAAAATACCCCAAAATAGTTGTAACTAATTCTTTTTTAAAGCTAATTTTTTTTCTGTGGCTCCACTTTTGCACAGAAAAAGCTTTTTCAGCAAGGATAGACTGACTATACAGAAAAAACATTATTAGACACATAGTATCATATCCACCAAGTAAAATGAGGATATAAACTATCAGTTCTCCTTTAATCTCAGCTGCACTGATGGTTGGTTACTTGTAACTCATATTAAAGTAAAGCATTCTTGGACAGAAATCTATTTTAGTTGGTCTAATACAAGATACTGGATTTACCCAAAGAACCTTTTCTGCCTATGTCCTTAGATCAACACCGCTACAACCTTGACAGAAATCAGTCTTTTAACTTTGGATGTTCTTTTAGCCCCACTGTACCTGATACACAATCACAAATACTTATGGCACAGAAACTACAGCACTAAACTAGTCTTTCACATACATGGCTACAAACCCCATTCCCAGTTAAACACAGTCCCCCTCAGGAATCTTTTCCTCATACCTGTCCGACCACCATTTAGCTCCCAGAACATATGTACAAAGAACACACTCATTTTGAGATAAGCAGTTCAAACCAGGAATTGTCACCCAGGTTCCCTGGTACAAGCTCAACCTGAGCCAGCATAATTTTGCTACTCACCGACTTGCAGACACCCTGCCCAGCTGTACTTCAAAAACTCCCAGCTGTGTCTGTACTCTCCCTATCACCTTATTTCTAGTAGCCGTGACTCACCCGTGATGCACAAACATTTCTAGTATGAGTAGCAGCAAACCTTCTGCCCCCCTGCTCAAACATACAGACTCATTCACATCCATGAAGGAAGCTGTGTAAGTACTGAGTGGCAAGGGGAGGAACAAAGTTACTTCTTTATGCAAAATGAAGAGCTTTTCTCTCTGAGCACTTGGCTTTCAGTCTGTTTCTTGTTCCATCAGTCCTCTCATTCCTATTCCTGATGCGCTTCTCACTGATATTAACCCAGTGCCCTAAATAACCTGCCCACCCTACCAGTCTCGGGGGGGGGTAGAGGCAGACCCAGACACAGGCATGGGTGAACCAGGCAGCTGCCCGGGACCCGGATAGAAAGGGAGCCCAAAAATGGTATTTTTTTTTCTGTTTGTCGATTATTATCATCATTATCTCTGGCAAAGGGGGTTTGCCTGTGGCCTCAAAAGGTCTAGGTATATCACTGGGGAAGTGGGAATAAAGCAGATGCCAATGGTCACTGCATTTTTCTCTCATTCACCACTCAGTTTCCAGCTGCCCTGGGACCTTCCAGAACCTGATCCCAATGTCCTGCCCCCACCAAAATCATCTGTCTCACTGGCTAGGCAGAAAACTGTTCTATCAGTCCTTCCATGATATGCAGTCAATAAGCCACACTGCAAACACCTGCCCTGAACTTGCATATCATGGAAGGCTTGATAATCCACTTAGCTGGCCTGGATATCAAACTGGCTATCAAACCTCAACATACAACTTGAATCTGCACCTTCTTTCCCACTGCTTGCCCTAGCCACATGAAAAGAATACGAAAGTTAGCCCAAAGGCAAAAAGGCTCATGATTTACCACATAGCTCGTTGCTCAGTGTTGGCTGCATTTAATCAACTTCATAGTTGGTTTCCGTTACTGAGCACATGCTGCTTTTGGCAGCAGTTTAAAGATAGAAAATGTTCCCTTGTACATGAATACAAGACAAAAGGCTTTTTCCCCCCTCATGGTAATTGGTGGGGGGGGGAACCTCATCTTGTAGTTAATATGGTACTTAAAACTGGACTGTGAGAAGTCAGTTTCCCCTTCTGCTTTTGGCCAGTTTTTCCTCATGCAGTGGTCCAACACCATTGTACAGGCAGTCCTCCTCGACTTACAATGTTTCGAGTTACAACATTTCTCACTTACAACATTTATATATTGACACCCTGTTTCAACTTTACAACACCAGTTTCGACTTACAATGCTTGATCCGATGCAATGCCACGCCAGCAAACAAGTTCACTGCATTGCTCATCTTCCTGTCCAAACTTCCTTGGACACTTTCTTTGCTTGGAAAGCAGACAAGACTCCAGAAAAACCTGCAACGAAGACTCCTGAGAAGACTCCAGCCAAGAGCCCTTCAAAAAGTCCAGCAAAGTCACCTCAAAGAAGTCCTTCCAAATCAACATGATTGCTATTTACAATATAAATATATTAATGTAGCTTATTTAATCATCTATAATTGATCAAGTACAAAATTCTGGGATATTTTTGGTGAAAATAGGGTATCAGACCTTGGTTCAGGAACCAATCCCACATTTATAACATTGTTTCTCATGAGAAAATTGGTTCTGAGTTACAATGTTTCAACTTAAAACGAGGTTTTCAGGAACCAATTGTGTCGTAAGTCTGAGGACTGCCTGTATAGGAGTTTTAAATATAGGAAGAAATAGAACTGCACAATATTTTGACCTATATTTGATCAGCACTGATAAAAGGAAAACAGACATTATTGGCAATTGTCTTTTTTTGGCTGGTATAGCTGAAAATGTCATCAATAAATGCTGTGTGCATGTGCACAACTGTAGCATGCATGTGGCCAGGAATGCAGCCGAGCAGCTTAGAGAGCAGCATTTGGCTGGTACACCTGTGGGGGAGAAGGGGCACAGATTGAGGCCCCCAGAGTGAGGATGGGAGTGGGGCTGAGGCAGGTGCTGCCCAGCCGGGCAGGGTGGGGCAGGGTGTAGGACAAAGCTGCAGGTGGCTTGTCCAGAGGGCACAGAGAGTTCGGAGGGGGGCAGCTCCTAGCCATTGCATGCATCCCATGGGAGGCATATACCCCCCAGATTTGTGTGTGGGGCAAGGGTGGGCTGCCCACAGCAGGCTCAGGGCCAAGGACTGCACTGGCCTCTTTCCAGTGTGGGGGCTGGGCTGGGGCTGTGCTTGAGGCAAGTGGGGGCAGGGAGGGGGCAGCGGTGCTGGGAGGGAGGTCTACAGGGTAGCTACAGCAAATTTTGGGGTGGCTATAGCCCACCCCATAGCCCCCCCAACCCCCCATTCTGGGAAGAGGCCAGCACAGCCCCCAGCCTCAAGCCTGCAGCAGTCAGCCCACTTTTGTCCCATGCACAAACCCAAGGGACACATGCCCCCCATTCCTCCCCTAAGGTGTGTGCAACTGGGAGCTGCCCCCACTTTCCCCACCCCTTGGACAGGCCTCCTGTGCTCTGCCCCATTTCTTCCCTCACTATGGGGGCCTTGATCTGCCTCTCCCATGCCCCTTCCCCCCACAGACTTAGCAGCCAAATGCTGCTCTCCAAGCTGCCAGGCTGCATATCAGCAGTTGGGTCAGTATTTAACAGATATGGCTGGTTAATAATCAGCCATCAGTACTGGCCAAAACAATCTTTATCTGTGCACCCCTAGCAAGAAAGTGTTTAAGAATGTATAATACATATGTAAATACATACTAAAACATGAGTCATAAGTTTTTTTTATTCATCATCTCTTAG
This sequence comes from Crocodylus porosus, assembly GCF_001723895.1. Lineage (NCBI taxonomy): Eukaryota > Metazoa > Chordata > Crocodylia > Crocodylidae > Crocodylus > Crocodylus porosus. The sequence continues at coordinate 2,607,440 of NW_017728943.1, read as the reverse complement.
AACCTCTTTTAACCAAAAACCCCCCAAAACATAAAGGAAACAGAGTTGTTCAGCAGAGAAGCTATGTAGACTAAAGTGGCGAATGATAAGTGCAACCTGCAGTGTTGGTACCTTTAGCCAAGCAAGGTCCTAGACATGATCTTCATTTACATGTCCTATTCTGATCTTTAAATACCATATTTACACAAACCCAAGACAAGGTTTCTTCCCCCTTTCAACACAGATAAAAAGAAACCTTGTCTTGGATTCGAGTACCAGATAGGGCAGGCCCTGCTGTGGCTCTGCTCCAGTTTCAGCTTCAGCTCCAACCTGTCTAGAAGAGACCATGCAGCAAAGGGTGGGGAGTAAGAGCAGTGCTACAGCAACAAAGTTTGGCACCTGGGGCAAAGCCCTCAGCAGCAGCCCAACCTTGCCCTACGAACAGATTTGGGGGGCACGCCCCCCCATGCTTGTCCAGGAATGCACGCAGCAGTGGGAGCCGCCCATCTCCGCACCCCAAACGAACTAGTCGAGACTCAACCCGCGTCCCACCCCAGCTGGACAGTGCCTATTAAAGCACCTTCACTTCAGTGCCTGGAGGAAACCATGAGGTGTAAGAGTGGGGGCCCACAGAGTAGACTGCATGATGTATGCTGGAGTGGAAGGTGGTGCAGGAAGGAGCTGCAGCTCTGCCTGCAGCCCCAGCCCAGGGCTGGGGTTGAGCTGCCAACACTGCTGCCTAACCAGGGCTGGAGCTACAGTGGAAACCAAAGCTACTTTATGAAGTGAGGGTGCAGGAAAAGCTGCAGGGTGGGCTCAGGCTACAGGGGCAGTCAAGTAGCAGGGAGAAAAAGGCAGCAGGGGAGGCAAGTGACATGGGGGTAGGGGAACAAGGGGCAGTGAGCAGGATGCCTGCCCTGATACTTGGCCCCCTGCCACTGCTTTCCCTGCTGCAGCAGTGGGCAGGGGGATGAATGTGAGACAACCCACCCAGTAATTAGATTCTATACATGGAAATTTTTAACAAATTTATAGTTTCCAGTGTATAGAATCTAATTATTGAGGGACCATCTTAAATTCAAAAGTCATCTAGTATTTCAGGAAATGCAGTATTCTCCATAAAAGACTAAAAACAAAAGCTTTAGCATGTATAGCATTCTCTTGAATTAATGAGATTACTGGAATAGGAGGAGGGTGAATCAGACTTTTGATGCGTGAAGGTCTCATTAAAATGACTGCCTTCCATATAACATTCATTAAAGTATATACCACTTTAATTTTTACAAGTGTGAAGATCAAAGTCTTTTCCTGAATACACAGCTGCAGCTCCCACACACTCCAATGAGTTGTGCATGCATTTCCAAGAAACAAGGTGAAAGGAAGAAAAGGAGACCCAAACAAGTAAACAAGTAATTTCAGCTGACAACAAAGCTTACATTCATTGATAGGGGCACTTATGGCAATGAGAAGTCTCACTCATTTGTGTGTGGCAGAACTATGCTCACCTTAAGAATATGTAAGAGGTCATCTAAAACCACAAGGGATTGTCTGTTATCTATATCGCATCCTGTGGAGATCTATGAAGAGGGTCTGGAAGTGAAAGGAGCATTCATGCTGAAAAGCCAGCCCTGGAAGTACCATAGCAGGATGTTCCACCCAGAGCCACCACACTGGTTTTCTTATATGAACTGCTGCTGGGGGAAAGGCCAAAGCTTAGGCTGCCCATTTCCAACATGCAGTGCCACAAGTCTTTGGAGGAGTGTGACCAAGAGTAAAAATCCCAAGGGAATTGAGAGAGCCACCGACCTACCCACATACATTTATTAGAGGTGCACTGATATATCAGTTGCCTATTGGATTGACACTGATAAAAAGGAAATTTATATTATTAGCTATCGGCTTTTTTTGCCCATTGTAGCCGATCTTTTCTGATATTTATGCCCTCTGGCTGAGCCCCAGATGTCTGGATTCCCTGCTGCAATCTGGGGTAACCCTGGATACACCCACATCTCCTCACCAGCAGGCAAGGCAGGGCTGAAGGGGAGCAGCTGCTGGTGCAGACTGCAGGCTGGGGCCAGGGCAGGGGCTGTAAAAGGCCTCAGATGTGACAGGAGGAGCTGAGCTGCCTAGCCGAGCATGACAACGCACAATGCCTAGGGGTCTGTGCCCCGGGGCTGGGGACACAGCCTGCCTGGGGTTGGGGCCAGCCTCTTCCCCACCTGCCGTCAGAGCTGCTCAGCCCACCATCCCACCCCCACCCCAGCACAGCAGCACGTAGAAGCTCAGCCCCTCCTGGGGTACACAGCAGCAGCAGAGTCCCATGCTGCCTTCTCCCTTCTCCTTCAGAGCCCTTGTCCTGCCTCTTGCCCCCGGGGCAGCAGCTGTCAAAAGCTTCCTGCCCCCTACCCATGCGGCCACTCACTGCCCTGCTCCCACCCCCAGACCCTCTCTTCCCCCTCCCCATGCACAGCAGGGTCCTCCCCCTAGCCCCTCAGCCCAGCTGGGGCCTGCCCTTCCCAGGGCCAGGTCCATTCAGTCCTACGGCAATGCTCTGAGCAGATGGAGGAGAGCGGGAAGTCTGGCCCAGAGACCACCCAGCCCTAGGCAGTCTCAGGCAGCTGCCTCCAGGCTGGGGTGGAACAGCAGGAGCTAAAGGGCTCCATACAGCCCTTCAGCCCCTGCATGGGTACCGTTAGGCTAGCTTTGCCTGCTGCAACTGGCACAGGCACTTTTACATGTGCTCTGGGACTGGGGGGGGGGGTGGCATTTTAATTAGAGGGGGTCCAAGAGCTGCTTTAATTAGAGTGCCACCATGCCTCCTATATCAGCGTCCCCATGCTCAGAAATGGCACTAACTATTGGTTTTATCAGCTTGTTATCGGCTGATATGGCCAGTTAATAATCAGCTATCAGTATTGGTGCACCCCTAACATTTATTCTCATTTTTCTCATTTTAGGACTCTATTATATTATATTAACAATGCAGGTAAGAAAATCTGTCCTGTTTGTGTAATTACAGAATTAGTTTGATAACGTACCTTTTAGGTTTGCAAAGGTTTTTGAAATCTTTGAGCAGAATGTGTGATGTTCTTGCAGACTATTAACATACTGTAGCCATTTTTCAAGAACTAACAGAACCATTTGAAAAAATGCCCCCAACAGGCCTGCATCTTTGTATTACAGTAATGCTAAAAGGCCCTCACTGAGCTCAGTGTGCTATTCTGTGAGGCATTGTATAAATGCACATGAAAACAAGGTTTATGCCCCAGTGAATCCATGGAAAGGTATAGCACTCAGCCAGGGTCTCTCTCCCTTCACAGTATAGTCCTTAAAGCTAATTCAGAAAAGAATTGATACCAGGTCTTTTTTAGAACACTCATCTAAATGGAAAGCAATGTTAGGTTTTGTTACAGCTAAATTTACTGGTCTCCCTCAAAACCCATCTGAAGCCAGTCAGGCAAGCCTCTTCAATGAACCAGTTTTATAAAACTAAAATGCAAACAAACGTATTCTGCTTAGAAGCAACAAGCTGATCTGCAGTACTCCCATGCGTTGATTATATTTTTTTCAATTAGACAACAGGGGAAATGCACATCGTCAAACATGACTACCACGCCCCCAGCACACTGTGCCTTTTCATCTAATTCCAATCATTTAAAAAAAAAAATCTATTTTCATTTACTGTCTCAGTTTGTTTATGGACATGCTGTAGCAGTATTCCCCCACTGCAATGAACATCAAATGCCAAACATTTACACACACATAAATATATATAAATAAATCAGGCAAACTTAGTAATATTTCCATGTTGCTGTAAACGGCCAGGACTATTTGTTACTCTGTTATTGTCAATGAATACAGGCTTTCAGAATAAAGTGCAAAACAGGCCAGTGGTGGCAGCAACCCACAGTCCCACTCAATAGCATTTTAAATGGGAGCCCCTCCCCCACTCCTTTAATGGAACTCTATCAGCACCCCCAAACAGCCATGCTTCAGGAAGACCAGACTTCCAAGGGTGGATTTAATTGCCGTAGCTTAGCAATTTGCTCTACTCTCCGCTCCTACGAAGTATTAAATCTGAAGTAATGAAAACAGCCAAGTTAAACCAAAGCGCAAGCAGCACAGCTGTCAGTCAACACAGAACGCTCTGCGAGTCTTCCAGAAGAGCTAGATGGCATTCAAGCACTTTCAAAAACAGGATGGAAAGGATGATACAAATGATGAACCGTAAACTGCAAATGAGCTATAAACAGACAGTGAAGATGCATGAGAATCAAAAGCAGCAGACTGAGAAAAAAAAAGGAAAGGGGGCAAAAAAAAGCAGCTTCAGCTTGACTACTCTAGATTTATTTGAATGGGAGCAGGACTTAGAGTCCTCCTAGTTCTAACCTGAAGGAGCACTGACTGAAAAGAAATATTTTAGTTATTTCTAAGCTCATTGCAATTCTGCCTTATTTGAGATGAGCAGATCCACTCCCTCAGTGCTCTAAGGGAAGGAAACAGGAGTGCGAGCCAGTTCACTTGTCCAAAAATAGTTTAAATGAGATTTTACTTGGAAACAAGATGACACTGCAGAACTACTGAAATTGCATGGTACATATTCAAATATGGAAGAGGACAATTTGGTAGATCCTTCTTTGACAGGAGGAGGGATGAAGTCTTGCTAGCAGAAGGAAGAGAGAAAGTGACCAGGCAGTGGACCTCCGGAGGTGGAGCAGTGAGGCAGGACTAACACAAAACATGGTGTCCAACTGCAACAAGCGTGTGGACAGACAGAAGACAAGCTGGTATAACCAGCCTGAAGTGCTTGCAAAGGCCAGTTCCAGAATGACCATAAACAGTCAATGCAGATCCCCCAGATTCATAACACCCACCATGAACCCCCTCCTCCCTACTGCTCACAGCTCCTTGCATGTCTCAGGTTGACCACACAGTGCATGCCACAGCACAGCTGTATCCAACTGGGCATCACTGAATGTTTCACATGCACTCCCTGCAGTTCATCCATGGAGCACAAAGACACCAGAGCAGACAGCACGGAGGTCCCAGGACACCACTGGCATCCCCAGGAAACCATGGGTACCTAGGGAACAATGAGATATGGCAGCCTGTGAAAATCTCCTCCTCTACTGACAGCCACAAAAGGATAGAAAAACAACTAATCAAGATGATGGGAAGAAAAACGACAGAGCTAAAAAGGTTCTTGATGAGATGGACCAGAGGAACTAGCAGATATATGGCATCCCTCCACAGCAGATCCATATTTTACTTTCTTTGAATTATTCTTGGTTAAATTAGGAAAAAAACATTATCTACAACACTTCAGAATATCAAAACCAGAAACCTAGCCAGGGAGCAAGAGAGACATGAAACTATACACAGTGCTAGTGCTTAGATTGTATGCTCTTTGGGACAGAGGCCATCTTGTTTAATACTCATAACTCCTTGTACCATGGAGTCTCTAGCTCATGACCAAACCTCCAAGGTGCCAGCACAATACAAAAACGCATTCAAAACAAGTACTGCAATGTCCATGTTTTTTAAATGGGACCACAATTTCTCCCAAGCGCAGGTCCATGACAGTAAGCAGTAGCTGATACTCTTATTGTTTGCACTGTTATTATCTCATTTAATCAAAGTTAAATGACACTGTGACATGAATGCCCCACTCCCCCCTACATCACTATTTCTCCCACTATTGAGAATTACAGATCTTTTTTTTTTCCTTACATAGCTAAAGTCTTAGACTATAAGCTCTTTTGAACAGCAACACATCACCTTTATACATCCAATTGTGGTATCAAAAAGGGCCATTATAAGAATCTCATCAGATTTCCTGTACATAGATCACCACTTAAAAAGTTCTGCACAGAATCCAATAACTACAGCATGTATTTTGGAAAGACATACAATCTTGGTTTAAACACATCACATCCACTTATAAATTGTTCAATGAGTAATTAGTCTCACTGTTTTAGGTTACATTTTGAAGGGTTAATCATCTGATTTTGCATCTTTTACTTGTATACGTTCTGCATGTGAATCAGTTGCTTCCTAACCTTCTCTCCAATAAATTGAATAAGTCAAGTTGCCCAAGCCTCTCATTTCAAGACATATCTATACATATCTGTACAATACTCAGAAATAGGACTCTTCAGGATTGGGACCCCAACAGCTTACAGAGACAGAAACTTAGTCAACCAAACCCGTGGCATATCTGGATGTAACAGCATGCTGTCCATTAGCACGAGTGCTGAGACTACAAATGTCATGATTCATCAGCATTTAAACTGTGAAGGCTAAAATACATACATGCTTTCAATCTTTATTTTATATTGAAGACAGACAGTTCAAGAAGGGTGAAAACACCTAGGCTTGCAACTAAAGAACAAGAAAACTGATGGGAAGGGATTCAAGTAACCTTTGCACATATTTTTCCCTCCAAATCCCAGCCTTCAACTTGCCCGTGAAAACCACGTGCAAGAAAATCCAGCACTTCTAGCTAAAAATCAGCATGGACGTCTGGTCAGTCCAAACAGCTCACGTGGAAAAACTGCACATAGCACAGACAATGACTGAGAATTTGCCCCTTCACATAGATTTTGTCAAGTTAAGCACTGTAGATACATTATAAAAAAACAACAAAATTTATCCATGTTTTTTTATTTTTAAATTCCACTGACAATGGTTTTTAAATATTCTCCCCACCCTTATTACAAGAGCCTCTAATGAAGTTGGCCGTAAATAGAAAGGGAAATTAACAAGCCTTTTTTCATTGTTCACAGTGCAAAAGCTGCAGAGAGCCTGACTGCAGCATGAAAAATTTATATTATTAAAGCTAAGCATCTTAAATCTGGTTTATGAGGAACAGAGGTTAAATAAAATCTGTACATGATTTCTGCATTTCAGGCATGCCAATGAGCTTCTTTTCATCTCCTTTGCAGAGCTGTTAAAACAGTCAGCCAGTGTACTGCACAGGTAGATGAACTGGATCAGCCAGGCAAACCTTAACCCATTTCTGCAGCACATTCTAGGCAGTTCATAATGACAGGCTAAGTCTTGGTTGCCACCGGAGTTCACCCCACACAGAGGTTCTGTACGCCAAAGGAAGGAGAAATGACATGTAGGATGATGGCAGCTGCCTCCCAGAGAGGAAAGGCGGGGATCATTCTATTTTTGATGTCATTAACAGTACCTCAAAAACAACCACAACTCTTTCCTACCTGAACACTCACATTCTTTGGAAAAGAAGAAAACAATTAGTATTCCACCTCCTAGTTCAAATCTAGGTGACCAGTTGCAACATGCCTTGGGGTTACTACAATGAAGTGGCTGCCAGTATCTGCCAAGGGCTTTTCCCTTTCCATTTACAAACAGAAAAAGAAAAAAAAAAAAGAGAGAGAGAGAAGACTGTCTCATAAGAGATGGAAAATGACTTTGGGTGGCACAACATTTAGAAACAGGGTTGGACCCACATTCCTGTGGAATTACCCCGGACATAGTCAGAAGAAATTAACAGTATATGGGGGGGAAAAAAAGAGGTAACAGAAACAGCTCATCAATTTTAGCATAATAGAAAAAACCTCTCTGTGAAGAATGAGGATACATGTACTAGAAAACAAAAGGGTTTCTCCTCTCCTTAAACTACAGGAATATACCACACTCTTTACTCATTCAATGAGAATCACACTAGGCATCCATGTATGCTGCCATACCAGGGGCGTGACCAGCTGCTGTACAGTATACTCAGGGATTTTACAAGACCATTTTAGACAGCGATTTAGAAAAAGCATGCGAGAGAGAAAATCACGTACGTAATCCTAGCAAACCTTGCATTTCTGTAACCCCACCCCACCCCAAAAAGCAGAAAAAAGCAAAATACTTATCAGGGATTTGCCTGCCTATTGTAACCCTACTCATGGCTATTACTATCATTATCAACTGCATCAAATAAGGTGATTCAGACACCGTACATTCAAGGGGGTGCTCCCCTCAAGGCTACAGGAAACCCAAGGTTCAAGAATTATAAACATAAATCACACAGTGCTGACCAGCACTGGGCAACAAAGCAACCTAACCCCTAGACGCGATGACCTAAATCTCTCTTTCCCTCCCCCCTCGATTTCTACGATTAAAAGGAGACAGCGGCATGCAGGGAGTACCTTTTTTTATTTCTTCACCTGACAACCTGAAGGCAAGCGTCCCCCCACGTTAAAAGCAGGATTCTCCCTGCAATACCAAGGATGTGACGGACTGCAAAATATGGCACCTCGGATGTGAAAAGGAAAAAAAAAGCCCATCCTTTCTCTCTCTCTCCAGATCCACACCTACTGCAGTACCCACAGCCAACCTCTCATTCGCCATCACCACCACCATCGCGGCTGTCCTCCCACCGGGAAACCCACCCTGCCGCCAGGAACGACCCCCCAAAATACTGGGGGACAGGAGGGAGAAGGGGGGGCACCTCCGCCCTGAAATACACGGCTGCCTGGGCGCAAGGTGCAGCAGGGCGGGCAGGCGGCACCCACCGCTGCCGGGGGCAACAGAAGCCTTCTGCCACCGAGACCCCGGCGAGGGGGG
>NW_017728943.1:2590462-2598618 GCF_001723895.1 Crocodylus porosus | reverse complement strand
GCGCCGCCGGAGAGCGCCCGAGTGCGCGTGCGTACAAGCGCCGCACCCCCGCCCCGCCGCCGCTGAATAGGGGCGCATGCGCAGAAAGCGCGGCTCTCCGCCCTGCTCCTTTGTCTGAAAGAAGCGGCTTCTTCCCGCCCCGCCCCCCCTGCCCGAGGAGGGGACACAAACGTGGGGGTCCAGGGCGTGCCGGAAACCGAGCCTCGTTCTGGGCGGCTGGAAGGGCTAACGCAGGTCACTGGGCCCACGCGGGCTCTGCCTCGCAGCCCGGGGTAGTCTTGTCACAGACAGGTGCAGCCCCGGCTGGGGGGCCCGTGCAGCTCTTTCTCAAAGTTAGGCAAGGGCACGTTTCATCAGAGCCACTAGACACGTAGGGGGTGCGTACAGGTGTACATGCACCCCCTGAGCTTGGCGGTGCACCCCCTGCAAAAAGCACCACTGATGCTGCCAGTGGTGCCTGTGGGCAGTCGCTGCTCACGGACCCTCTTCCCTGCTGCCGGCACCATCTGCAGGTGGTCGCGGATTGCTGGTCTGCGCTCGCCAGCCGCCAACACCGCTGTGGCTGCCGGAGGGAGCTCCCCACCTGCTGTCCTCACCACCAACACCGCCGGCGACATCTGTGGGAGCTCCCCACTTACCACCATTGCACTCCTGCCACCACCAGTGCTGCCGTGCCCCCCCAGCTGCCGGGGGCAGGTGTTGTTCATGATGATGGGTGCACAGGTGTGCGGTGTAATGGGACTACAGTAGTTTAACTGTCAAAGTGTGTTTTGATCTGCCAAGTGAACCACAGTGTTCATTTCACAAATTGTTAGAGGTAGAGTTATATATGTGTATATATTTACTATATAGAGAGAAATAAACATTTATGCAAAAAAAAATTGAGTTAGCTTTATGACCACCTTATGCCATACAGACATACCCTATAAAAGCAATCCATTCTCCTGTCAGGACTCACACATGCACACATAACTTGGGCAAGTACGACCATGGTCTGCTGAAAGACAAAACTTATGAAGAATATGGTCAACTACCCTCTTATTCATCAAAGAAAAAACAAATCTTCAGACAAAGGATATCAGTGAAGGTCTCTATGGTACACCTAGATCTGAAGCCAGAATGATAAAGCTCCACAGACATATGGTCAACTCTCTACTTGAAGTCTTTAAACCATGATCAAATGACTTTTTTTAAATATTCTCTAGTTTAACTACAACACATTTGCCTGAGGCAGGAATTCTTGTTGAATTCTACACCTGTGTTATGCAAAAGGTTCTAGTAGATGATCAGAATGGTTCTTTCTAGCCATAATATGCACAAATACGAATGAATCTAGATGATGCTGAAGATGAATCATTACTACATTCTTTAAAAAATCACCAGACTATTTTTTCAGCATGAAGAGTATGGTTTCTTGAGCAAGATCCAAACTCACATTTGATTTAAATTGGCAGGTGTCTTCCATTTACAGGAAGGTACGGACTTTTCTCCACCAGGAGGAAGCAAGGTTTTGCTAAGCCAATGTCACCAAGCACTTTCAAAACCAGTGAGACTAGAGTGTAAACCAATCTCCAGAACTGATATGATGTCAAGGTACCAGACAATCTGTCATGAATTACTGTGATCTCTGAAGTTAATGGGAAAATTCTTCAGAGAAACATTTGACTCTGCTTCCATTAGAAGGCAATCAAAACTAAAGAAGTTGCCTATCATATGGCACATTTCAGTTAATCTAGACTTCAGTAACACAAAGAAATCTCCTTAGTCTTGCTAGCCCATGGACAGTATAGAAACATCTGCCAGTTGAATTCAGTATGCATTTTCTTTCAGTGCGCATTGCAGTTTTCTTCTTGTTTCTTTATCTGTTGAAGATCAGCTCTAAAGTACAATGCCTTGTAAGGACATTGGAGGAGAAAGAGGTGCCTGGGAGAAAGTATATCAGCAACCATAAGAGAAAACATTAATCAAAGTGTGCTTCTTGTCCAATGTATGGACTATATAATTATTCAGCCAATAGGTCTTAGTCTCAGCCAACAGATTGTCTAAATAGCCAGAACATGAAAAAAGGATCTAGACCTCTTCAGCTTGGAGAAAGTGAAGCACTCGTCAACCTGTGATAATGGTGAGATCAGCATATCTTTTATATCAATTAGCGGATACAGCACATGTCCACCCAAGAAGTCCATGCAATTGAAGAGAGCCCTTGGACCAGGTTATTTAACAGAGCCAAATTAAATTTTGATACCAGAGAATAATTGCTTTTGGAAGACTAAGAGATTCTATTTTGCTTTGGACACCTTCAAATATATAATTAATAGTTACATGAATAGGAATTTGTATATTATGCCTCCAAAGCAGTGCCAGTTGCTTCACAGTAGGCATGCACGTGCTAGAAAACTTTTCCAAATAATCTTAAAATCAGTGGAACTAAGCACATTTTATCAACAGTTATAGCCATAGTGTAGATTCAGTTTTAGGCAATTTAACCTGTTTTACTAACCCAAGTAAAATCAATCCCAGAGTTACACGCTACTACAAGGGCAACCTGGAGAACAGAAAACGCAGGGGTTCTTGTTTCCAATCCTTCATTAACAACTAGACTATACTTCCTCAATTAAAAATATATATGAAAAGGCAGTTCTGTGTCTGATTAACCCTCATGTCTCCTTCTGGCTTTTCACTTGTATTTTTCACCATAAATTCTTTTCCCCTGCATGACCTCTGTCAGAAATCTGTTCTGAGACCATAAGCTCTCTTTTGATTTTCTCTTTAAAGATTCCCAGAGAAAAAAAGAAACCTTAAACCAGTCTAACAAAGGATCCCTCCTGCAGTTTCTCCACAAAATCCAATTACAAGGAATAAGTAACCATGAAATACCGGACAATAATTCCATTAAGGGATCTCTGTTAAGTTCATAAACCTACAAAGCATAGCTTGAGAAGTTCTTCCCTAGAGCCCAAGTGGAATTTCCCTGTCATTCACTTATAATTTTTTAATAATATCCATCACAAAGACCCAAGTACATTAATCATGTATCTGCAAGAACATAATATTATTTCAGGCATAAAGTGACCCCACTGGGACACAAAAATATGGACAAGCATTTTGCATTTTACTGATTAAATTCTCATCTCCCACATGGAAGATCTGGATTCAGTTCCCAGTGTGTAGAGAAGGAAGGGTGGTCCAGAGTTTATAGGACTAGCCTGGGACCTGGGAGACCCAAGTTTAATCTCCTGGTCTGTCACAGATTCCCTGTGTGACTTCGGACAGAGTTCCCCAGTGGGGATAAAAGCACTCCTGGCCTCACAGGAATGTTGTAAGGAGGAAGCCCCTGAAGTTCTCAAACAGTAGAGAATTGCTGGGGGAAGAGCACACAAATACCTGATGCACACAGGGTAAGACAGTGCTGGGGAAATGCATCTTACCACTATCCTTCTAACCCTGTGTTGTGTCTAGAAAATGTCAGTCTACAGGACTTAAGCCAGCACTATTCATTAACATGAAAATTATTGTAAACCCCTTTCTCAGGACTACAGGTTCATGTTGCTCATGATCAAGATCAGCTATTTAAAGGTAGTGAGGGCTTTCTGGCACTTTTGCTCCTCAGATTATAAATGCTGCATACAGAGGGTGATGCTACATCACTGTAGAGATGTGCTGTAGTGACGTAGTATCCACGGGTGTCTACACATGACCAGCAGCTACTTAGCCATAGCGGCACACTTCCCTGTTATAGCGTGCTGCTATGGCAAAGTAGCTGCTAAAATTAACTGTGCACCACATGTATAGCACAGTATGGGTGGTTACTGCGCCCAGCTTTGGAAGTACCAAAAGGAAGTACTAAAGCACAGTGCAGTAACAACATCACCATAGGGTAATGTGTAGACACGCCCATATTAAACAAAAATTCACCTTAATATACTTACGCAAGACTCCAGGAGGAGCTACATGCATGTACCTGACCTTCAAATTGCACAAACTGTTGTATCCAACCAGCAAAGAAGTCTGAGACTTTCTTTCCTGTAGGCACTGAACTAAAATCTGCCTTTGGGGCATTCGTGCTAGGAGATGAACTAGATAACTGAATAGTAGTTATCTACGATTCTGTGGTGGAGGCAAGACTGAGCCCATGAAACACAGAGTTTTGTGTGAGCTTTGATGTCTCCATAGTATTCCATCTATTAGAGTTTACAGTGAAACAGTTCTTATAAAAATAGAGTAACAGTGTTGCCCGCAGGCAACTCCCATGATGTTGTTACGGTCTAAATATCCTTGGAAGTTGGTGGGTGTAGCTACCCCGTTTAATTCAGGGTTTTAGTAAAAAGCAAGAGCTCTCTTAGTGGAACCAAATAGCCAGAACAATAGGAGCACTACCTAAAACACGGGTGCACTGCAAGGCCTGAGAAGAAGTAGAACCATGTGGCTCAAGCAGTTTCCCTACGGAGTGGCAAAGGTCCTGGGCATTGACTGGTGAAGCTGTGCAAGTCTGTGAGAGAAAGAGAAGAAAGCCAAAGACACAGCTACAGAAGCATAGATGATATGATATGCAGAAAAAGAGAGAGAGCACTGTGGCTAAGTGCTGACTGGAAAGGGGCATGGGACCAAAAGCAAAGAAATAGCATCCTACTATTTGATTCTTTTTCTGTCAACAGGAACAGCACTTTATGGTCATTCTTTGTATGTAAGCAGGATTACATCAAAAATACCTGACCTCACTATCTATTTTTCCTTCTAACCAAGAGAATCAAATGGGTGAATGAGTGAATCTGCAGAAACACCAGAACTGGATAACTGCTTGGGTCAAACAGGTATCAGTTGGGGGATGATGACAACTCTCCAGGTCCCATCTGACTGCCCACAGTCCTTTACACATCAATGGCCTGTAAAAACAGATGGTTCTGAACATAGGCTCCAACTTTGTTTTTTGCCAGTGGGTGCTTGCTGGCATAAACATAACCAACCCACCCCCTCCCCAGCACTTTAAACTAAGCGCGTTCCCATGCTGAGCCCTGAGCATGCCCGGAAGAGGTAGTGTTTTCCTTCAACCCAATTCTGCAGCATCTGTAAAGATTGGGTGCTTTAGTGGGGCTTTTTGCTTTTTTATCTAATAGCTGACTGAATTAGCTTTAGCTAACCGTGCTATAAAGCCCCACTGAAGTGCCTGATTTTTACAGGCACTGCAGAGCCAGGCTGAAGTAATGCACTGCTTCTTCAAGTAAAGCGCATTTCTTTTTTATTTTTCTTTCTTTTCAATGTCTGCAAGCATGGCTCTGTGGGTGCTGAGCACCTGCTAATCTTTTTTGATGGATGTTTGAGCCCTGGAGCACCCACAGAGTTGACACCTATGGTTCTGAATGTCCTCCTTAACTGTCATTTATTTAACATTGATGGTCAGATAAAGTATCCAGGTTGTAACATATTGGTCTAGAAGCAAAAGGAATCAAAACTTGTAGAAGAGGTGATATCTTTTATTAGACCAACTAGATATTTGCAAACAAGTTATTTTATTGATTTGCAAGCTTTTGGGCACATGCACCCTTCATCAGGCACAGGAGAGATAAGGAGACTCTCCAGGGAGGGTACCTGCATCACTTCTCCAGCAGACATGCAATGAGCCTCTGACACTAGTCCACATATCTACCAAAGCCTACTACAACAGCACCAGAAATCCACTACCTACTTTCAGTGCTTGACTGAAAATCTGACAAAGCTCAGGACTGCTGTTGTAGCAATAATGCAGCTGGAAAGAGATGCAGTGATATTCCAGGAATTGCTGGAACAGTGCAAGTCCTGGAGTGCTTCTGAGTGCTCTGATCCCCTGGTGGAATGAGCTCATGTTAATCAACAAATCTCCTGGCACTGGCCAATGGGAATAATATATAAATCCTCCAAAGACAGGTTTCTTAAAGGCGTAAGCCAACATCATCATGGCTAAGGTGTATTTTTAATTACTTTAGTGGAGATCATTTTAGTGAAGTGCCTTTTTTCACTGGAAAAAAATAAAAGAGTGGCTTGACTAAAAATCCCCTTCTTTTCATTACCAAAAGCAGGACATCTCTTCACACCCCTGCAGATGCACAGGGTCTTGGCAGATATCAGGAACAGGATGGGGATCTAGAAGATTATGTACTTTCAAATAGGCAGCACAAGATCAGGTCAAAAGGATCCCTTCTTTCCTTGAAGTGTCTTTTCTTTTCTAAATCTTTGGAAGTTCCTCCAGCACTGTTAACAAAGCTCTAACACTTAAGGAAGAAGCATGCACCTCTGTACACCTTTCTGCAGATCATATAGTATCTCACCCAAAAACATCTCAGTAATCATCCTTTGACAGGAAAGTAATATCCATCTGAGCAAGTCTCCACCCATTATTCTTGACGGTCAATTGTATAGTAACAATATAATTGCACAACTAGAGCCATGTAATTATTCTAATATTATAAAACCCGAAGTCTGTCTGTCCGTAATGCTTTATTCACACTCTGACTGACTGATGGAAACAGCCAATCAGAGTGCTCCAAGCATGGGGGAGCTCTGACATGATTACAAAGCCGCACTAAGGCTGGCCTCAGCTCCCCCACCCCACTCCCTGCAAGAGGCAGACCAGCAGCAGCAAGGGGCGTTAGGTGGCGGCACTCCATCCCAGCCCCTTACCCCCCCCATCATTCTTGATGGGCAATTGGCTAGTACTGCTATAATTCGGCAGGACAACTTTCCCTTGCAGATAAGCCCATCTAGTTTGGATAGTGGGCAACATTTCTCTTGATTTTTACAATACTGTTCATTTTTAGCCTAGGTCATGATGCTTAAAAGTTGCCTTCTGAGTATTGCTCAATGGGCATTGTGAAATCAGTTTGGCGTGTCTCATTCATCTTACCAGTTTGTTTTTTGTTTGTTTGGTGTGGGTAAGAGATTGTGTGTATGAAGCATCATTGTATAGAAAATAGTTTCTAAAGCTTTTTGGTATGAAGCAAATATTAAATGCAAAGAAGTGACTGTCATTTTGTAATCAGCTGCATATGTTTAACATATTGTAAGCCTCAGATGTTGAATCTGTACATCGGGCCTTGTCTACCCCCAAACCTGTACTGATTTCCTTGAATCAGTACAAACTAGTGAGTGGACATGTGTAATGGGGCCCCCGCCCCATTACTGAGGGGAATAGGGGGCCCAGGGTCAGCTGGCCAGGCCCAGCCCCTGGAACAGACTTACAATGGCAAAGGGGCCTTAAATAAAATGGTTACCCGTCCAGGTGCAGGTGGTGATTGACAAGCCTGGGGCAAAAGCAGAGAGTCAGGTAACTTAGGGAGAGACTCATAAACCCTCTCCGCCTGACCCAGAGAGGAGAGTCTGGCCACAGGAGGCAGAGCTCCAGGGAGGAGCCAGTCCAGGCTGTTCACACAGGAAGGACTCTGGGCTGTAGGGGAGTTGGAAGAAACGCATCACCCCAAACAGTGACCAATAAGCACCTCGAACCTTGATAATAGTGTTACCGCAGGGCAGGATTAACCCTGGGAGAGGAACCTGTTTTGGGAGTGAGCACTCATGTTTGTTTGTTTTCAAACCAGACGACCATATGTGGCTGTAAGGGGAGGATTGGAGACCACCGGGGTGCTGCAAAGGCACCCAACACAGACCACTTCCAGGGGCTGAAGCACTGTGGACTGTGGGAGGGCAGAAGCCCAGACACTTAAAAAGAGGATTGTTGCTTGTCAGAGGACTGAGTACCTGGCAGCAAAGACTGGAGGGCACAAGCCTAGAGCTCACCTGTGAAGATTGAGATCAGGGGGCCAAGGGGGCCAAATCCCACAAGGGGCAAGCTGGGGCACTGGGAGCCTGGGCACCTGGTATAGTTTCATAGTTTCTAGGGTCGGAAGGGACCTGAGGAGATCATCGAGTCCGACCCCCTGCCATGGCAGGAAAGAGTACTGGGGTCAAACGACCCCAACAAGGTGTACATCTAGCCTCCTCTTAAAGACCCCCAGGGTAGGAGCCAGTACTTCTCTTGGAAGTAGTTTCCAGATCCTAGCCACCCTGACCGTGAAGTAGCGCGTCCTGATATCTAACCTAAATCTACCCTCTGCCAGCTTGTGACCGTTATTCCTGGTCACTCCTGGTAGTGCTCGGGGGAACAGGGACTTCCCCAAGGCCTGCTG
>NW_017728943.1:2584792-2590362 GCF_001723895.1 Crocodylus porosus | reverse complement strand
CCAGGTCGTCTCCCATGGCCAGTACCAGGTCCAACAAGGCATCTCCCCTGGTGGGGCTGTGCACCTCCTGGGTTAGATGGAGGTCCTGCATTCTGGCTAGGAACCTACGTGAGCAGTCAGACCTATAGTTGACCTCAGGAAGAAAAACCCAGCTAGATTAGAGTGGACCAAGGCCAGGGAGGCCTCAGCCCACACAAGGACCCAAAACCACTTCTGCCTCCTGGGTGCAGCCTCCCCTGTGAAATCATAAATCAAGGTGTGGCAGGTAAGACAATACTGTGGGCAAACCCTAAGAGGTGAGGAGGAGCAGGGAAGAGGGAGAAGGGTAGGGGTGGTAACAAGGAAGGGTCCAGTTGTTAGCCAGGAGCGGAGACATTGCCTCTCCAGTGTCAAGAGTATTACAACATCTGTCTTTCTATTTGTGGGGAGGATGGGGAGGCTTTTGGATGTAGCTTAAACCCATCTGAAAACAAAATATGGGTGTTCACACTGTATTTCTGCATTTGGTTAACTGAATTAGCTTAAAAATAATTATTTAAATTAAACCAGTGCAACTCTGTATATTAGATCTAAAAAAGGAATTCTCATTCAACTGAATAAGCCATTCCATAATAGTTTCTAGTAAGGGGAACAGGATATATGGTTCTGAAATGCTTCCATGTGCTATTGCCCTTGACGCTCTTTATGGCTGCCTCCAGATGTTCTTTTGGTAGTGCTACAAAAAACCCAGAAGCAAAACACTTTGGGCAGTCACATATTCAGGGCCTCCTCGCTGGAGTGCAACAAAGGCAGGCAGTCCAGCCAGAGAACAATAGGGAAGTGCTACATAACACCCCTCACCCCCAGGGGAGCTTTTCAGTGAACCCAGCTCCCAGGCAGCCTGAAAGTCATCAGATGTGCCTGGGATCCCTTTAAAATTTCCGGTGCTGCTAGTGGTAAGGGTGATAGTGATTTCTCCAAGCCCTGATGGTACCAAGTCTGATCAGGGTCTCCACCCCCATTAGCCCCTGCCTCCCCTGCTTGCAGGGAGTCCCTTCACTCTATAAAATTTCCCACATCTGCAGCCTGACTTCCAGGCCCCCTTCTAACTGGCTATTGAGGTAGGTTGCCGGTATGCAGGGAACTTTTCAGGGCCCACTTGCAGCCTGGGACTCAAAACACTGTTCAGGCAGCCCTATCCTAGTTGTCACCAGCTGGCAATGGAGATGGGGCAGCCAGCCTCCAAACGTTCCCGACAGCATGTCCCTGGATAGGCTGTAATCGTCAGGGAGCCAGCTACTCTCCCTATCTTCCCTTGAAGGAATGGGAGTGTGGGGTGTAGAAGGGCAGAGCACAGTGGGATTGTGGGACTCCCTATCAGGCCAGACAGTAAATTTGTCCCAACGTAACAAAGGAGTTTAAACAGCAACTTCTTGGTAGCAGATTTGCCATTTCTGTGACAGATCATTTTTAACCTGAGACAAAGTCCTTGTATGTACATCATGTTATCATTTGATGTGGGAAACTTGCATATTTCCACAACCTATGTAGTGTGTGGAGGGAGGCTACCTAAAATAGGCCTTTCCTTAGCACAGGACCCCAGAGGCAGAGTCCACCCAAATTATTTAAAAGGACATAACCAATAAAGCACATGCAGGCTGTATGAGCCAGATTTTCATAACAGCTCAGTTCATGATGCTTTGAAACCAGACCATAAGGGACCCAGTAAGAACGAACACTTTCAAGAGTCTAGCCCCATATCCTCATTGCAATTTTCACAACCTCCCCCTGTTGTACAACCTCAGCACTAACAGAGCTGAGAAATGACCGTGGTGTTGCTCAGGCCTTCTCTGAAGGCTAGGCTTCACACCATCCCAGATATACCCAGTGCTGGCTCTGAAGCTTAAAGCACAAGGCTCTGAAAAAGGGTGTTCAAATTTAGCTGGTTTAATTTACACTAAGTTGAAATTAAGCATGTGCATGTGTACTGCAGGCACACATTTCGCTAAGCAATAAAATCAATCTGCATTTCATTCACAGAAAGGCAAAGAGAACACAAAACCCATATACAAACAGTGCCAAAATTAACGTGATTGTAAATGTGTAATCAGGAGGAAAATGATCTGGTCTGTGTTCAAGACTATAGGCTGTGAGCAAGCAGAATGATTCAGCAGAAAATAGTCACAGCAAGGTCTTTTTCTCAAGGACTCTTGTTTAGTAGGAGACGTGCCAGCTTTGTTCTCCACTTTTGAGCACCTCTGCAAGGAGAAGGAGCAGAACTGCTGTTAACCAATCATGCACCTGAGGCCAGGTAATGCCCTCACCCTGTCTTATACATTTACTGAGCTTGCAAAAAAAAAATCACTTTTTTTTTAAAGGTAAAATGTTGCTAAGAGTAATATGGAAAGAGCACTATAGAGCCTATAAGGAGCCTGTGATTTGGAAACAGAAATTATAAGTCTCAATGAGACCCTCATCTTTTTTTAAACTGAATGTTGTATTTACCAGTCGTGCATGGCCTAGTGCATCCCGGAGTATGCAATGCTCGCATGTGTAGAGGAAGCTGTGTCAATTGCTTAGATTTCAGGTTTGAGAGTTACAAGATCCCAGGATCTGCTCTTAACTCATTGTGTGACCTTCGGCAAACCTGTCAGACTCTCTCTGCTTCAGATTCCTGATGCATGCACTGGGGGACAGGGTTGGCAACTCTGTTTGAATCTATTCTGGGAGGTTTCCAGAACACAAACGTGCCTGCAACACACAACATGAATGTGCCCACATGCCTGTGTATATCAGTTACAGATTACTGTGCACAGACTTTACAACAGGAAAGCAAACGCACAATAGTATTACATTTAAAAACTCACTGGACTACTGTAAAATTGGATTCAAAATTTAATATTTATTTTAATGAATGTCCTATCATTTATCTCCCAGGTGACTCTCAGCAATCTCCTGGAGATTTATATCTAATTTCTGGAGACTCCAGGGCAATCCTGGAGGGTTGGCAACCCTAACTGAGGATAATATCTCCCCAATTGTAAGAGTTAGTTCATCTAAGCCTGAAAAAAATTGAAACTTTAAGACACAGTACTACAGAGGGATGAAAGGCATACATTATGAATTGGGTTTGTATACAAAATCCCCTTGAGTCCATTCACCCAAGTTGACAGTATCCAACATCTATGCTCAATGCTGTTCAGTGGCCTGTATGGAGTGAGTTTGTGCAGCTCAGTTGAATTCCCAGTGCTGATTTTTGGGAGTGGAAGGCTGTTCATCACAGCTGATTTTACTTGTCTCTTTTATTAACAACCTCTATAGAGAGACAAAAGTCTTCCAATCCTTGTCATCACAAGAGAGGTGACCCCTTCCAGAGCTGAAACCCATTCACAGGGCAGTGTGGAAAAAGTCTGGATTTGTTGAGGTTAGACTGAGGCCTTCACTCTCCAGAATTCAAATATGCCAGAACCACATACTGAACAAGATGCACAACAAAGGACTCCATGCTGCTCATGCTTACCTTGTAACACGTACTTCTCGTGCCACTGAAAGGATCCTCTGGCTGAATACTGCTGCCCCTTTCCCAACAAGTAACAGATTTTCAGACTCTTCCAGGTTGGTTTTCTCTCACAGAAATCTGTTACAGGGACTCAGGTATTTCCTTGGTGTAATTTCTAAGTAAGCACAATTCCACAACAGGTGTTCAGCTTCCCTCTAAAAAATTCTAAACCAAGCAATCACATAACCCAGTCATTCTGAGAACCACGTTTTGTAATGCAGCATCAAAATGCTTCAGTATATACATTTTTATCTTAGAATGGTTTTAGGCACCATCTGCTGCCATTGCTCAGTAATGCAACTCTGAGTATTCACTCCATTTCTTGCCACCGCTTTAAAGATGTGCACGTCTGATGGTTAGCCATCTGCCAACAGAGGTACTCAGAGCCAGATGTGTCCTTTACTTGAGCAAAGGTATACCAATGAAGACACTTTGGAGACTAATGTATCTTACTAGTTGAAAGAGAAGTTGCTCTATATAGTCTGAGAGTTACCACAGCCACAGTGCGCAAGTTGCTAAACCTTGCCACATTGTTATTTTATGTTCTATGTGAAGTATTTTGGGGAAAAACATTGCAAGAGAACAGGTATGAATCAAAGAGAATACCTATGTGCCAACATCGTGCACTGAAAGAAAATAACATCTAATTCTAATGGGAATGGAGACTAGACAGTGAAAATAAGAAGATGCCTCTCTGAATAAGTTAGTCTCCAAGGTGCCACCCTGCCCTACTTTTTTCCTGTAACTGACGCTTAAGGGAGATTGGATGTCCTGGAATCAAAGTGGTTTTGACAGAGGGGTTAGCATCCTTCAAAGAGGGTGTATCTACATGTGCTGTTAGTGCACAGCAATAAACTGAGGAGCTTATTGCTCCATAGCTGATTGTTCCTGGAAAGCTCCTGGGTGCATGGTTTATGCATGCGCCCGGATCGCAGCACATTGAGCTGGGTTAGAGCAGCCCCAGCTGGCAGAGGGCTCCAGGGGGAGGGCTGCTCTGACCCAGCTCAGTGTGCTGCAGAGGGGTTGGCTGGGGCACAAGGGTGCTTCAGCATGGGACTAGCTGGCAGGCAGGCCCTGCACTGAAGAACCCTCCTGCCCCAGACAGCTGGGTTAGTGTCTATATGTGCACTGCTGCACACGAAAAAACTCCATAGTAGGGTAGTAGTTGTAAATATACAAGTAATATTCTTCTGTAGAGTTTCTTAGCTTCATGTAATTAGCATAGATGCTGAGACATTTACTGGGTTTTGGTTTTATCTGTGTTGGTCTAAGGACATAGGCAGGCAAGATTCTTTGAGTAGATGTGGTATCTTTTATTAGACTCAGTTGGTCTAATAAAAGATATCACATCAATTCAAGTGACATTTACTGTACAGTTAAGTAGTCTACTGCTCAGTAAACATCTTGTATAAACGTGCTCAGAGTGACATGGCTTAAACCTGATGCTGGATCTTCTGAATAGCACACCATCTCCAATTTGGGGTGTTTTATTGAAAATTTCCTACTGGCTACAGATTGTGTGTTAAGTTTGCATTTGGGGAGCCCTGGAGTGCAAACCTAGTGAATCTCCTGTTCAAAGCTAACTCTATGGGTTTTTTCCATTTATTTCTCTTTCTATCTGACTTCAGAGGGAAACTACCCTGACTAGAGGTGAACTGATACATTGGTCCAATATTGAATTGGCACTGACATAAAGAAAACTGACTATCAGAAATTGGCCTGATGTGGCAGATAATTTGGCCGCAAAATGCCTGTGCATGCGCACAGCTGCAGCACAGCATGTAGGCAGCAATGAGCACAGCCCAGCAGCATGGAGAGCTCCAAGCAGCTGGTAAGTCTGTTGTGGTGGAAGTGGAGGGAAGAGGCTTGGAGAGGCAGATCAACACCCCCACGTGGTGAGGGAGGAGGAAGTAGGGTTGGAGCAGGGGCATGTGCTGCCCAGCAGGGGTGGGGAAGGAGCCACAGCTCATTCATGGAGCATGGGGAGGGAAAGGGGCTGGCTCCCACTGCTGCATGCAACCCAGGAGGGCAC
>NW_017728943.1:2543019-2584692 GCF_001723895.1 Crocodylus porosus | reverse complement strand
CTGGCTGCACTCGTGGGCAGCAGCAGCGCTGGGAGGGGGGGCAATGGGGAGGTGAATTTTGGGGTGGCTGCAGCTCACCCTCCATAGTCCCGCTTCCAGTGCTGCTGCTGCCCGCTGCAAGTGCAGCCTGGCCCAGCCCCCACCAGGAAGAGCCCGGCGCAGCCCCGGGCCCGTAGCTGCAGCCCACTCCGCCCTGCCCCACACAGATCCAGGGACACACCCCTCCACCCTGCCCTACCAGGGTGCACGCAGCAGTGTGAGCCACCCCACCTCCCTCCCCGCACCCTCCAGACGAGCCACAGTGCCTGCCCCAGCCCCACTCCTCCCTCACCGCAAGGGTCTTGATCTGTGTCCACCCCCCCCACCTTCCACCACAACAGACTTACCAGCTGGATGCAGCTGCAGTATTGGAAACCAGATTGGTATTGGCTGATATGCCTCCTTAAAAATTGGCTATAGATATCAGGCCTCAAAATCTCTATTGGTGTATCTCCAACCCTGACAAATGTTTCAGCCCCTTGCCTAATGCAGAGGGCACGCAAACACAGCTGGTTCCCAGCTGTTGGTACCATGCCAAGGAACATAGGGCTCGGCTAAGTCAGATAATGAGATAGGAGGCAGGACCTTTCACCAAAATTGCAGTATGAGCCTAGGTCATATAGACAGTAATTCTCAGCTGATGCCGTCTCACTCCACGTTCCAACAAGTTCACAGTAGAGGCACTAGATTCTTACTCATTTGTAACCTCAACCACAAAGCCAGGGACCAAAACAACTAACTTCTCCACCCTTTTGTAGAGGCCTACCCAAGGCAGGAGAAGGTACTTTGGTTGGGCTCAAGACAGACTCTCAGAGTGAGGGGCATGTAGCTCTCCATTCCCCTGCTCATTTGTGGTGAAGCCTTTTTTCCCCCTCTCGTAGTGGGCCCCACAGAATCCTAACCTTGAGTCTAAGAACCAAGGGATGTGGTTCATGGATATTTCATTTATTATTTATTTATTTTATGTCTCTGTTAGGCTCCCCAAAAGAGCTCAGGGCAGCTTACAATAAAGAGTCTTAAAACAGATAAAATAAAACAATTCCCCAAAGAATACCCAAGCTTAACTCCACCTGCTAAAAGCCTGCCCCAAAAAACTAGAAAAGGTGTTACAGTGTTTTTAAAATGTGTCCAAGCTCAGACTCTGGCAGCCTCAAGGGGAAAGGAGCTTCAGAGCCAAGAAGCAACCACTGAGAACTATTTTGCACACTTTCTGGCCAAATGAACACAGCGCACTGATTGTACTTGCAAGAGGTCGTTCTCAGTTGGGCTTAAGGATCACAATCCCTTAGATACCTAAGACCCAGGCCATTTAAGGCTTTATAGATCAAGGCTAGCACCTTGAATTGCACCTGGAAAACTACTGGGAGCTCGTGTAGACTCTGGAGCACTGAAGTAGCATGCTCCTGGCAACCCACCCCTAACAGGTGGGCCACTGTATTCTGCACCAGCCACAGCTTCCAGACAGTTCTCAAGGGATGCCACATGGACCACTGCAATGCACTCTACTTCAGGGTTTGGAAAGCCTGAATGGTGGTTGCTAGACCTCAATTTGAAAGAATGGTTTACACCTAGGAGAGATGAAAGACAGTCCAAGCTACTGCTGTAACCTGAGAATCCAGGAGCACCCCAACGCTGTGAAACTGAGTGGAAATGGGAGGCTAAACTTTAAAGTTGTGCTCAGCCTAGGGTACCACAAACAAAAACAGCATGAGACCAAGGGATCAATGAATATGTCCACTTCTCACCCCAAGTGAACCCTCCTGACAAACATCAGTGGGGAAACTAGGCCTTGAGGTTTCTGTAATCAAAACACTTCCAGGCCCAGCCAATCATAATACATTAGATCCCAAGTACACACAAGCAATCACTTTCTCTACCCTCCAGCTCAAAAATAGCTTCAATTACTGGAGTTTGCTCACCAAGCTCCACAATTTAATTGATTGCTATGGTAGTCATTAGATTAAGACAGAGCAATGGTCTCAGCAGAACACTTACTCTGATAAATCAGACACTGTGGATTCCTCTCCACTTCCCCGCCACCCCAACAGCATCAGGACAATCAGGGGAACTAACACGTGGTATTTCTCTCATTGTCCTCAGAGGGCAGGGGAGGCTGGAGAGAGAAAGCAATAGGTCTGTGTCTCTCTTGACCAGTGATTCTAAACCAGGGTACTGTGGCAATGTTAACACTGTTAGGCATGCTAACTTGATCAACAAGATAAACCCAGAGATTTCAAATAGGAATCCAGAGTGTCAAGAACACTGTGATCTGCTATGAGATTTCTGAGTTCTTTGCAACAGAAGAATTCCTCTAGCATTTTTCCATAGTCAAAAATGAGCAGTAACCAGGAACTGATGTTTGCCAATGGGTGCCTTGAGTCTCTAACAAGGTTGAGAACTAGTGATCTAGACTAAGCCATTGACAAGAATGAGTCCATTTCTAGGAGCACAGCTCTTGACATAGAGAACTGCCACAGTTTTTGGATTTCCTATATACAGTAGGGAGGGCTGAGCCTTTGCAAAATAGCTCTATCTAAAGAGAGAAGGACTTCAACATACCCATACTTGAATGGAAAGGGCCCAGGGCAAATCAGCCTATGTAGGGGCCCCCTGAACACTGCATGGGGCCATGATACCCCTGCAAAAAGGAGGGGGGGTCTCTGTGCTTCTTCCATGGCGTGGAGCTGAGCCGCCAGCTCCAGGTGGGCCCTGTGGGAGGGGCCGCGGCCGCTCTGCCCAGCTCTGCAGGGCCCTCCCATAAGTGCAGGGTGCAGGGCAGTCACCCTGATTCGCCATACCCTAGGGACAGCTCTGCTCAGGAGGTTACCTGGACCCTTAACATACAGAGTCAAAAAACAAGACCAAGCACTCATTGCCAATATACTAAGCACCATTTCTCAGAAAGCCAATTTTTACCACTTTGATCAGTAAATCATCCTCCCCTCTTCAAACCCAGAAGGAAACCCAGGTGTCCTGACTTCTACTTCTGTTTTAGTAACTAAGCCAGGGGCGGGCAATTATTTCCGGCAGAAGGCCACTTACTGAGTTTTGGCAAGCCATCAAGGGCCACATGACAGGCAGCCACGGGCAGATAAATATTACTTTTCTAAATTTTTTAGGGGCTGCATGGGCCAGATAGAATGGCCTGGCAGGTCACATCTGGCCCGTGGGCTGCATTTTGCCCACCACTGAACTAAACCATGTTGTATCATTCTCTGAACAGAGGGCGCTGACAGACATGCATCTTCCTGCTGTAACTAATGGCGCTTCACAGATGTTCAGTTAGGTGGGGAATCGAGCTCTACTTTGGAGCCAACCCAGGAGGTGCCTGCCTCTCTGCAGCCTCTCTCCCCTAGTCCTGGCTGCCCCCTTCCCCATCCCAGACTGTCTACAGGATGGGAATGGGGGGAGCTGCAGATTGGGGTTTGCCCAGCCTGTGCTGGGGGGTGGGGGAGGTGGACTGGAGCAGACTGCACCAGGGTGGGGCTGGGCTGCATCAGAAGTTAATGAAGGTGCTCGCTTTGGAGCGCTTTCATCTGAACCTTCATCATATGAGGGTCAATTTGCTGTGCCATCTGTCAAGGCACAGATGTAGAGCTCTTTTAAGGAGCCAAACTCATGACAAAATGTCACTTGTCAGCACCCTCTGATTTTCCTTAAAATCAAAACTGGGATTGGCAAAATTTTCAAGCAGGGAGGCCAGGATGACCCAGCTTGGGTTGAAGACAGGCAGGCATTAGGACTCGGCTGCTGTCGCTGCTTCAGCCTATCGCTCAGCTGCAGCATAGCACAGCAAAAGTCCCCATCCACTGGAGCCCACACCACGCAACAGCAGCTGTAGCATGGGTAGAGCTCCCCCTCTGTCAAAGCCCAGGCAGCTGACTGCAGTGCAGCATAGGTAAAACACCCCCCCAAATCCTGCCAAAACCATGGCTCCATGGGCCACAGGCTGTCAACCCCTGTATTATATACAACAGTAAGGAAACAAATAGACACTCAAATCTTCAAAGCAAAAAAACAGCACATATTGAAAGAGCATCCACAGCACAGTAACTAGCAGAAAGAATAACAGTAAACACCTCTTTCCCCCTGTAATTTCTTTAGCTATCTCATTGTTCCATGCTCCCTTTTTACATTTCCTTATCTTCAGCTACACAAAGACAACAGTCTGTATTTTAAGAACTCCAGCTTCATCCACTTTCCCAGTATGCACTGCCATTTATCTTTAAAAAGCCTTAATAGGCTATCACCTTCTTTTCCTCTGAAGTCTACCATCAAATAGAAGGATGCTTGTCAGAGATAGATTCCTAGTCTCCCTTCTGCTCCCTGAAAGCAGGTGATCCCAGTGTGCTAACTGAGGGCAGGGCCTCTCTACCCTGCAGTGAAAGGTGGGGCTACAGCCCATTCAGACACACCCAAGTTAGCTTCAAAGGAGCTCAAGTACTGATAGCCACAGGGCCTAAGCAATAGATTCTGTACGCAGTTTCTTCTGCAGGCTTCGCAGCTATTGCTGTGCTCTGTGCTGCTATGGCTAGGATATTCTTGGAATGCAAGTTACCTAGTTTAAAGTCAGCAAGGGTATGTCCACCCATGCTGTGGTTAAATCTTGACCTCAGTTTAGATGCATTTTTAATTACCCAGGCCTTTAGTCCCCAAACTCTCCTTTTGCTCTAGCAAGATTACTTCCCCAGCTATAGTGGGAAGAGAGCTAAAAAAAGAGGCTACACTACTCTGCCCCAACCTGCTTTAGCTACAGGAAAAAGAAAATTGCTCTGTCACATCTAGTTCCTCGCAAGCAGGGGTGACAGGTGCTTCCTGAGTCAGGGGCATGGGGTGGGGCACAATTTGGGAGTGGGCCAAAAGCCCCATATCCATTCCAATACTTCTGTGCCATGGCTTAGTGCCACCCCCAACATGCCGCCAGCCCACTCAGCAAAAAAGCTGCCCTGTCCTGAATGATGCCCAGTTGGGGGTCAATCTCGGTGGGGGGGGGCATATGCTCCTCCCATGTCCTTCCCTACCAGTCGCCTGTGCTTGCAAGGGCTACTGTTGTTCCATCAGGGAACAAAGCTCACCTTCAAAGCTGAGATCACATGAGAGCTCTCGCAGGATCCTTCACTTGGAACCAGCCAGCAAAATCTCCCGCATGTTGTTTTCAGTATCCGTCAAACCCAGTCTGCACCTTGCTCTACTGATCACGTATTGGCATAACATCCACATTCACTTCTTAATATGCTTTGCGATGCAAACTTGGTTCAGTAATTCCAAACTCCCCGCAATAACTTAAGAAGGAAACAAGACTGCCATTCAGTGGTTACTGGCTGGACTCACACAGTCAGCATGTTCACTCTGAAATGTAGGGACTGACTAGTGAGACTCTGCTTGGTCCTCTTGGGAACCTGTCTGAAGTGCAGCCTCTCAGTTACTATATTTGGAAAATAAGATTTGCCTCGCTTTTGGAGTAGGAATATGAGGCCTGGTCAGTAATAATATAAACTCTGCAGAAGTAGCAAGGGGAGCCAGTAGAAAAGGTGAGGCATCGTGTTGTCCCCTCTTACAGCCCCAGCAGCCTACCACCCTACCTTGGGAACATGTCACCCACTTTAGCCTATCTCTGACACACTACCCGACCTACCATGAGCACCCCATCCCCATAGCAACTAAACCCCCAGTTACCACACTTCCCTGGAAACCCAAGCATTAGCAACTCACCTTCCTGTTCCTACAGCTTCTAGTGCTCTTTTCCTCGGCTCCTTACACCGTGGCAATGGTTCTCAACCAGGGAGCTGCAGCATCCTTGGCTGTCGTGAGATTCTTTGAAGGGTGCAGGGGGATACTGCACAATATTAGCACCGTTAGGTATGCAAACATTTGCATGCAATTCACAAGGTAAACCCCGAGATTTCAAATAGGAATCTATGTGTCAGAACCATTCTGACTTGTGGTCTTTCTGAGTTCTTTGCAATTGCAACAGAATTAGTTTTCTCTAGTCAAGAAAAGAGTGAAAACTACAAGGTGGCATTTTCCACTGGATGCCTTCAGTTTCACAAGAGGTGCCTTGAACCTAAAAAGGTTAAGAACCACAGCACCGCAGCTTCAAGCCCTCTTTTGTGAATGCCACCCTCCAGCACCTCACCATCCCTGGCCTTTTACATATGAAGCCTCTGGCACCCTGTAGCCAAGACTGCTACTGTGTGTGGAATCAGACCCCATGAACCTAACACGCTCATCTGGAGCTCTGTCCTCACCCTATGTTAGAGGATTTGTCTTCTCTGTTTCCTGAGCGGGCCTAGGCCTACCATTACAATGGCACAACAAACAGGTCTGAGTTGGGTGGACAGTGCGCAGGGGAAACCAGATCAGACTTCCTGACAGGCGGAGGCGGCATGCGTAGGGACCTGACAGGCAGATCACAGGGGCTTGGTTTTGCTGCCTCCTCATCGGGTGCCGAGCAAAGGGCTCGCCAGAGGCTGTCTCTGCGCCGGGCACCTACGAAAGAGCTCGCGCAGTGGCTCTTAGCAGACCAGGCGGAGCCCTCTTCCGTGGTCAGGCGAGGCCTGGCGCCCACTACTACCTGCGAGCACCCGTCCTTTCCCTCGGGAGCGGGCCCGCCGCCTTCCCGCGCACTGGGCCTACACAAATCCCGCCCTCTCCCGCAGGCCGTGGTGTGTCTGTGTGCGGTGTAGGCGTGCACATCCCTCTGTCTGCTACGCTGAGGGTGCATGCGTGTGACTCCGACCCGGGCACGCTCGTGTGCAAGCCCCGCCCGGCACGGCGCGGCACACGCAAGCTCCGCCCAAGGGCGTGGCTTAGCCAAGACCCCTCCCTTTCCCGTGCTGGCGGAGCGGAAGCGCTGCGGCCCGGTCTCCCGCATGTCAGTGGCGCGGCTGCAGGGCAGGGGCCGGGCTCCTGGTGCGGCGCATGGGGCTCCTTAAAGGCGCAGGCACCCCGTCCCTCTCGGCGCCTGTCAGCGGGCGGAGGAGCGGCGCGGGGCTGCGCGCAGGTCGGCGGAGGGCCCGGACTCCTGGGATGCGCGGGGCGGGGGGTGGGGGACGAGCCGGCGCGGCCAGGCGGGGTTTGTGTCTGCTCCCGCAGCGCTCAGCGCCTCCCCGCTCCGTGTCTCAGTTTCCCCTGGGGGGCGGGGGCTCGGCCTGCCGCCCAGACGCCGGGAGGCGGCGGCAGCCCCTCGGGCTCGTGCTGTGGCGGGCCAGCCCGGCCCTGGCCCGGGCGCGCTCCCCTCCCGCAGGAGCCGGAGCGACCCCCAGTTTGACCTCGGCCAGGTGCAGCAGGGCTACCCCGGTCTGTGCCACTGGCCGAGGAGCGCAAGCTCAACTGCTGTGGCAAAGCCCTGGCGAGCTCCTCCGCGGGCATGTGCTGTCCCCAGTTGCGCAACCGCGGGCATCTGCCCCCTCCCTGCTGCCCCAGGACACGGAGGCAAGGCTGGTGGTGGGGCCTTTTCACCCCTCGGTAGTCGGGGAGGACCAGACTGAGCACTAGGCCTTCTGGATCTGCCTGGGCCAGTGAGAAACACAAATGCATTAACACCGCTTCCCCCCACCCGCAGCCTCCCTCTTTACTTGGTGTAAATAGACTCTGGTGCCAGGAATCTATTTTAAATTCCAGCCCAAAAGCTTGCTGAAGCCAGTGGGGGCGACACCGGTGTTGTGCTGGGCAGTAACACACAAGTCAGAAAAACCCCACAGCCTATCTCTCGCAACAGATCGCTTGTAAATGGTGCTCCTTCCTCTGGCCCCTGTCCTCTGTTGTGAGCCCTTCTGCATCTAAGTCTCCTGTCGTATTTGGCATGCATCCAACACACTCTGGAAATGGATGACAACTTCTGCAACCTTGGGCTGCTCTGCTTGAATCCACAGGGGCAGTGCATAGGATGGTGGGTTTGCTTCTTATTTTCCTGGTTGCGGTAGGAAGCTCATCATGGATTGCAGGTGATGGTCTGTGGACCTCTCTCTGACAGCCACTTTATTAATCTTGAGTTTCCTCTTCATTTTCTCTTGGAAGCTGAGAACCTAGCTGGGCTCTTCCTGCTACTGGCTTCCACGCTAACAACCAAGATGCTGCAGTGGGAAGGGAGCTGACTGTTTTTGCTGATTGGCCTGCTCTCTCTCTACTGAGCTGGCTACTGCAGAGCTCGTGGCAGTGAGGCTTTGGCTGTGTATTAGTACCATCAGCAGAGGTGACATACAGAGATGCATGAGAAGGAGCTACTTCTAGCCTTGTGCCCTCTCCTCCCCCAACTAGGTCTTTAAAAATTGCAGCCATATTGTGCTTAGCAGTACAGAACTGCTTTTTGCACTGATTGTGCACCAGCATTTACAAGCACATATGTGCCCTCTAGTACCAAACAGCTGGCCTGACTAATACTCACTGGAGGTCTTTTTCTAAATTAGATCTATCATATCCGGCTGTGGGTCAGAGCTGTGGGGAGAGAAACAGGAGACTGGATATAAGGAAGAGCTGATTTCATAGGATCAGTTGCTGGAGATATTACTCAGGCTATCAGAGAAGCCTCCCTCTGTTCAGAAAGTCCTGCGGAAGTCCTGTCTTTGGGCCTGCTACTCTGCTCTCTTACATGTGTGTAGGGTGGGTAAATACGTAGTATTTAGGTAGTTGGGCATTGGGGTTTGCTCTTACTTGCACAAGACATTGTAGTATTTGGAAGGAAGGAAGCCTGTCATGGTCTGTTGGTGTACATAGAAGCAAGGGAGCCATCTCCGGTTGTCTTCCCAGAGGCTGTGAGAAAACTTTAGGGCACCTGTCAGCAATCTTTGAGAATGGTGAGCTGCCTCTTGCAAACTGCCTGCAGCAGTGATCCCCATCCCAGCACCCTAGCCCTCCCTGCTCCTTGTTCCATTTACTCTTGCCGCTGACTTCTGCTAATTTTTATCACCAGTAGTGATGGGGAGTCACGGATTTGGCAGCAGGAGGTGGGAGCAGGGTGACAGAGGACCCCTTAGCACAGAGTAGGAATGCTGGATAATGTGGACAGGGTCCAGCAGCACGCAGCAGAAGAATTTGTGGTGCAGAAGGTGCCACCTCACCACATGCCACTGATCCCTGCCACTGTGAGCTGGATCCAATCTCTTTGCAGGTCTGAGGTTGCAGACCTCTGTTCTAGGGTGGTCAGCCTCTGCCCTGTGGGCCAGCTCTGGCAGGCCCCTTGCATCCAGTCCACGGCACCCCACGGGTCCAAAAATTTGGTGGTAGGGGAGAGCAGTCCTTTCTCGCTGTCAAATTTCTGGTCCCATGGAGAACCTTGTGGGTTGGAAAACATAGCCCTGTGTGCTGGATCAGACATGCAGGACCAGCATAGGGCCTGATCCCAGCATGCGGGGCCTGATCAACCACTGTTCTAAGGCATTGATGCATCTGAGCTGAGCACGTTACTTATGCTGTTTAGTCCTTCAGAGCCCGAGGCATGGACTTTTGCAGTGTTTGCAGCATCTATAATGGAAAAGCAGACACTATGACCTTGCTTTGAGGGAGTCCAGGCTCCTTGGTGGAATAATCTCATTATCCAGGATTTGTACCTTGCTGAATCATTTCCAGTCGCATAGTATGTCCTGGAGGCTCTGCTTTCTGCACAAAGTAACTCCCACCTCTACCACCAGCCTGTTTGGCTGATGTAACTACAGAGATGCTGGAAGCTGCTGCTGTGCTGTTGCTACCAATAGGATTTCCTTTTTAAGGTTCCCCAGTACATGCGTAGTCTAGGAGCTGCAGCAAGCTTGTTGATGCTCCTAGGGTAATAGGGGCTGGGACCCAACTAGGAAGCCCTAGAAACAGCTGAAATTTGTGCTCTGAAATCAGGATTTGAACTACTAATAAAACCAGAGTGCAGGACTAGGGTATGTTTGGATTTACTCTTGGAGCATGTGAAAGCCGGTTACAAGGAGCTGAATCTACATGTAGCCCTAGGAGAAGCCTGGGAAAAAAACTAGAAATCAAAAGAGGCTAAGTACATATGAGCGCATTTCCCTTTTATAGGAGGGGATCAAAGTTGAGAGTCCAGAAGTACTGGCCAAATCTACTGTGCTGCATTTCCAAGCAAGTGCATGGACATCAGGGGGTCCCAAGAAGTTCAGTGCTGAGCTACAGTGAGGAAAGCATGGTTTAAGCACAAGGCTGCTCCTAGGTTCTGTTCTTGGCCTGATATTAGCTTCCTGTGTGGTCTGGGGCACGTTGCTTCCCCTTTCCTTGTCTTTCTTGGCTGTCCTGTAGAAGCAGTGTGCTACTGACCCCCTCCTATGCGTGGGGGCATTGGGTGGGGCTGGCTAAAGGCTGGAGGGTACTTTGAAATTCCAGAGTGCTCAGTGCTGCAGTTTGGATTAAGGTGAACAAGTGTGAATGGAGTGTGCAGGAAAACTCTGGCCTGGACCTGAGGAGAGCTGCCTATTAGGGCATACCTCAATAATCACCTTCCCGGCCTTTGAGCCTTGCTTCTCTTGATTGCACCTAGCCCTTCTGTCCTGCAGCATGTGCAGCTTTCTCCCTGCATCAGAGGGGGGATTCTTCCCTTCTGGGTCTGGTGCTAGCAGGGGTGTGGGAGAGCACTGCATTTCACCTTACTTTCTGCCTCCCACCTTCCCATAGCCCTTACTAGATCCCCTCTAGGGCAGCTTCTCACACTGCCTTGCTAAGGTCATTGCTCTGATTAGGCCTGTTTTCAGCAGCTCTGCTGGCAGGGTTTTATCAATGCTGAGCCTAGCTGCCCTGTCTGCTCTCTGGGAGCAGCATAGCCACGAGAGCCCCTCCCCTTCTGCTGTGTGCGGATAACTACTGGCACCTGGGGGTTGGGCACCCAGGCAGGCGCGTGGAGGCATCTGGACAGCAGCAGGAGGACTCTGTGTTTAACATTAGGAAAGCAGCAGTGTTCATATCTCCCAGGCCAGGAAACAAGTGGAGCCTGGTATCTAGCATGCTGTGAACTAGTGCCTGCTTGTTGGGATTCCTGGGGTTGCCACCTGTCCCTGATACATTTTCTTTCCTTGTGACTTGCCTAATTGATGAACAGACACTATGAACTGAAAGCCTCAAGGATGGAGGTTGGAGAAAGCAGTCCCTATAACAGTGACCTATGTCTTGTTTGTTACAGGCAGGCAGCATGATGGCTGAGAACCCATCAGTGAGCCATGGCGGGGACATCACACCCTTACAGCAGGTGCTGGCGTCTGGGACTGGGGCCCTCCTCACATCTCTCTTTGGTAAGGATTTGACCTGTATGTAGCTGAACAAGATGCAGGGCTGGGTGAGGCAAGGTGCCTGTGGGGTGGCCATGTGCAAGTTTGCAGTGTGGATGCATGCATGAACATGTGTAAGGTGCATCTTGAGGTCAATGTGTGCACCTGCCTGAGAACAATGATTTTTTGGTGTGTGAGTGCAAAGGGTGAGGAAGGAGTATGCCAGGGCTGGTTTGCATGTGCAGGGAGCATGGAAACTTGCAGCTCAGGGATTTTAGGACCGTCTCTCCAGGGACTGCTACTTCAGGTCAGTGACTGCCAGACTCAGCTGTCTGCAGATACAGCCCTAGCTTCTCCCTACCCCCTGGTATGCCCTCCAGCCCTTGTGATCTTTTTTCCCCCAGTACAAATAAATGGCTAGCAGTGAATTTGGTCAGGGACTTCACTTTGGGGACAGCAGAGCAAAAAAATAGATACCATAGGGAGACCTGAGAAACAGTTGGCTGCTGTTCCTAGCTCAGTGGGGAGTGTGGGGCCTTGTGGTTAGAGCAGTAGTGGCTGGTGTGGGACTCCTGGGTTCTTTCCTCGGTTCTGCCATTGACTCTCTGTGAACTTGGCCAAGCAGCTTCCCTTCCCTGCTGCTTGGCTTCCCTGGCAGCATGAATCCCTTTTCTAAATTTCTGTATGCAGAGGGAGGCTGGGAGGGAGCCTGCACTAAGAGGTATTTTTCTGGTTCATCTAAGAAGTCCTATGTCCTGCTTGGGCTGTAATATTGTGCTGCATGTCTGAGGTGCACATGACCAGCAGGCTTGTGTTGTTCCAGTGACCCCCCTGGACGTGGTGAAGATCCGACTGCAGGCCCAAAGGACGCCCTTTTCCAAAGGTAACTTGCTACCATAGGTAGCAGTTTCCCATTTCTCTGCAGCTTGAGACAGGTGGGTTGTCTCCGAGCCAGGCCTCCAGCAGCATGGAGCTATGGGATGCCGTTGCTCAGATGTAGGCTGCGTTTCTTCCCTGGTTTGATCAGTGACCCCAACCTCCTCAGGTCCCCATGGCTGTAAGGAAGAGCAGAATTACTAGCAGGGACACCTGTTTGGCTCCTGATGGGCCAGTCTGATTTTGTGCATCTTGGGTTATTCCTGATAGCACTGCTAGACTGGGGCTCTGGCTCCTACATCTGATCCAGGACAATCCAGGAGACCAGTAATGTCTCAGAACCCTTCGTTCTGAGGCTGAAAGAGAATATGATTGAGATGTGGGGTCTGGAGTAGCACCAGCGGACTGCATCCCCATTTTTAACACCTTCTCCTACCTGCTGTGAGCTTAGGAAAGAGGCTTCTCAGAAGCCGCAGTGCTGTCATGGTCCCCCCATGCCAGGTCAATGCAGCTGGCTGGCTGGTATCAGCAGTGCAACTGTCAGCACCCTATGTGTGAAGCTAGAGTGCATCCTCTTGCATGGGATGGTCATCTTCTCTCCCCTTTGGATCTGGGGGTGGGGAAAAAGGTTTGAAGGGCTTCAGTGCCAGTGAACTTGGGTTCTGTGTGGAGCTCTGGGGAAGTGGGCTAGGGTGTCCTGTGCACATGTGCAGTGGGCACAAAGCTCACTGATCGGGGTTAAGACAGTCTCTCCAGTGGCTGCTGCTTCAGCCCAGTGGTTGCCAGACCCCAGCCCTCTGCTGATACAGCCCTGGCCTGTCCCTACCCTATGAAATTGTATCCTAGCCCTCAGGGTCTTTTTCCACAATACAAATAGCTGCCAATGCATTTGGCCCGGACTGCTCTCCCTTTGGCAGCCTGTCACTAAGTATGTCCCTGTTGTGTGTTTCAGTGTTGTCAGCAGAGGGGGGAGGATTACTGTGGCAGGAAGGGGGCCCCCTGAGACAGAGGAAGGTCTTTGAAATCTCCTTCAGTGACTGCATGTGCTCTGCAGGCCCCTCAGTGGAGGTACCAAGCTGGGCTCGTCTAGGCTCTTCCCTCCCTTTAAAGGCTCGTTCTCCCAGGCAGGAGGGAGCACATCCTTTGCTTTAGCTTGTGTTGGTCTCTGCTGTGCATGGCTGTTCTGTGCTAGTCACTACCTACCTCTGAGCCAACTCTAACCTCTCCAGGATCATTTGTGTGCTCACAGAACATTTAGAGGATGTGTGCTGAAGGGGGAATGCAGGGAGCCTTTCTCTTAGCCTCTGGCCTCGAAGCTCCTGGCTCCATTTTAAATAGGAAGCCGTACTTGGCCTATACCTACGTGGACTATGCCCTGGTACTAACCCGATTAGCAAAATCCCTCCTGTAATAATCAGGTCAGGGACTGAGAAATGAGACTCCTGGGTTCTGTTTGTATCTCAGCCACTGGCTCTCCATGCGACTCATGTGTGAGTTGTTTCTTCTCCTTGTGCTCAGTTTCCCCATCTATAAATAGAGGCTGGTTGTCTCTGTTTAGCTTTGGGAAGTACTTTGGGAAGTTCAGGTAGAGGAGGCTAAATGGGTAACAGGTAACCCTTACAGGAATGGGGTACTTTAGCTCTTGGAACCTGTCTGGAGCTGGAGTCGGGTAACTTGTCAACGAAAGCTATGCTGCAGACTGAATGCTTGCAACTGCTTGGCTCAGAGCCTGTGGAACAGGCTCTGCCCTTTGCAGAGAGAACTTCTCCCTGCCACAGAAGGAGAGAGGCCCCACCAGCAATGTTCCTGGCTCTCAGTGCCAGCTTTGTTCTGTAATCTCTGTCTTGTACCTGTCCAAATGTCTTGTCTTAGGGTGATACCTGGCTCTGCTGACAGTAGGCCATGTTCCCCTTGTTCCCAGGCCAGGCACCCAGGTACTGGGTACTATCACTCAGGAGGGGTTCACCGCAGCACACCTAGGCCTGTTTCTAAATTTGTCCCTGTTTTGTGTTTCAGTGTTGTCAGTAGAGTCTGGGCCATGGAGTGTTCACCAGTCCAAATATGAGTATCTCTGGGTATTTCCCTTTTGCCCCCATACTGCAGTGTCCTGGGGCTGCTATTGTGGGAAGGCTCTCCCCTCAGGGCTGGAAGCCGTCTGCCACAGCTGCTGTCTCCAGAGCATGGCGGGGGTGGGGGAGAGGCTCTGATCCCTTTGGGACTGGGATCCCAGGTCCCAATCAATAGTGGAGGGCCAGGGGTGGTCTAGTGTCTGGAGCAGGCAACTGGGAGCCACAGGCCTGGCTTCTATTCCCAGTTCTGCCACTGACTTACTGTGTGGCCTTGGGTCAGTTTCTTTACCTCTGCCCCTTTTTCCCACCTGCCTCGTGGGCAAGGGAGAGTCAGTGGAGGAATGGTTCTCACTACCTGGAGTTCTCCTGTCTGGTCATAGCTGTGTTGGGTACTTAAAGTTTTACCTGCCCAATGGTTTCTTTCACTCCATCACCACCCCCTCCTAGCATAGCTACAGTGAGCAGGGACTCTAGCAATAGGAGTAGGCATATCTGCCATCAGCTTGCTTGAAAGGAGCTTCCCCTGCCCAGTAACTCTGGAGATCAGGCCCTTGCCTGCCTCTCCCCAAACATCCCTAGTTGCAGGGGGGTGGTGTCAGGGGAAGGCAGCGAAAGGGTGTGTCAGGGACTGTAAAATAGTGTAGGGCAGGAGCAGCAGTCCTCTACTATAGAGTTACCAGCATCTTTGATCTCCAGCCCTTGCTGACCTGCTTGTCCCTTAGCCCTCTGCAGGGGTTAAATCGTAGGCAGTTCCACAGCAGGAGCATGTGTGGGCACCTCTGTCTTTGTCCTCTGTGTCTCTTCTGGTTGCCTGAAAGCCTGCTTGGACCCTGGCCAAGCCTGTCCCATTGCCTGAAGCTCCTTTCCCTGTGCGGGGAGGGCAGAGGTGACCTCTGGGATTGGGTGGTGCCAGCTTGGCAATGGGAAAGAGTGTGCTTAGCTAGGGGTTCGCCTGCCTGGCAGCTTCCCAGGATGCAGCTCCCACGTCCTATTACAGCCTTCCTGACTGCTGGGCTGGCATGATTTGTCCACGCACATGCATGGAGCTGCTAGACTTGCTGCAAAGTCTATTCTGGGGTCTGTAGACCAGAGGGCTGTTGTATCAGTGTGTCTGGGTCTCCAAAAGCCACCAGGCTAGGCAGGGAATTTAGAAGGGGTTCACAGCCTTTCGGGTCTGGAACTGTGGGCTCTAGGTTTTGTGTGGGGGTAGAGGGACAGGAGCTGGGTGAGCCCTACCCTGAGTTTCCCTTAGGCACCAGGGCTGATGTCGACTTGTATAAGCAGGTGGCCTCCTGCCAGCTTCAGCAGTTAGTGCAGGCTGATGAAATGGGACTGCTTCAGGGCAAGCATGCTGTGGAAATGTTGAGGAGTGCGGTGGGGTTGGGTGGTTTCTCAGGGGTCACCATTCCTGTCTCGCTGCATTGCTGCTACAGTGCCTTTACGCCCCGTGCCACAATGGGGCATGTCCCAGCCCAACCCCTCATAAGCTTAGTCCAGGCCTGAACTCACCCTGCCCTGCACTAGCCTGAGTCCCAATTACTGAAAGGAGTAGCAGCCCTTCTGCTGAGTGTCCCACAGAAGGAGAAGGAAGAACCTGCAGGGAGGGGCCATGTGATGGAGAAGGGCAGGTGGGTCTGTGTGGTGTTGGTAAGTTGACTTGTCTCCATCTTACTGCAATTGCCATTTCTCTCTCCTTGCCCCCTTCTTCACCCCACAGGAAAATGCTTCCTTTACTGCAATGGGCTCATGGACCATCTCTACGTGTGTCAGAATGGTAACAGCTGCGTGGCCTGGTACAAGGCCCCCACCCGCTTTACTGGCACCCTGGTACGCCTCTTCTTAGCACTCTCAGGCTGGTGCTGTGGCCCACTTGGGACTGGCTTGACAGCCCAACCATGTGCTGCCATCTGAGTGCCTTGGGGTGGGACATGGTGGCTGCTTGGCAAAGTAGGGGTAGTTGGATATGTTGGGGCAGAGGGCTCTCCTGTCCCTGCAGACATACCCATCCCACTCTGCAGAGCTCAGAGCTCCCTGAGGAGGAGAGCGTTAATTACAGAATTGGGGCCTGAGACTTGAACATCTGATAGGATTTGGGGTTTCGCAGGGGCTCCATTTATACTGGCCTTTGGGATCTGACCACAGCCACTGAGGATGCCTTAGCTCAGAGAAGCTGCTTCATCTTTGATATCTCCTGTTCCCAGAAAGAGCAGAGCTTGGGTGCAATTCAGCCCCAGCCTGGACTCTGGGTTAGGTGTCCTTTGGGCTGTGGGGCTGCCCTAGTACTGGAAAAGCCCCCTCTCCCTACCCCAAACCTTCACGCTCTTCTCTTTGTTTCAGGATGCCTTTGTGAAGATCACACGCTACGAGGGCATCAGGTCGTTATGGAGTGGCCTGCCTCCCACGCTGTGAGTCTGGGCACCTGCATAAGCAATGGGTTTGCCATCATTGCCCACCCCAACCTTTGAGTTCCCGGAGCACGGGAGAATGCAGCCTCCTGGGGGCACTAACACCAGAGCTTACATTCCTGGCCTTGGCTCCCAGGGTGTGAGCATTAGTCTCTGCATGTAGCCTCTGACTGCTGTGGCGTGCAGGAGATGGTCTTCCAGCACCAAACTGTCCAAGCTCCTTAGAGTCAGAAGCTGTTTCCTCTCCTTTTGCTTACTATTCCCTTCTCTGTCTGGTCTGACTCTCAGGTCTTGCAAGCTGTGACAGAAAGTCTATAGTCTTTACACGCACAAGGTTCTCCCTAAAGCTTAGAGGGTCTTTCTCCTCTGCTCAGGGCCAGACCAATTGGCACATTTGGGGTCAGAAAAGAATTTTACCCCGTGGTCAGATGCTTGAGGGGATTTGTTTTCCTCTGTAGTGGTGGGATTGGCTCTGTTCTTTGAATCTCGTCAGTGTTTTTGACAGCCCTTGCAGTGGTGGGATGCTGACAGTCCTTGTGCCCTGCTTTACCTGTAGCAGTTTAGGGTGTTCTTGGTTTCTTGGGGCCATGTACCTTATAATTGTGTGATAGGGTTGCTCATGTAATTTTAGAAATAGGTTAGACAAGCACTTGTATGAGATTAGTGTGGATAGGGATGATCCTGTCTCAGGCAGAGGGTTGGAGTAAATAACCTTCTGAGGGCCCTTCCAGGCTGACTTTTCTATGAGAAAGGGAAAGGGGATAGTGTCAGGGTACAACTGGGTTGCTTGAGGGGGAAGGTAACTGTGCCAGAAGCCTTCTGATTTCCTACTGTGGGCATGGAGGGCAACACAAGCTACATGTGATGCTAGCAGCACCCTCTCCTTGGTAGGGTGATGGCAGTACCTGCTACTGTGATCTACTTCACCACCTATGACCAGCTGCGGAATTACCTGCACTCCCGGATGGGCAGCCAGGGGCACCACATTCCTCTGCTGGCTGGCGCTCTCTCCAGGCGTGAGTATTGCTCTGTTCCTTTGCTGTCAGCTCCAGGGGTCCCAGTGGCTGGGTGCTCCCTCCAGTAGCAAAATCCTTGCTCGAGTAGAATCTCCACTTCTTACAGCACTCTGTAGGGTAGGCTACAGTGTTCCAAGCCTTCTCAGATTCAATTCCCAACTCTTGCCCTGACTCCCCGTGTGACTCAAGGGCACAATGGTGCACGCAGAGTTGCTGCCAGACCTGTTCTCCCTGTTCTGGTTCTATGGTTCCTTTTCATCTCTGCAGAACGGCAGGTACCTTCCTGCTGTCTGTGTTCAGGGGTGGCCCGTGCACCCTACTCCACAGTGTTATGGCACTGTTGACTTGTCTACAACTGTGCTGGTCTCACCTCTGTCCTCCCTCCCTCACTCAGTGGGCGCTGTGACAGTGATCAGCCCCTTGGAGCTGATCCGGACCAAGATGCAGTCCCGACAGCTGAGTTACCGTGAGCTGCGCATCTGTATCCAGTCAGCAGTTGCCCAGGATGGCTGGCTGTCCCTCTGGAGAGGCTGGGGGCCCACAGTCTTGCGGGACGTTCCTTTCTCAGGTATAGCTGCACTGACAAGGGGGTGTGGGACGTGGGTGCTCCAGGAGCCTCTGGAATTGATATCATGGGGGAGGGGAGGTTTAATCCATGGACTCCAGTGTCATGGGGCACTGCAATAGGGAAGCAATATCCTCTAGTTAGAGATGGTCCTGCTTTGAGTAGGGGTTTGGACTAGGTGACATCTGAAGTCCTTTCCAACCCTACTTTTCTGATTCTATTCCAAGAGAAAGGGCAGTCTAGTAGTGAGTGCTCAGCTGGGTTTTGGGAGGCTCAGGTTTCAAGTCCCTGCTCTGCCACAGTCTCCCTGTGTGATCTTGAGCATATTATTTGGGTGCTGTGTGTCTCAATTCCTTGCCTGTACAATGGGGATAAATCTGTCCAGGGGCTGTGAGGATAAATCCACTAAAGGCCATGAAGATACTGCAGTGATTTGGGGGTCCTACTGCACATCAGTAAGATTGATGCCTTGTGATGTGGTCATCAGTGCTGAGCCAGGGCTTGTTTGCCTGGTGAAGGTACCGAGCATAGGGTGGGCACTGGCAGGAGAAAGACTTTTTGGAGGCACTACCATAGGCGCTACGCATGTATCCCTTGGAAAGGACATGTTATGCCCTTGGTAGGCTGACATCACCCAGGTACAGTAACTTATCTTGGTGCCAGGGAGTACCAAGCTGGGTACTAGTTGAGGGTAGGATGCTCCTGCCAGGCACTAGGACCACTGAGCATTGTCACTCTGCAGAGGGCAGCTCTCATATATTTGTGATTGCTGACTCAGGGCATCAAGCAGCCAGACATTTTAGACCAGGGTGAAAGTGGCAGGTTTTCCCTGGGACAGGAATTTCCCTCCTGCTGTCTGCAGAGAATACAGTGTGCCACGCTGGCACTGTCAGACCATGCTGTAGCAGGTTGCTATTCTTCCCTCTGCATCTTTTTTACCTGCTTTATCTAGGGAGAAGTTGATAGCAGACAGTGGTGTGAATTTTCAGAGCCAGTCCAGTGGCCCAGTCCTCTCGCTTGCTTCCTGATACAAGCTGGCTGCATTTCAGCTCAGTTCCAGCTCTGTTTGTGCCAGGGAAGGCAGCCGTCTCCTATTGGTAACAGTTGAGCTGCTGACTGCTGGTGTCAGCAGAAGCCCAGGATTCCTCAGGCCATGGGACTGGAACTCTCCTCCCTTCTCTAGGCTTGCTTCCAATAAGGGCAGTGGGGGGAATGGCTCCTACTGTATCTGGTCAGGGACTGACAAGTTAGTCTCCTGTCCTAAGAGCCAAGCCTCAGGACCTTCTAACCTTGGCACTGCTCTCTCTCTGTCTCAGCTCTCTACTGGTTTAACTATGAGCTGGTGAAGGAATGGCTCTGCAACCAGTCCCGACTTGACAAAGCCACTTTCATGATCAGCTTCACCGCTGGGGCTGTTTCTGGGACTGTGAGTATGGAATCTTTAGAGCCATCCAGTGGTGCCTGCCTTTGAAGGAACCCTAGGCCCCAGCACAGAGTGGGGGGTGTTTAAAACAAGGAAAGAATCAAATGGGTGTTATGTTTGGGGTGAGACGTTTCCATCCTGGAAGGATTGGAACAGTGGCAGAAGCAGGTAGTTGCTGTTTGGGTTTTTTTTGTTTTGTTTTGTTTTTTTGTCTGAACTCAAGCAAGCTGGGGCTGTATAGACCAATGTCCATTGGGTGCCTTTGTCTCCTTCCTGTGCAAGACTCAGCGAAGCTCATTCCTGCCTCAAAGAGCAGGGTCTGAGTGAGGCCCAAAGGAAGGGATTCATTGGGTATTATATATCCTAAGAGAGGCTGGGAGGCAAGGCAAGGAGCCTCTGGGGGGATGGGAAGAGCAGGGCTGAGGGACAGGGAGCTGGAGTTCCCAGTCATATGATGAAGGTCAGGTCATGTCTCTGGGGAGTGGCAGACAGGGTAGGCCCTAGGTTCCCCAGCTGTGGCTTGGGTATGATAGGCAGCTTGTCCCCTTCTGGCAGGTGGCTTCGGTGCTGACGCTGCCCTTTGATGTGGTGAAGACCCAGCGGCAGATTGAGCTGGGAGTTGCAGAGAAGCTCAGAGGTGAGGGGCGCGCTGAGGACACCAGCCTTGTGACATCCTGGTGGTCTCCACATGCAGAAGGATTCAGTTCCAAGCAGTGGGGAGCCCATCTGCATTGTCCTGTCCTAGGAGGAAGGCTTCTTCCTTAGTGTT
The DNA here is from genome assembly GCF_001723895.1 of Crocodylus porosus. NCBI lineage: Eukaryota > Metazoa > Chordata > Crocodylia > Crocodylidae > Crocodylus > Crocodylus porosus. The sequence goes on along the minus strand of NW_017728943.1, from coordinate 2,564,332 downwards.
CACACTGCCTGGGGTAGAGGGTCACTTTGTGGCTGAGTATGCCCTGGCGGCTGAGTATACCCTGGCTAGAGTGAGCATCACCCTCCCCTTGCCCTTGTAACTCTGTTCTGCCTTGGCTCCACAGTGACTACCTCCAAGTCCTCCTCCACCTTTCTGCTTATGAGGAGGATTCAAGCTGAGTCTGGTATCCGTGGGCTTTTTACAGGTAAGAGTTTGTGCCCTCAGAAAGTGGGCAAGGGGGAAGGCAGTGAGGACTGCAGGGAGATCTGGGACTACCTGGGATCTCTTGAGCATATATTAACAACATGTTACAGAAGCAGGACACTGGTTGCCATGGTCACCTTGCTTTACCTGTGGCAGGTTGGGGTGTTAGGTCTGCATTGTGTCAGAGTTGATGGTAGTCTTATGTAGAGTTTAGATTATGATTTGTATAGGATAGCTTGGATAGGGATGATCCTGCTTTAGGCAGGGAGTTGGACAGGATGACCTCTGGAGGTCCTTTCCAGCCTTGCTTCTCTATGATTCTTTGAGATGACAAGCATGCTCTGAGGGGGGGTGGCATTCAAAGAGGGCTGGCGGGGGGATGTAAGCTGATCACGGTCCTACAGCTAGAACAGGAAGAGATTAATGTGACTCTTCCTGCCTCCTTCAGGCTTCCTGCCCCGTGTCGTCAAAGTGGCTCCTGCCTGCGCCATAATGATCAGCACGTATGAGTTTGGCAAGACCTTCTTCCAGAAGTTGAATCAGGAGCAGCAGCTCAGCAGCCTGTGAGCACCCAGGCTGAGGCAGCACCTGGGCATAGCCCTCATGGCACAACCTCTCAACAGCCTGCTCTGTGCTGTAGGGGCAGGCACAGCGGCCTGTGCCTCTCTGGGGCAGGAGGGAGGGTACCTTGAGAACCAGCAGGTGGGAAGGCACAACATAGATGGGGCTGCTGGCTCCTGGGCCTTTCATTTCTTCTTCCTGGCTGTTGCTAGGGGTAGTTCTCTCTCACTGCATAGTGCCTGGTGTGACCTCCCTGCCAGCCAGGACTCCCCATCCCAAGCACTCTGCACTGGGATATGTCAAGTCCAAGTGCCTTTTGGCCTCATTCTGCCCTCATGCTTCGCTTGAGAGGTTTTCCTCTTTGCCTCCCATGGGGGTGGGCTGGAGGCCATGTGCTAGCAGCATAGGGCACTTGATGCTTCCAGGCCCAGAGCTGGCAAGATTGCCATTTGCCTCTGGCATATACCTTTCTTCCCTGCCTGTCCCCTCCCCTTGCCCTCAGCTTCTCCTGGTTGGCCTGTGTGCTGGTTAGGCCACTTGAAGCTGCCTTCACTTGCTGTGATAGCACAAGGCCATCTTGCTCCAGCCAGCTCCACTTGCTGTGCCCCCTGGATGGGGCAGGACAAAGCTGCTCTGGGAGAAGTGGACTCATCAGCTGCTGAAAGCTGCCTCCCTGCCCAGCTGGGGGTGGCCTAACCACACGCGTTTTGGGCAGGGGCTCCTTCCTGGCAGGGCATGGACTCTGCTGCCAAGGTTGCCTGCTTTGCCATGGACCCAAGGGCCTTTTGTGTACAAAGACTTTAAAGCATAGCAGCCAAGAGATGGCTATGCCTGTGACCCATGGGATCTGTATCAAACACTGGGTTTGACCTTCACCTTGGGGTGAAACCCATTTCATGTCCTGTACGCACAGCGCCTTTCCCTATCTTCACTCTACACTTGCTTCTGTTGCAGCCCCCATCCTTCCAGGATGGAAACGTCACATTACACGTGACAGCCCACTCCTGGGCTCCAGGCCAGTCTCCTCTGCATGTAGCACAACAGCTTCTTTCACTCAGGACTTCCTCAACCCTGTTTGTCCCACTGCTGTATAGGGGACTGCTGTAATGGATACTACAGGTGCGGTACACCTAAGAATAATAGACCTCAGCCCACCCTGGAACAGCTCTCTTAGGGCCAGTAGCTGGACTAGTAGCCACTTCCCTTCTCACTGCTCACACCTGGTGTGCAGGGGCACTTGGAGGGTGGGGGAGTTTGCTTTTATTTTCTTAACTAAAATAAATTTTTATTTGGGATTTAGAACAGTTGATCCCTCTTCCCACATATACACTTTGCTCCTTAGGGTGTTCTCAGTGTGACAAGTTCTGCTGGGCTTGGGCACCTAAAGCACTCCAAGGTCTGACATAGCAACTGCTATGACCAATATCAGGAGGTCAAACTGATCCCATGTAGTCTCTGCTGTGCTGCTATGTGTAGCCTGGGTATGTACAGGTTTGCTAGTGCAGGACTGTGGCTAATTGGTTAATCCACCACTGATGACCTTGATTCTGTAGGTGCAGGGTGCCATCCCCAATAGGGGGCCTGGCCTTTGTCCATGTCTTGTGCATGAGAGGGGGGGGATGCTACAGCTCCCCAGAGAGCTTCAGGCCTGGTTCTCTTTCACTATACCTCAGAGAACCTCTCTGCAAAGGCTGTAGGGTGGGATGTGGGAATGGTTCTTCCCTTTCACCAGGGCCCCCAGAAAAGTGTAGCATAGAAAACCCAGAAGTGTGTGTGTTTGGTGGGGGGTACAGAGTGTCAGTTGTCATTTTTGTGTCTGAGTTGGTTAAGAATGACCAGCTTGGCACCCAAAACACTCCCTCCCTGCCAACCCTTCCCCCTGGCTCAGCATCTGTCCTGCTGAGTTGTGTACCAGCTAGGGGAGGAGCCCCTCATTTGCTGTTTGGTGCCTTTCTCTACACTGGCAGACAAGGTTCTTTGGGTAAATCTGGCATCTTTTATTAGACCAACTGAAATAGTTGGAAAAATTCTTTGCAAGCTTACAAATACCACTCTCTCTACACAGAGTGGTGTCAGCCCCTAGGGAAGCTAATGGTGCTTGCTGCCTAATTACTGGGAGGGGAAGGGGTCTGTAAACCATTCTGCTTTGTCCTGCTGGGGGTGGGGCTTGTCCTCCACTAAATTAAGTCCCTCCCTTTCCCCAGTGCTGTCAGTGTGGGTACCTGCTTCCCCCAGCTTAGCCAGATTAGAGTGCCAGCAAAGCCATGTCATGCCCAGGCTGCTGGTGGAGTTGGACCCTGGGAAGATGATCCTGAGAGCAGGGGCCAGCAGCCCATTGCTCTTGTTCTCTGATGAAGAGCTCCAACTAGTAAGTAGACTGGTTGTCTCTTGTCCCAGGGTGTCTTGTGTTTTCCTACTGCCATAGGAATGCTTCATTGGTGCTGGGGCAGTCATCAATCACTCGGTTTCAGAGCATGACTGCCTAGCAATGTGAGCAGCCCTAGAGTCTCATGGGGCATCTGTTGGCCCCTGCTTCACCCCATTTGACTTCCAGGTTCACCATGGAGGAACCTCGGATACTGCACCAACCTTGAGATTTCAGATGTACTGTACCATCATTTCCCTCCATAGGGGCAGGAGAGCTAGGGTACCTGTAGGACAGCTTCCTCCTAAGAGAGCCTTGTCAGCATCACAGTGTACATGTGGGGGTTCCTGGGCCTCACAGCAGAGGCCGGCCTGTAACCCAGAAGTCACATAAGGCTTGAAAGAGCCCACTGACCATCTGGCCTGAAATACATATCCCCTGGACATCAGACATGATGTGACTGCTGTGTGTTAGTGCATGCCACAGCTGTTCTTGTATCTTGGTTTGAAGTTTAAAGGTAGCACCTGCCCCAGAAGAGGTGGAGCCTTGGAGCTTGGGGTGGCCTAGAGGAGAATCCCAACCCTCCACTGCAGTGGTAGCATGAGGCTTCAGTTCCTTGCCTTTGAGAGCTTGTGAGAATGGTGCATGGGCCTGCAAAAGCATGCTGTTGTTTCAGTTGGGGCTGGGGCCAAGCTAAGAAAGGCGACTGGCCATCACCAGAGCATGGGGTATTCTACAGGCCTGGTCTCAGCAAGGACTGGCTAAGGTCTTACCACGAGAGCTTGACATGATATGATCACTCAGTACTTTGAGAAGCAAGTGTCTGGAGATCATCCAGCGCTAGGCAGAGTGGGCCATGAAGGGCCTGAACTGTAGGTCACAGAAATCCACATCCTTCCATGTTGCCTGAGCGTATGGCCGATTTCAAATGAGACCACCCCCTCCTTCCAGAGCTTGAATTCCCTAGGGCATGCAAACCCAACTGGCTTGTGGGCAGGGTTTGTGTGGGGAGTCCAGCCCTGGGGCAATTAGCCAGGCTCCTGAAAGCAGCAGCAGCACGGGCCCATCTTGGGATAGGACTGGGAGTAGGAGTAGGAAAGCCAAGGCTCCTCATTGCCCAGTGAGCTCTTGGTATGCGAAGGTGCAAGAGCCCAGACCTAGGAAGTGTGGGATATCCCCTACCAAATACAGTGCCACTCCTGATCCCTTAGCTATTGATTTCTGTGACTTACATTTTAGTTTTGAAAACCTGTGATTCCCTGATTCTGCCTATGGGAGCCCTGGTCAGCTCAGCCATGAGGAGGCTTAGGGCCTGCAACTCTGCCATGGCTGCTATTGTGGCTAACACAGCAGGGGCTGAAATGTGTGCGCTGCTGTAGCTGGAGCTACAGCCTCGGTCTGTGAGAGCTGCAGCTCCTCAGTGGGGCTTTTGCAATGCTCAGCAGTGGGCATCCAGCTCCTCCCCACGCGGCATCACACCGGCTCATGTCTCTGCATTTATTGTTTCCATGACAGGGCTTCCCCAGCAGCTGGGGCTAAAAAAGGAAAAATATGGCAGGGGATGTTGGGTTGGGGGGGCATTCTCCCCCGCAGCGCTTGCACGGCATGGCTGAGTGGGGGGACTGAGCAGCGAAGGACGGGGGGAAGCAGCAGGCTCCTGCACAGGGGGCCTGGAAGGGGGAGCGGCTGGGACCGTCACCCAGCAGGGCGGTGCTGCCAGCCAGGCACTAGAGGGCGAGCAAAACCCAAGCAGGAAGGAACAGGCTCCCTGGCTCATGAGGCTGGTGGTCAGAGGCAGCAAGAAATGAAGACCGTGATGTGGGGGCCCTGGGGGAGCAGGTGGGAGCCTCTGACAGCTCCCCCAGCCCAGGCTGCGCATCCCAGCCCTAATACGTGTGTGGCGGAGGCCATGCAATGTCCTGGCAGGAGGGTTCAGCAGCAGTGACAACCAAGGTCCTGGGGTGGGGGCATTATAACAGAGGGAACCTGCGACTCCAGCAGCCAGTATCCCACCGCCACCCCTCCCGCCCAGCAGAGTGAGTGCTCGCCTTGACGGACAAATCCCTATGGGGTGAGGAGGCAAGTAATGTTTTGACCCTCCCCCCCTTCAGTCAGATGCAGGACCCTGCGCCCCTTCCTATGCTTGAATAGTTGTGCAACACAGCACTTAAACAGCTGCCTCGTTCCACCCCAGAGGTGGCTGCCTTCCAGCAGTCTGGTGAAGCCATTGCAGTATATACAGCACGTTTGCAAAGCGCTCGGGCATCCGTCTGACTGTACGAGCGGATGAGGTTCTGCCCTGGGCAACACGTCCCTCATGAGGAATGGGCCTGTGTCTGTGAAAATGCAGTGGTTCAGCTGGGGGCAGCCCCTGCAGGGGCAGGAAGGTCCCGGTGGCTGTGGCATCAGTCCCCTCAGCATGAGATGGCGGGGTTTCCTCAGCTCGCCTCCTTCCAGTAGCCTCCGCTCCCTGGCGCTGGACAGCCTCTCAGCTGGGGCTGTGGGTAGGGCTGGCTTCGTTGCTGTCGCTCACCAGGCATTCGTTGGATTTCAGGCTGGCCAGGGACTTGCAGCTCGGGAGGGAGGCCAGGGAGCCACAGAGCCCCAGCATGGACGGCGTGGGGTCCTTCCCTGGAGGGCAAAGGGGAAGCAATAGAGTGCAAGTCAGAGCAGGGACCCCTCAACTCGAGGCCACTGCTGGCACCCCCCCAGAGCAAGAGGCTGGCCAAAGCGAGCCACCCACAGTTGTCAGTGGGGGAGCTGGGAACCCAGGAGTCCTGACAGCCAGTCTTTAGCTCTGATCATTAGACCTCACTCCCACCAGGAGGTAGGAGCAGACCCCAGGAGTCTTGTTTCCCATCCTCCAGTCGAACCGCTAGACTGCATTGTAACACCCTCCGGCCAGGAAGCATGCAGCATTATAGCGACACCCTGGCCCATCGTTTTAGGGTGCGGGCGGGTGGTTAGAGCAGGCGACTGGGAGCCAGAACTCCAGCTTCTAAGCCTGGGTTTCCCCGAGGTTCTCCAAGCCCTTCCCAGGCTCCCCCACCCCTGCTGGCAGGTGCTGCAACCAGGGCAGGCCCACAATTTTGGGGGGCCCACTGCACAATAGAGTTTTGGGGCCACCTGACACAAAGAAGCCGGTGGCAGCAGCAGGGATGTGGGGGGTGGCAAGCAGCCGAAGGGGACCCCTTGGCTGCGGGACCCCTTATGGCCACAGGTTCTGCAGGGTAGGGTGGGCCAGCCCTGGCTGCAACCTCAGTCCCACTCACGTGTCTCACAGGCAATCACTCCCTTCTAGCCCAGCGCCCCCAGGGTCTCACCCAGTGGCCCCCAGGGCTCTCCTTCACGTTTGCCCTCCCCCAGCCTCTGGGAGTCGGAGCTCAAGCTGATCTCTGCTGACAGCTGGTCTGTGCTCATGAAGCTGTGCCTGTGGGAGACAACACCCTGTTAATCATGGCACAGCAAGGACCAAACCCTGGTGATGTTCAGACCCCACATGCTTGGGCTGCTACCCACAGGCACTGGGAATTCCCCCAGGCTCCTCTGTGCTGAGAGCATTGGTTGGGGAGTTTCAGCTTACTAGCAGAGGGGCCCCAGCACAACCAGGTGTTGCAGAGCTGCAGGGACCAATGGCACAACCCCCACATGGGCACCAATCCAAGCAGCACTTAAATACACGTGTAAGGTTAAGCCTGGGTCATCCCACAGACAGCAAAGGGAGCTGCTTGCAGGTTTAACTTCACCTCAGTGTAGACAGGCCATACCCAGAGACTCTGTTACTGAGGAGGCATGGAACCGCTTCTTTTTTTTCAATTCTGTGTCTTGGGCCAGATCAGCCAAATCAATTCCAAATTCTAGCAATCCCTCAATTGTTAAAGTCTGAGACGCTACCACTGACAAGTATCCTCCCTCCCATACTTTCAGCTTGGGTCTTCAGTTACTCCCAAACTCATGGCAGGCATCCTATGTGCAAGCCCCAAGCCTGCAGACCTTGGAGTTTGGATGCCCTACAAGTCTCACTTGTCCCTAGCCAAAAGGCTGAAGGAGTAAGCTAGAGGGAAAGCTCAAGAGGAATCCCCTATCACCATAAATTGGGTAGCTGAGATCCCCCAGTTGGGAGGCTTTAGTAGACTCTCACGGGGGGGGGCCTGTCTGCAGTGCAAGGGACAGCTCTCTACTCTCACCTTCACCAAGTCAGTCAAGACTAAGAAGGGGATTTCCCCTACCAGGTCAGTAAAACCACCTGGGCTGCAACCATCATCATGGTATCTTCCCCACCAGATAAGAACCACTTACAGCTGGAGGGTGAGATTGTTACAGCAATTTGTGATCACCCAGCCCTTCCCTCTTTTCCCCCTGCATCAAAGAACTGGCCAGAGATGGTGAGGGGCAGGGAAACAAGTGGGAGTGGGGGTGATGACCCCTTCAATCCCAGAGGAAAGATATACTGGGAGCTGGGCACCTTCTACAATATTTGTATCAACCCAGCTGCTTATCTGCCTATCTACCTATCTATTGCACCATGTAAGCTCAAACAGCCATCTACCCATCACACACCTTTTTAAAAGGGTAGTTAATGGCTGGAATGCCTTAGCAGGGGTGCAGTGAATTCCCATCACCTGAAGTCCCTAAATGGAGACTGGCTAACCCTAACTCCACCCCCAACTACAGGCTTCATGCAGCAATGACTGGGAAATCTCTGCCCCTACTAGGCAGCAGGTTAGTCTGGATGCTGGGAATGGTCCCTTCTGGCCTAGGAACCCAGGGCTCTATTATGTTCAGAAAGCACCTGTCCCCTGGGTGTCCAGCCATGGAGGGCTCTCTCATGGGGAGGGACCCTGGAGCAAGCCAACCTGCCCCTCACCTGGGAAGCTGATTCTTTCCTGTGTTGGCAGGACCTAGAGCTGCTGTCTCTAGGCCCTACACCCAACCCGCTTCTCCCCACCCATGAGGTTTCACACTGTTGTCACAGCCATGCGGGGCAGGTAAATCCAAATCAGCCTGAACAGGTGCTTGTCCTGAGACCTGGAGGGCTCCAGAGACCACGTGTTCCCTTTTCCTGTGCACCTCTCAGCTCCTCACAGCCAGATGTCCCATGCCCTGCTATCTGGATGCTTCTGCACACAAGACTCCTGCTTCACCTTCCAGCTGAGGAGGGCCAGGGCAGCTGCCTAGTGGGAGCCCAGGGGCTTTGTAGCAGGCTCCAGGCAATGTCTGCCTTCAGGCCTCTGCCTCCCTGGGCGCCACGTCCTGCTGATCTAAAGGGCTCCCTGCCCTGGCTCAGACTCTGGGTGGATCCAGGCCTCCTCCCCAAGGGTTTACCTTCTGTACAGCTTTGTGTCTGACCCACGCTCATTTCCGTTGAGGGTTCCCAACGAGGGCCATTGGTTCACCAAGGGGGTAACCATCTCCTTGGAGAGCTGGACCAGTTGTGCATTCTCGCAGGGGATCAGGCCCGTCCTGGAGGCAGGGCAGAAGGAGGGAAGGCTGGTAAGGAAGAGGTTCATTCAACCAGGCAGTGCAGGACGTAGGCAGGAAGGTCCTCCCACCCTCTTGCCCCCCAGCAGGACCCAGCCACAGTATGGGAAGGAAGTAACTCATCAGGAGTTACTTCCTTCCCTAGGGTGGGGCACAGGGGCTCTGACTGTGAGGGGATCATAACTGCTCTGCTTTGGACAGGACAGGGTCAAGGGGAGGGGTACAAAGAGCCTGTGGTGGCATGATGCAGAGGACATAGGAAGGTGCAACCTGAATATAGGGCATTGGGCTCTGGGGAGAAAGCTCCCTTGGTGTGGGGCAGTGAGCTTGGGGTAGGCAGGGAGGGATGCTGGCTGGACTCACAGCTGCTCCTGCAGTTCCAGGATGATGCCCTCCAGCTCCCTCTTCTCCTGGTGGTTTTGCACCTTCACCTCCTCCAGCCTCATCTGAAGACGCTTGTTCTCTGCTTCCAGGTCCTTCAGCTGGGACTCTCTGAGACGCACCAGCTCTTCCAGGTACCCCTGGGTACAGGCAGGGCTCAGCCCTCCAGGGACTGGCTAATTCCACTCACCCTGTCTGGGAAGGCTTGGTGCCAGCAGGATGTGATGCCCCAAGATCCCTCACACTGGCTGCAGCAAGCTGCTCATGCCTGGATGCGTGGCCTGGCCCAGCCATGCCAGGGAGCAGACACACAGAGGACACATTCAGGAGCACCCCAGTAGGGGCATCCAAAGAAGAGTGAAGACTGTGGCCTATATGGGACAAATCCTCTTGTTCCCCAGGGACTGGAGGCTGCACCCCCATGTGGCAGGCCTGGAAAGGCTGAAGAGGGGGGGAGAGGCAGGGGGACATGGAGCTAGCAGGGTGCCTGGTACTGTTAGATGTAATTTGGCTCACAGGGCAGCACAACCAGGGACCTAAGGGCTGCTGATGAGATGCTTAGCCTTGGAGGGTGGCAGGGCACAGGAAATACATGGCTGCCTGCCCCTCCACCATGGCCAGTTCTGCCCAGGCAGAAGTGCCACAGGAGGGCAGAGGAATGCATAGGATACGGGTCCATATCTTCAGAGCTCTTGTTGCTGTGCAGGGGGTGAACACTGAGTTTGTGGGCCTGAGTATTATGAAGGGGGAATTCACCCCAAAACTGCCCCCCCTCAGCCCAGTGAGGCCCCCTGCCCAGCCCAGATGCCCAGGTACCTTCTGCGCATACACAATACGGAACTTCTGCTCCATCTTCCGCCACTTGTTGTACCAGCTGTCATCATCCGTGACCAGTGGCAGGTAGGGGTGGTCAGGAGAGCTCTCCTCGCTCGTGCTGCTTTCCATGCTCCTGCGGTCTTCCTCATCGCTTAGGTAGTCGTAGCTACCAGAAGAAGAGGGACTCAGAGGGAGGAGATAGCACCTGCCTGAAATGGAGTCTGGGGAGCAGAGAGGCAAAGATACCCAGGACACAGTAGTGTGTCCCTGATACATTGGGGTTGGGTACCACAATGGGTAGAGGATCTGATCCCAGCATGGCCAGAGACAGTCTGAGGCCCTGTTCTGCATCAAGACCTGTATAAACCAGGGCCCTGTCTGCTCTGCCTATGTGTACAAGATCTTGAGTGCTCTGTCCAATCAGCCCTTCCAACCTGTGTCACGGCAGCAGTGGCTTTAATAAGTGGATGCCTCTGGTTTTGGAGTGCACAGAACTAGGCACTGTATATGGAAGGTGTCAGCTCCCCCATCCTGTCTCTCAACTCTGTTGGTCTGTCAGCTCTATTGTAGTAACAGCCGAGTTTATTAGCCTGGTGCCTGAGGCCAGCACAGACTGCAGCTAGGTTGTGGTAGGTGCCGTATAAACACACTGCAGCAAGCAGCCCCTGCACCAGGAGCTCACTTCATTGCTACCACTATGTAGCTAAACACTGTCTGATTTGCATACCTTGTCTTCTCTTAGTACTTGCTGTAAGCTCCTGTTTCCATCTGCCCCTCAGTATCAGTCTCAAATGATATCTGCCTGAGATATACTAGCTCAGGTTTTTCTACTCTGCAGCCCTATCCTTGGGATTGCTTTGCTGTCCTCGTCAATCAGTATTTGCAACCCCTACGTCATGCTCAGCCCCTCCTCAACTTGTGGGCACATATGTGGCAACCGTGTAAGAACAGATGCACAGAGCCTTTGGCCTGCCAGGCTAATGCAAGAGACAACATGACTTTGTACCCAAAACTGGACTACAATACCCACAATCCTCAGCAGGAAGAAGAGTGGGCAGGCCCTAAAGGTTGGAAAGAATAATCTTACAGAGGGGTTACTGCACAATGCAGCTACATCGCTGTACAGCCTCCTTGCTGCGTTTTGGGGCTAACCCAGCTGAACGTGTCAGGCAGGAACAATAGCTCCCAGCTTTTACCATCAGTGCTGTACAAAGGAAGTCCGTACCTCTGCTTTCATTTTACAGGAGAGAAAGCTGAGGCCCATGGAAGGGTAAAGTGACTTCCCAAGGTCCTGAGCAAAGCCTGAGCTACCCTACCTTCCTCCATGGAGCACAGCCTCAATACATAATGATGCCCAGGGCTGTAGCAGGCCAGCCATTGTGAGATATCACAGAGACGAATCCATGAGAGGGAGAAGCTGCTGCTGCTGCCCAGCCTCTCCCATGGTGAGCAGCATGTTCTGGTGGGCAATGGTGTCTGCCTAGCGCTCTGGAGCCCTCCTACCTATGCTCTGCCACTGACATGGTACGGGCAAACCCCTTCCTGTCCCTGTCTGTTTCAGCTGCAAGCTCTTGAAAGCAGGCGTCGCCTCTCTCGCTGTGTCTTGGCACACCCAGCAAGGGTCCGGTCACTAGGTACTGAACCCCAAAGCCTGAGGGTGCTGAGCTCCTAGGCATTTCCACAGGCAGACTGCAGATGACACATACTGAATCCTCAGGTCCTGGTGAGTTGTGGGTTACCTCTGTGTAAACTTCAGGTACGGGGTATAGTCAATGACCACGGGGCTTTTTCCATCCATGACTTCCCCCTTCAGGCAGAAACTGAAAGAAACAAGGTGAAAAGGAGATTCAAGGAAAATGGCTTGATTACCCAGGCCGCACAGCTGCCAGCTGTGAGCTGGGAACATTTTGCTACGGATCTAACTCTACCCCTAACCCCACCTGCCAAGGGGAAGCAGCAGGCCTGAAGGCAGCCGGAGAACCCCTTGCTCCTGCAGTCCCAGCCTTTACCAACAAGGGGAGCAGTGCAGGAGCCTTTATGACGGGCGGGCAATTATTTTGGGCAGAGGGCTGCTTACTGAGTTTTGGCAAGCCATCAAGGGCCGCATGACAGGCATCCCAGGGCAGATAAATATTAATTTTCTAAATTTTTTAGGGGCCCCTGCGGGCCAGATAGAATGGCGTGGTGGGCTGCATCCGTCCCCTGGGCTGCATTTTGCCCACCCCTGCTTTATGAGCACTAGCACTGACTATTGCAATCCAGACTTTCCCAGCTGGAGGCGCTGTATCAGACTGTGTGAAATCAGTGGCTGTGGGGTGCTGGAGCATGCCTCTGATAGGTATACTGGCATGGGTGGTCCTCACACATGTACCATTTTCTCATTACATAGCAGCAAGCCCAGAGTGGGGGGCTGGGCAGAGCTCTTCGCTGTGGGGCTGAGACCGTGTAAGGAACAAGGCTGAGTTTGTTATAGATGGGGCAGATGCAGATGCAGGGGGCCCAACTGAGAGTTTAGGAAGAACTTTTTGACTAGGGGGGTGGTCAGGCATTGGAACAGGCTGCCTAGAGGAGTTGTGGACTCTCCATCCCAGGAAGTTTTCAAGAGAAGGTTAGACACTCGGGTAGGATGGTTTATTCTGGGAGGACCCTGCCCTAAGCAGGGGGCTGAACTAGATGGCTTCATGAAGTCCCTTCCAGCCCTGCTTTCCTGTGATCCTATGATCCAATTACTAGCCTGTTTTTAGTCATTTCCAACTTGGCAAAACTTTAATGGCCAGGCTGGAATCCCCTCTGCTGGAAGTGTCTGCCACAAGCTCCTTGCTTTTCTTTTTTCTTGGGCAACTTCAGCCTGAATGGGCTTGACCATTTCCAGGAATGCCCCTTAGGCCCTCCCCATGAAAATCTACCCATGTTTCACCCTTGAGAAAACACCATCACATATGCCCAATAGAGATTTCTGGGACAGCAGCAGTTCAGTCACCCAGAAATCTCATTCATCCCCGCCCTGCATGCTCCAGCTGGGGGCTGTGCAGGGCTTCCCTTCCAATGGCAGCTTTGGGTTCAAGCATCTGGCCATCCAGCAGGGAGCCAGGCTCTCTGTGCTCTCAGGGCCTCCACTCCACCCTTGTCTGGTAGCTTGCCAGAGGATAATGTCTGATATGAAAGCATTGGGGAGCAGAATTGGTGGGGGAAGGGGAAAATAAGTAAAGTGGGACAAGGAGCTGGTGGGAATGAAAGTGGCTGGGACTGGAGAGTGGGGGAAGAAGGACCCTCAGGCTGAGAGCTGAGGTAGGGAGACAGAGACTTCAACTGGGAGATGAGGAGGCTGGGACTAACTGGGCAAGGAGACTGGGAATCAGTGAAGTGTTTGGGAAGGAGTTCACGTAGACAGGTCTGATGAGAAGCCAAAGTGCAGGGGGAGAACTGGGGCTGGCTGGGCAAAGAGACCGGGCAGAGAGTCACTGAGGTCATGGGCCCAGTGCAGGGATATGACTCCTTGGACTCAGCTGTGAGACATGTGCCCTGTCCCTGCCTCCTCCTCAGTTACTCTGGGTATCCAGGACCCCAGCTTTCAGCAGCAGCTACTGGCACAGCAGGTTCTTCAATGGTACTGCCAGGATCATGGGACCAGGGGAAGGGCTTTACTTCTACCTGAAGTCAATGGCACTGAGTCCGATGAGCATCCCAGTGAGCACCGTGGACTCCTCCCGCAGCATGATGGCCCCATCATCATAAAACCGTCTGTGGGGAGGGACAGGTGCTGTGAGTGCTGCAGGGAAGGGGAAGGAGGGATACATGCCTCCCACATCAACACAAGACAGATTTCCACCAGGACACAATTGTGCACTGGGATCCCTGCCCCCACCTGGTCTCAGGGGTATATTCACATTCACACATATACAAATGCAAGTGTGCAGTCTTTCCATGAGATGCACAAGCATACTGCTCCAAGGAGTTTCACAGGAGCACATGCACACTCATACACACATGCTTGCACACACATGCATACATGCTTGCACACATACATGCTTACAGACACCTGCACTGTTACTAGGGACTCACATGTACACTAACGCACACGCATGTCTGAACTTTTATGCACACTCTGGTATACATATGTTTACAACCTTATGCTCACATGAATGCTCACCCACAAATGCATGTGTGTACACATGCACTCTCACACATGTTTGCACTCTTATGGACAGCGACACTCAAATGCATGCTTGTCCTCTTAACTGGAGAAATCTACTGCAAACATACAGGGTGCTGTAGTGTGATGTGCTGTCTAGTGCTCCCAGCGAGCCTTGTGCTGCAGAGCTGGGTAAGCCACTCACAGACATTGAACATTTTCATGAGCATGCATGCCCCATTCAGGGCATTTGTGGGCTTTGCCAGAGAAGGAATAGGAAGGGGGAAGGGGAGCCTCCTTCACTCCAGAGGCTGGACCACTCAAGCCCAATCAACAGAGCACAGTATGATGGGATTTGTAGTCTCTACAAAAAGCTACCCCTGCCACCCCCTTGTAATCTGTGGGAGATGGGAGTGACCCCTGTAGTCCATCCTGCTCACCTGGTGGTTCTGGTGTCCCGCAGGGCTGTGGCAATGTACTCTGACATTCGTTTCTCCATCAGTGCCACGCGGATCCAGGCCCGGCCCTGCAACAGAGAAGCCACGGGCACGGACAGTGGAACGCTCACTCCCGGGTGCTGGGAACGGCTTCAGCTTCCATATCCATCTACTTGGCTGTCTAACCCCAGGGTGTCTGTTGCCATAGTATCTAGGCACCATCTCCCTTGGACTGCGGGGAAACTCAGGGGCCCCTGTGGCAGGGACCAAGAGCTTCCAGACTAGCTGTCACTCTTGAAATGTTTTGCTTTACGGGCAGCTTTTGGAGGCAAAGCCCTGCCCCTCACCCCCTTCAGTCACATACCCGAGAGTTTCTGGGGCCAGGGGGAAAGCCATGATGACTTTTGTTTCCTGTCTGCTAGGGCTGGTAGGGGCCTTTGCACCTCCCCTCCCCTGTACTGACTCACTCCCCTTGGTGCCTACTGGCTCCCTCCTCCCCTTACAGGACCTGCCTGGGTTGCTGGGTTAGACGGGGGGTGGGGAGCTGCATGGCCTGGGGCCCTTCCTGACCTTGGCCCTGGAAGTGCTGATGTTCTCCATGTTCTCGATGCTACTGACGCAGTTGTTGGGGACCTTGCTGCAGGCCAGGCGGATGTAATCCCAGAAGCCGCGCTGCCCATCGGAGCTGAACCAGCTGACAGGACCTGCGGCAGAGTGGGCAAACATGCAGGGGCTCCAGTGAGGAGAGTCCAATGTACCTGCCTTACACCTCAGCCATGCTGAAGACCATGGGCACCCTTGGCAGCATCTGCCTGCACACAATAACTGCACACATACATGCATTCAACAGGTATACACGCATGCATGCCCTTCCATGCATTCAATAGGTGTACAAGTCTGCACGCACATATACCTGCACAGGTACATGTGCCCATATGCACACTCAGGCGTACTGCAAGTGCAGATACACATGCATGTTTCCCGTAGACGTGTGCATACACAGAACGCCAAGCACATGTGTGCCATGAACAGAACCCCACCCAGCACCCAAGCCACAGCACCACTAGTACCTTTAAAGCGGTGACTCAGAATCTGCTCAAGGATGGCAGCGAAGTTGACAAACTCTTCTGATGAGTCATCAATGGGCTCTGTGGTGTATTTCTCCAGAAGGGTCTTCACAGAAAACCTAAGAAGGAAGACCAACATTGCAGCCAGGGACACAGAGCAGGGGAGAGACCAAGGAGGGAGCAGGAGATAGAAGAGCTCTGCCTCCTGGGGGTGCCCTGACTGAGGGGTAGCAGGGAGGAGCAGCTGTGTAGTTGGCCATGTGCACCTGGTCACAGGAGAGCCAGGTTTTCCTGTCCAACCCCGCCAAATGGCCTTTGGCAGGGCAGGCAGGCAGGCAGTTAGTGGGTCACTGGACTGGGATGCAGGAGGCTAGGGTTTGGCTCTGGCTCTGCCATGGCTTCCTGCATGACCTTATGTAAATCAGTCTGTATAATGGGCATAATAACCCTCACCTCCATGGCACCTTACTGGGGAAAAGTGTTCTGAGAGCGAGCTATCCCTGTGTCTCCTTCTGCCCCCGTGGGACAAGTGCTGGCTCTCATAGTGTGCTTGTCCAGTGCCTAGCACAATGCAGACCTGTCCCTACCCACTGCCACAGCTGTCCTAGTAATTCAGAGTCTTCATGAGGTTACAAACTCTCTGAGGGTCACTGCCCCCCCACTTCCCCCCCTCACATGCCCATCATGGTCATAAGCACTGTGGAGTCTATAATGAGATTCCCGTGCAGAATAAAATCTACCATGCACTGTACCATAGGGACCAAGGAACAAATGTCATCTGTGTGCAAATATGACAGCCTCCCACGCTGGTAAGCAAAGTTCTTCATGGTCGTTAGAGAATGAAACTGCAGACTTGGGGGGCCTATGCAAAAAGCCTTAATTCACAGGCAGGGAAACTGAGACACTGCAGTGGGAGAAAGAAATGGAATCCAGGAGTTCTGCAGTCTCCTCCCCTATCCTCATCACTAAATCACACTCCCACCCAGTGCAAGGAAGCAAATACAGGTGCTTTTGTTTTAACAGACAAGTTCTGCTTGTATTCCTGTGGGTGACTGGGGTCATGTTAGCTCCCCGGTCTTCCTGGGCACTCACAAAATGGAAGCCAGTGGTTAGAAACATGGCTTTGCCAGCACAGGCTCTCCTGCCTCCTCTCTTTGCTGCTTCTCTGTGCTCCCCACACACTGGCATCTGCTGTTTCCAGGCAGCTCTTCAGACACCTACGCACCCAGCTGTCCTGCAGCCTGCTCAGAGCCTTGTTTGTCAGCAGAGAGCAAGTGGAATCACGACCACATCCCCCCTGGGGCAGGAGGAGGGAGGAGCTGGGGAGCTGCTGCGACTGGTTTCAGATGAAGTCACTGACATTTCAAGCCCCGAGCTGGGTTTTGTCCAGACAGTTGCCAATTAAGCTCTGAATCAAAATGATTTTGCAAGGGAGAGACTGGCTGACCTGCTGTTTTAGGCACAGGCCCAGCATGGGGGAAAGGCACTGGTGCTAGAGCTTCTGCTCTATCAGGTCCAAATTCAGGACACCTGGGTTCTTTCTTTAGCTCTGGGAAGGGACTGTGGACTGGTGATGGGAGCAGGAAACTGGAATTCGGGGTGTGGGTTCTGCTTGCAGACTGCGAAAACGTGCTTTGGTTTGGGAATCAGAGACTCAGACCAAGACTCAGGGTTTCTATTTCCAGCTTGTCCTGGCTCCCGGTGTAGCTGTGGGCAAATTTCTTACATCTCTTTGTGCCTCAGTTTATCTCTTTGCAAAGTAGTAGTCAAACATGCTTATGAAGCTTTAAAGCACCTTGGGCTCTCCAGGTTGAAATGGGCTGTCGCACGGCTGGCTATGGTGTTGCTATTGCTGCATTTGTTTTAGCTGCTCTCACAGGTACAGCACTCACCGGCTTGCATGTCTAAGCTTTTAAAAGCAGAGGCCCTGGGTTTAGTTCACCCAGAGATCTCACACAGCAAGAGTTTCAAAGGCAAAGCATGCAATACATTACAACTGGCCACTCGATTCACGTGAAACGGGGGCTTTTGTAAAGGGCCAGTGAGGCTACCCCCTCTTTTCACATGGAAGATTGTTAGCTATGTTATAGAAGCATCCTGTAGAGATGAGGGCCCACACCACACTAGGCACTGTACATGCATAGTCCCTGCTTCAGGAGGGTGGAAGTATTCTTAATCCCTATGAGAAAAGTGTAAGGACTTGACCAAGGGCACATAGGGAGTCGGTAGTAGAGCCAAGCATTGACTTCAGGCTTCTTGTAGCTTAGTTCAGGGCTTTAACTGTACAGCAGTTCTTCCTAAGCCACCCTACCCTTTGCTGAGCCTCTTGTCTTTGTGCTTTTCAGAAGGCGGCCTGTGCTTTCATCTCAAGGGGAGCCTACTTAGGAAGCCGTTTGCTAGACCAAAAAGGTTTGTCTCTCCCTACCCCCTGCCCAGAGTGAAGACATCAGGCAGCCGAAATATATTTGGGTAGGGAAGTGGAGAGGGGGTGAGTGGAAATAAAACAGCTGACTGGATTTGACAAGAAAGCTTTTCATCTCAGCCTGCTCAACCTCATGGCAGGAGGCTGCTGCTGTGACCCAGGTACCACAGGAAACCACAGACCTGCGATCATACACGCATAGAAAAGTAATTCTGGAAGGGACTTCCGGAGGTCTTCCACTCCAACCCTCTGCTCAAGGCAGGATCATCCCGATCCAAATCATCTCATACAAGTGCTCACTAACCCAGTCCAACCGATGGCCTGAGGGTCACATTTAGCCTGCAAAGGGATAATGTGCATCCCTAAGCTTCTACCCAGCTGCCACTCCCCTTATCATTTTGATAGCCGCTGCAGCTGGTGTCCCCTCCCTCCCTAAACTTTTGCTTCCTGCTCCAGCCCGAGAGTGAGGTGGCGCAGTGCAGTAAGGAGGGTGAAGCAGGGGCTACCCACCCACATGGTGCAGCAGGAGAGTATGAGGCCTGGAAGCCCGTGGCTTGTACTAGTGCGGCCCCCAGGGTGTGCAGCCCTTGCTGGGCTGGCCCATGCCACAAGCTAACTCCCAACCACCTGGAAGCTGAGCAGCTTCGGTTTAACCTATTGCTAAAACTACACAGTCAGCCCTGTCACATAACTACATGGCACATGGCCCAAAGGCACCAAGAACACCCTAAGCTGCCACAGGTAAAGCAGGGGAATGAAAGCTGTCAGATGATAAAGCCCATTTCTTTCCTGCTGTAATCCTCTCCCAAAGATGGGGGCAGGGCCTGGAGGGTATAGAGATTAAAAATCTGAAACAATTCAAAGCAGCAAAATAACATGCCACATCCCCCAGCAGCTGGAAGCAATGTTAAGTGACTGGTAGCACCCTGTAATTATGTAACTGTCATGTCACCGTCAGAGTGCAGTGATTTTATGTCCCTCATGAGAATAGCAGCCAGCTATTCTTGCACAGCTAATGGAGGTCTGGAAGCAGATCCTTACACCTGGGAGAGTCAGTGGGGCACCATGCAGTCAGAAGGAGGGAGCTAGTGCTAGGATCCACTTGCAAGATCAGAGGTGGAGGCTGGGTGCTTTGTGGGAGGTGTGTGAGCAGGCCTATTGAAACCAATGGGGTATCTTGCAGGAGTAAAGTGTAAAGGCCTGACTGCAGCTAGCCACCAGGGCTTCGCAGGAAAACCACATCTGATTAATCTCTTAAAATCCTTTGAGCATACCCATAAAGGAGAAGTATGTGACCTGATTTAGCTGGACTTTTGGAAAGGCTTTCTGCAAGACCCCTATCAGCTTTTAAAGAGACAGGGTTGTCACATGGTGAGAGCCAGAACATTGTTATGGATCAGAATCTGCTAGGAGGCAGGACACAGGGCAGGAATAGATGATTTCCATTACAGCCAACGTCAGACAGCAGGAATCTCAGGATGCCCTGCTGGGTCCCCTGTTGAGTGACCGCATTAATAATTTGGAAGTGAGGAGTGGAGCACTGATTACCAGTATCTGCAGAGGACATCAGCATTTAGGCCACTCAGGTCCAGAGAAGGGTGGGAAGGCTTCAGGGTGACCTAATCTTGGTAGATGGAGTGGGTAGCATATTGACAGGTGAAGCTCAGAGTTGTCAGATGCAAAAGAATTGCCCAAGCCCAACCAGATCTGCAGGAATTTAATTTATCTCCATCATCCTAGTGCAGGGGTCTGGGCATCAGTGGAGATGGCTCCAAGTGCAGACACACCCTAAGAAGTACGTGTAATATTGGGATGCATTAGAAATGGGAGGGAGATTAATATGGGAAGAATGACCTTGCAGGTAAGATTGGGGGGTTGAGTAGAGGCCATGTGTAGCACTGGGCACTCCATCTGCTGCATGGAGGGATCATTGCAGGGCACCCAGGAGGCTCTAGGGAATGTTGGGATTTACCTCCCCTTAGGAGGGAAGAAATCAGAGGAAATGGGGCAATGCACACATAAAATAAGGAGCACCCTGGAAAAGGCAGGGCTGGGGCTTTTGTTCTTGCTGTCTCAAAAAGAAGAGCTCATGAGATAAATTCCAAACCTGAAAAAAACCCCTGGTTGCCCCTGCACTCATGATTCATCAGTGGGACTCGCTGCTCCAGGAAATTTAGCAAGATTTCAAGAGGGACCAAATGCTTCTCTGGCTATCTAGAAGACCAGAGTTACAACTGTTAATGAGACCAGGAGGCCCTGAACCCATCTCTAACCATTGGAGGTTAGGCTGAGACCCTTATGGGGTTGAATTATTTGGCACCTGTGCACTAGGGACTTTCTTGTACCTTTCTCCAAAGCAGCTGGGACCAACTGTCTGAGACAGGACACTGGGTCTGATACAGGCAGACGGCTCCTGGGTGGCCAAAATCAAAGCCTCATTTCACACAAGTGATAAAAACTTGTGATTTGGGGCTAACTCAGAACATCACCCAGTGTACACTGATGTCCAATACATGCTTACCTCTAGTGCCCTCTTAGCCAAGCACCTGAACATACATTCCCAGGTGGGAATGTCGGGGTCACCTCAGTCCCTGGAAAAATCATGGAGCAGATCCTCAAGGAATCCGTTTCTAAGCACGTGGAGGAGAAGGTGATTAGGAACAGTCAGCATGGATGCACCAAGGGCAGGTCACCAACCTGATTGCCTTCTAGATGAGATATCTGGCCCTGCTGGTGCAGGAAGAACAGTGGATATGGTATACCTTGACTTTAGCAAGGCTTTTGATATGGTTCTCCTGCAACATTCCTGCAAGCAAGCTAAGGAAGTATGGGTTAGATGAATGGTCTGTAAGGTGACTGGATCATCAGGCTCAGAGGGTAGTAGTTGATGGCTCATTGTCTAGTTGGCAGCCAATATTAAGTGGAGTGCCCCAGGGGATGGTCCTGGGGCTGGTTCTGTTCAGTACCTTCATCAATGACCTGGAAGATGGGATGGAGTACACCCTCAGCAAGTTTGCAGATGACACCAAGATGGGGGGAGCAGTAGATATACTGGAGTGTAGGGCTAGGATTCAGAGACACCTCAGCAAATTGGAAGATTGGACCAAAAGCGATCTCATGAGGTTCAACAAGGATCTGCACTTAGGACAGAACAATCCCATGCACTGGTACAGGCTGGGGGCTGACTGGCTGGGCAGCAGCTCTGCAGAAAAGGACGCTGGGGTTACAGTGGACACTAAACTGACTATGACTTTGCCCTTGTTACGAAGAAGGCTAACAGCATACTGGGCTGCGTTAGTAGGAGTGTTGCCAGCAGATCGAGGGAAGTGATTCTTCCCCTCTATGGTGAGGCTACATGTGGAGTACTGTGTCCAGTTTTGGGCCCCTGCTACAGAAAGGGTGTGGACAAGTTGTCCAGCAGAGGGCAATGAACATGGTTAGGGGGCT
>NW_017728943.1:2536358-2542884 GCF_001723895.1 Crocodylus porosus | reverse complement strand
TGGAGCAGGTTACCCAGAGAGGTTGTGAAATCTCCATCCTTGCA
This sequence comes from Crocodylus porosus, assembly GCF_001723895.1. NCBI lineage: Eukaryota > Metazoa > Chordata > Crocodylia > Crocodylidae > Crocodylus > Crocodylus porosus. The sequence goes on along the minus strand of NW_017728943.1, from coordinate 2,542,840 downwards.
GATTTTTAAGACCTGGCTATACAAAGCCTTGGCTGGGATGATATATTTGGGGATGGTCCTGCTTTGAGTGGGGGGTTGGACTAGATGACCTCCTGAGGCCCCTTCCAACTCCAATTATCTATGCTTCTCTGATTCAGGGTCCCACAGGGCATGTGTCTCTGGGCTCAGCTCTCTTGAGTTCCAGCCTCAGTCCTGAATAATCCTTAGTTCCAGCCTAGTGCCATCCATCTTTTCCATACCTTGAGATCACTGCTTGAAGCACGTTGCTGATTTGGAGCTCTGGAACCCAGGACCAAGAAATACAGTGACACGTAACCATGACTCAGGCAGTGATATCATCCCAATGCCCCACAGATTGCAGGAGAGCTTGATGCCAGGGAGTAGCCCTTTCATAGCCTGAGTAATGAGCAGGTATTGACTGTAGGTGTTCATGCTTTTGATGCTAGCTGTTCATTGCTGCTGGGAAGGAGATGAGATTTACCAAGCCTTTTGCAAAGTGGTGGCACTAAAGTCATTCTTGGAAAACACAAAGGAATCACAATCCATTATCTGATGGTGCATTTGCCCATTAAAAATATAAGATCCAGGGTTTGTTTCCCTTCCCTGTCAGTCAGGGGCACCATGCTATGCACAAGGCTCCACTGTATGGCTCAGGGTAGGAGGAGCTTTCCTTTTGCTGACAAGAAGACAGTAGAGCAAGGAATCTCTTGGTGGAATTAAGTTCACATTGTGCTAAGTGCTGCACAGGCCCAAGGTAAGAGACAGTCCATCTCCCATCTCCAATGAGCTTGCAATCAAAATTAATCAAGCAAAGGGTTAGTTATTTGCCCAAAGTCTCACAACAGTCTAGTGCCAGAGCTGGGAACAGGATCCAGGGCTCAGTTGAAAACACTGCACAGAAGATCAGGACGGTGCTACATGAACAGCGTTGTGGGTCCTCTTTCCCAGCAAAGCATGTTGTTCCCCCAAGAGGACCAGCAAAAGCTTTGCTCACTTCATTGTATCTCCACTCTTACTGACCCTTCCTTGTTTAAGGACAAGAGCATGCTCAGAAACACTCCAACACAGTGATGGGTATGTCCATTCTGGCATGCTCCCAAGTGGTGCAGCTGAGTGTCTGTGCATCCGAGTGTCTGTGCATCCCAAGCAGCTTTCATTTGTTCTGTTTTCAGCATCCTCTGCCCCAAGCCACACACTTTTTGGGAGTGGGTTCTAGTGATCTGCTGAGCCCTAGGCTCACAAGGTGCTCATACAATGAATATGTCTCAGAGGTAGACACCTGCTCTTTAGGCCCTGGAGCATTTTCCATTCCATAGCATCTCCACTCTTACTGACCCTTAGTGTTTAAGGACAACAGCCTGCTCAGAAACACTCAGAAACACTCCAAGCATCTCTCATGTGTCCTGCTTTCGGCATCCTCTGCCCCAAGCCACACAACTTTTGGAGTGGGGTCCCAGGGCCTGGAGTGAGTCACCTTAGCTTTTCTCTGTTTCAATTTGCCATTTGTACAATGGGAATAGTGGCTCAGGCCTGCTCTACAGGAGAACTGTAAAGCTGAACACATCAAAAGATGTGAAGTACTCACTACCCAAATAGTAGGGAGCAGACAAGCACCTGAGAGGGCAGGCAGACACTTTGAACAGGCGCATTGCGGCTGCCCTCCTCCTTCATTCTCTGGCTGGGGTCTCTCCACTCTCTTCCTGCACAATCTGATGGGACCAGGCACCAAGTTTTCCATGAGGCAAGGCACAGGAAGAGCCATCCCTTCTGCAAGGGAAGAGGAAGATCAATATGAAGGCTTCAATCTCAGGGCTTTGCCTGATTTTGGTGCCTTGCACCTCTCCTTCACTGAGGATGTGTGTTTGGGGCTTCTCTGTGTTACCTGGGGTGTGGGCACCCCTCTTTCCTGTAGCACCACCAGCATCAATGGTACTGAATAGAGGCCATTCCTGTAGCACACAGCTCCTACTGAAATGAAGGACTGCTTGGACTGCATACCACATGTAGAGCTCGGCTGTGGGTTCTTCCCAGTCTCTTCCAGTCTCTCCAGTCTGGAAAGGCCTCTGGTGTAACAATTCCATTGGAGCCAGTCTCAGCCAACAAACTGTCCATGTCAATGTCCACAAACCTGCCTAGCACGGGGCTCCCTCTGCTAATTCCTGCAGGGTGAGGATCAGTAATGTGCACTGGCTAGGAGGGGCATCTGGGAGATCCTGAGGGGAGAAAATCATGCCTTGCCCCCTGCATAAAGGGTGTATGGGTCTCAGCCCCATTACAAACATGGGACCTTTGCAGTAATGCCTTCCTGGGGCAGCGCCACCATACCCTGGCATCACTGAGAGTCCAGTCCATGCTGCAGTGTCACTGAGAATGGAGTCTGGCCCATGCACCATGCCACCAAGTGCAAGGTCTGGCCTGCATGCTAGGTTACCAGGAGCCAAAGCCAGTCCACGTCTAAGGGTCACAGAGAGCTAAGTCCAGTCCTCAAGCCAACATCCCTAGGCCTGGCACACATACCACCTGGCACACACACTGCCAGCAAAGCCAGTTTGGTGCTCCCTCTACCATGAGCCTCTTCAGACCCTCGTGTCGAGGCCAGACCACACTGCAGTGTCACTGAGGGCTGAATCTGTCCTGGCACAGCCCTGCTTCATGGATATGTCTACTCTCTCTGTCCCACAATGATTTCTTTATTCTCACCCAGCAAGCAGCAGTCAGGCACAAGGGAACACCCCCACCCCATCCTTGCAGCACCCCACCTTGCACTCTGTGTGTGTGTGGGGGGGGTCTGCCTGGAAAGGATGTTGCTATGGCAACCCCTACCCCCACCAAACAACATGCTTGAGCCAGGCCTGCCATGACATCATTTCCTGGTCCCCACACCTGGGCAGCCTGGGTCCCCGCTCTGCTCCTTAGCAAAGTCCCCCTCCAACTCAGCTCCAGGGCGAACTGGATGGGTGGGTGTTGAGGGGCAGAGGAGGGCAAAAACAGGAAAAGCTCCTCCCCTGCAGCCTCCATCCCCTCCATAAGCTATTTCCCTCCTCCATCACCTTCTCCCACTGCTCCCAGCCACAATAATTAATGATGTCATCAGTATTGCTGTTATTTATTTGTGTTGCCAGAGTACCCTGGGACTCTGCTTATTAGTTTCATGCACAGCATTATACACCCTGCCAGTGTCCCCCTTCCACAACCCCCACCCACCCTGCCCCTTGCACCACCCCCGTCCCCACAGGCTGGGTCCTAGCAGTCAACAGCAGGGCGATGCTTGCTGTGATGGCACTGGCCTCCCTGCTGAGTGCAGCAGGGCAATCTTCAGCCAGCCTCCCCTACAGCCCCTTCCATTCAGCTCCATTCTCCCCAGCCCCTCCCTGCAATCCTGCTGTTCAGGTCTCCGGCTGCCACCCTCCCTACAAAATGCAGGTCCCCACAAAAAATATCCCTGCCTTGAAGGCACAGCTGGCAATATCCAAAACATCCCCCTGTCTCACCCTGTCCCAGCCCTCAGTGTCATCACATTTCCTCCACATTCATCTCTTCTGCCCCCCCACATTGCCCTGCCCCATTCTGTGCTTCCACCTCACCTTTTTTTCCACTCTATCTCATTCCCCCCACCCATCTCCATCTTAGGATGTCCAGGGGGTAGAGGTCCCTGCTCCCTCCCTCCCAGACACCCTGAGCAAAAGATGCAGCCAGCCCCAACCTGCAGACGGTGATGAGATTCTTCCTTTCCACTGCAATGTTCCTGGAAGATGCTTTCTTGGAGGAGAGCCCCAGAGCCATGGCAGACTGGATACAACTCGATTCCATCCAGAGCAGGGGCGATCCAGAACCTCCAGCCAATTCCTCCCCGCCCCCACTCCTCCCCGCCCCTGCACCCAGAATACAAAATTGCCCCCCAACAAACAAAACTGATCACTGTAAAATGTTGTTCTTCTCTCTCCCCCACCTCCCCCCTAAGATCTGCTCCAGCCCCCTCCACACTCTTCCCCAGCTGATGGTGTGAATTAAATAAAAAAAAAAAAGGGCGGGGGGTGGAAATACAAAAAAAAAGGGAGCTCTCCCTGGTGCTGGTGCTGATGCTGAACAAATCCCTTCCCCTCCTCCTGTGGAGAGGCCAGCCCTCCACTGGTGACGTGCTCACAGGAATTGACAGCCCACAGGCAGGGCTGGGGAAGGGCAGAAGCCAGCAGTGGTAGGGATGGAGCAGAGAAGAGGAGATCTGGGAGGCAGTTGGTCCTTCTGCCTCTCAGGGGAACAGGATGTGCTCTGCCAGGGGCTGCTTTTTCAAGGAATGGGGAGACATTTTTTGTTCCCCAAGCAGAGCTCTCTGTGGGGGTATCTCTGTGTTGCAGGGCTGCATCCCAGGCTGGGGCCTTGAGAGAGACGGTTAGGAGCAGGGATTGTGTCAGCTCAGATTCATATCATGTTTGGCTCCTGGGGGATTTGGATGAGAAGTCAGGATTCTAGAGAGCCAGGCAAGATTTTTCCCCTGGCCTGAGTGATTAAATGAGTCAAAAACTCCATGCACTGAACCGCAATTTTGCTACTGGAGTAAAAAAATCTCATGGGCTCCTTCCCATTTTGTGCTTCTGGGGTGACTGAATGCAGATTTAATTTAAAGCAGAAATGTACTTTCAACCCGACAAAGACTGCACGAGCCCTCTGGCTTTGCACAGCACAGCACAGGCAGCACTGTGGCTGTGGCACTGGAGGCACTCCACCTTAGCTGTGTCAGCTGATGCAGCCTCTTGCTCAGAAAATCCTCTCATGTGCAGCACATCAAAGAGCAGGCAACAGTGCCCCCTGCGCCCCAGGGCCATTTCTTCACAGTGTGGATACTACACATGCTCTTACTTTCAGCATCAGATTATGGGATGTGTGCCTTCAGTTACCAAAGCTTTCTAGACTGAAGGATGAGGCATTGCTGTCAAGCACTAAGGGACCTGGACCCAAATTCCTTTGTAACTGTCTCTCTTTGCACCTCCGTTTTCCCCCATGAAAGAAGGAGAATGGTCCTTCCTGTAGCTGTCTCTGCTCTTTAGATTGCAAGGCCTTCAGGGCAGAATCTTTGTGATCCCGCACTTGTGCATGCATGCACATGTGCATATATGTCTGTACAGCCCCGAGCACAATGAAGCTCAGTTTGTCCAAAGTTGGGTCCTCTAAGTGCCAAAATAGCACTAAAAACCCAGAGGCTTTCACCTTCCTCTCACCAGGGGCACAATGTGGATGGAGCTGGTGTTGTATAGAGGGCCTGGTTTTGGTGCTATTTGACTCCAAGGGGATTTTTGCCCCATGGGGGCTCAGGATTCATAATGGAACTAATGTGAAGTAAGGACAAATGGATAGAGCCATATTTCCAGGAGCATTTACTGGTTAGGCAAGCAAGCACAAACAAGGAGCACTGGGGGAAGCCAGAAGGGCTGAGGGGGCAGGGTGATCTCTGCCTGGAATTCGACTATCAGTATATAGCTGGAATACAGCTATTCAGTAAATAAAAATCAAAGGGCACAATAAGCTTTGGTAGTGTGGGACTGTGTGTGCTGTGTGTGCACACATGTATGTGCAAGAGCAAAACCTCACTCAGATGCATCAGACTCAGCAGTGGGGCTCACAATATCTCCTGTTACTCAAGTTGTCCAATGCTTCCTGTCATAAGCTACTCTTTTTGGTCTCTTATAACTTGGCCAAACTTTAACCTTTGAAGCAGAAGTGTTGCATGCTGGGGGTGGGGTTGCCTCAGCATGATTTTTTGTTGTTTACAGGACTTCAGCCTCCAAATCCCAGCTGAGAATGAGATCAAGGGAAACTTCTCACACCCTAAGTGTGGGTGTTATGGCTTGTTGCTTGCTCAAGCCATTAGCTGAGGTTTGAGGGGTAGCTGGGACCAAAGCTAGAGGGTCAGAGTCTGAGCCAGAGCCAAAATGCTAGATGAACAAGGTCAGGGAGCGAGCCAGGTTAGATACCTGTGAGAGCGGAGTTCCTACCATCTGAGACATGAAGCAGAGGTGGAGATTGAAGTCTGAGCAGGGTCAGCAATGGGTGATCAGGATGCAAATGGAGGGAAAGAGCAGAGTGGTCCAAGGAGGGCAGGAGCTTTTTTTGCCCAGGCAGCTGCCCTAGGAAACAGGAAGCCTGATATAGGTGGGAGGTTGCAGTCAAGAACCCTGAGCTAATCAGGGGCCAGTGGTATAAGGCCTTTGCCCAGTGAGGCCCCTTTCCTTGCCACTCTTCCTTCTGTTATGAGCAGTGTCCTGGTAGAAGGCTGAGCTTGTGCTTGGTTCCTAAGCCCTAGGGTTGGGGGTTTGAGACTGGGTCCTAGCATTATCTCTACCCCTTATGCCTGACTTCCAGTCAGGCTGACTGTAGTTTTCCTGGGTGCTTCTTATGGACTTCTGATTCATGTCTCAGATGGTAGGAACTCAGATCACCAGATCACTAGATGCAGGGGTAGCAGTGGATATAATCTTCCTGGACTT
>NW_017728943.1:2528348-2535615 GCF_001723895.1 Crocodylus porosus | reverse complement strand
TGGTGGTGGCTCCTACCCTGGGGGTGTTTAAGAGGAGGTTAGATGAACATCTTGCTGGGGTCATTTGACCCCAGTACTCTTTCCTACCATGGCAGGGGGTTGGACTAGATGATCTGCTCAGGTCCCTTCTGACCCTAGAAACTATGAAACTATGTACAGCCTCTATTGGCTCCTAGGTGCCAAAACATAGTCTTCCCATTCCACCAAGAACTGTAGCTAGCCATGTTTGAATTTTTAATCCAAGATGTTCTGAACTATGTATTCCTTATTCCCTTGCATGTAAACAGGGGCTGGCAGCTGGCAGGTCCTAAGCAGAAGGGAGGTTTCTATATATGGCAAGGATGTATGGAGTACTTGGTGAATTTTGAGGGATCAGGGCAACTTCAGTTTGTAGATGACAGGGTTAATCTGGTGAACTATTGGGTACAGGCTGAGAAACTGATTTCCAATTTGCAGGAGGGTCTGTCTGTGTTTATGTGCTGGGTGGCTAACAATACTTTCTGGCCTATGGTATAGGTCAAGCCCAGCTGATGCTAGTAATCAGCAAATTTTTTATAGCTTTCTTTGGCTTGGGTTACTTTCTCCTTCAAATCCTGTTGTATCTCATGAATGTGTTGTGCCCATTCAGATGCTGCAGAGTTGGAAGACCCTGAGGGCACTCAAAGTAGAGTTGAGGATGGAAACTATAATTTGCAAAAAAATGGACTTTGGCTAGTAGAAACATGATCAGTGCTGTTGTAAGCAAACTGCTGGGTAGAGCAAGGAAGACTAGTAATCCTGGTGGTAACTGCCCTAGCACCAAAGGTATTGCGCCAGAATTTGATTGCCTCTCGCTGTATAGCTGTTGGATTGGGAGTGATATGCAGATGACAGATGGGACTGTACCCTGAGTAGGCCCAAGGCCTTTGATATTACCTGTTCAGGGAGCCCATGGAGATAGATTACGTGGGTGACCCAGAGCTGTGCTGTCTCTTTGGTGGCAGGCAACCCCCCGCAGGGAATGACATGTGGCATTTTTGTAAAATGGTCTACTACCATCAGCACAGTAGGTAAACCCATCAATTCTGGGCAACTCTACTATAAAGCCCATGGAGACATCAGCTCAGTGTTGGTGGGGGTGTTTCCAGGAACCGGAGTAACCCACAGGGTTTCTGTTGGAGATATTTGAGTAGAGCACATGTGTTTCAGGAGGTTATGAAGTTCCAGACCATGGTCTTCAAGTAAGGCCACCAGCAGTAGCAGAAGGCCAAGTGATAAAAAGCCTTCTTTCAACTGTTCAAAGGTGCTTTGGGCCTCTGTCAACCAGTAGAAAGTCATGCCAGAGTAGCCTGGTGAGGGATGCCACCAACTATGCAAATTTTGGAGGAGCCTCCTGTAAAAGTTTGCAAATCCCAGGAATCATTGCATATCCCAGATTAAACATGTGGGTGCCCAACTTCAGACTGCCTTCACCTTCCTGGGGTCCAGCTTGATGGTGTATAAAGACAGCACAAATCTCAGAAACTCAGTGGTGGTCTGATCAAATGTGCATTTCTCCAATTTGACATATACTATAAGTTGGTGTAGTCTTTCTAGGACCATGTGGACATGCTGGGTGTGTTGTTCTGGGTTCTCTGAGAAAAATCGGGGTATCATTGAGGTAGGCTATCACAAATTGGTCAAGTAGATCTCACAATACATCATTGACCAGATGCTGAAACATTGCCAGGACATTGGTCAGACTGAATGGCATAACCAGAGAGTTGAAGTGACCATACTGTGGTCCAATTTGGTCAAGAAATGAGCTGCTCTTAGGCAGTCCAATAGTTTCAGAATAAAGGGCAGGGGATATCTCTTCAGGACAGTAATTTGGCTGAATGCCTGGTAAGCAACACAGAGGCGTAGACTCCTGTCTGTCTTTATCACAAACAGGACCGATGCTGCAGCAGGCAAGGTGGATTTCCTAATAAAGCCCTGGAGATACTCACATTGGGCGGCTAGCTCCAGTTCAGACATGGCATATATTTGCCCTAAGGGTATCTTTGCCCTTAGCTGGAGATCAGTAAGACAGTCATAGTCCTGGTACACGAGAAGGGTGTCTGCATTCTTTTCTTCAAAAACAATCAGCATAGTCCCTATACATGGAGGGATGACCTATTGCCCTCTCAGAGGGCAGCTCTACCCTCAGCATCAAAGCACCAAATACTCTTGGGGGTGGGGCCGGAGAGAAGGGTGGGGGGCAGGCTGAGCAACAGGTTCCCAGACCCGCCAGCAGCATCTCTGGCAGTAATCAAAGATAAAACTGATCTCCTGTGATTTCTATCACACAAAGGGGCTGTGCAGTTAGCCAGGGTATCCCCAGAATTAGGGGAAACATGTAGGGAATGGATTATCCTGAAGCTCAGTATTTCTCAATGCCCTTGGATGTCCACCCCCAGGGGGACTGTCTCTTGTGTTACTGGCCCAGAAGATATGGTCATATGACCAATTGCAGCTGAAGGTCTTGACAGTGAAGCAGTGAATGGGCCCTGTTAAACCTTGAGGTGGTGGGTGGATCCCAGGCCTGCCTGCTGAGTAAGCCTGGGCCTTGGTGTTTCCCAACCCCCCCAGGTTATGGACTGGACAGGAGGCAATGGTATGCCCAGGTTTACCACACTAAAAGCATCAGTGGTGCTAGCAGCACCATTCCCACTCCTTAGGGATGAGTCTTCAGTGACCCTCATCCTTCTGCATGGGCTCAGAGCAGGTGGTGCAGCATGGGGTGTAGGGCTGGGTAGCCAAACACAGTAACCCTTTCTTCTCTTAAAACTCCCATAGCTTATTGTCAATTCAGATGACCAAGTCCATCAAGGCACTTAGGCTGGAGGGTGCCTCTACATTGGCCAACTCATTCTTGACTTGTTCTCAAAGCTCCCCTGGGACTGGCATAGCTGGAAGGCTTCATTCCTGTCTCCATCAGCTGCATAATGGCAAAAGTGTGGGATGCAACTGTGCCTGAACCTTGACAGAGTTTCCTCAGGGCTGTTTTCACCGTACAGGCCTGATGGGAGTAATCAGATATTGTAGACATGTCCCAAGGAATGCCCCCCCAGTCCCTCAGTATCAAGCTGCTCTTCTCTAATATCAGGGAGGCCCAATCCAGGCCATCTTCTATTAATAGCCTGATACTGTAACTAAGGCCATCTTGGCTTGATCACTGGCATACATATGAAGGCATGTCAGAAACAAGAGATGGCACCAATTCACAAAGCCCCAGAAACACTGATGATCTCCATCAAATTAGGCAGGGAGGGGCAGCAGGGTCACTAGATGCAGGTCTGGTGAATGTCCCTGGAAGGAGTCATTCGCCATTTGCAGCTGCCATGCATGGTTTTGCAAATGCCAGTGGTCGTCATCTACCTGGGCCAACAGATCCCAGGTCCTAGTTTTCTGCAGCTTGGCCCCACAAGGCATGATTTGTCTGCTCCAACTGGGTCCAACTGGGTTAGCTGTTTCTGAAGAGCTGTTAGCTCCCATTCAAAGAGGGTCTGGCAGCAGGGGCTGATCTGCAGGATCCATCCCATGGGTATCAGTTTCCTTGTCCAGGTAGGGTACATACAAACTATCATATACTGTGAGATGTAGGCGGTCTGGCTGGTGGTTTGGCTGTTAGCTGAGATCTCAGGGGTAGCTGGGGTCAAAGCCAGAGGGTCAGAGTCTGAACTAGGTCTGAAAAGCTAGACAGAGCAAAGCTAGGGAGCAAGCCAAGTCAGATGTCTGTGAGGGCTGAGTTCCAACAATCTGAGACACGAAGGAGAGGCAGAGTTTGAAGTCTGAGCAGGGTCAGCAACAAGTGGTCAGATCTAGAGTCAGGGTGCAAAGACAAGGAAGCAGCAGAGCAGCCCAAGGACAGCAAGAACCTCACTGTACAAACAGCTTCCCTAGGGAACATGAAGCCTTATATAGGCAAGTGGATCCAATCAGGGGCCAGTGGTAGACGGCTTTTCCCTTGGGAAGCCCCTTTTCTTGACACTCTCCTCTGCCTTCTCTCATGAGTTATGGCCTGCTGGAGGGCTGAGCTGGTGCTTGGTCCCTAAGCATCAAGTTTGGGGGTTTGTTGGCATGTCCTGACAAAGCTGTGTTGTTTTGTCCCTGTCCCCTGAAATACTTTAGCCACCCCATAGTTCAGGCAAGGGACAGGGGCTTTGTTGGAAGAGATGCCTTTTGTCAAGGGATATGCCTTTTACCTTCCTCCTGAACATCTGCACCAACATGGCTAAGCTATAAACATGAAATAGCAGAGTTGGCACATGCTCATTAGAGACTTATTAGAGCTTTGCTACTAAATTCCCTAGGAGACACATCCTCACTCAGCATGTCCCTGTCAGTGATCATCAAACAGGTAGTTCGCTGCAGTTGCGGGGCTGCTGTGGGCTGGGACTGGACAGTCACAGTGGAACCGTGAATGGAGAGCCTATTTCTTCTGTTCTCTCTTTGCCCCTAGGCAGAGGCCAGGCAGCAGAGAGAGAGAAAACTGCTTTGGTGAAGGCAGAGTGCACAAGAGCCAGACTGGGAGTGGGAGGACTAGTGACAAGGGTGCAGGTGGGGTGGAGGAGATGCTGCTGATGATGTGGTGGATGGACTGGGAGTGTCTGGATAAAGAGCCTGGGGTAGGGGGCCAGGGATGGGGATGTGGAAAATTGTGATGTGGTTGTTGGGGGTGGGGGGAGTGAGATCAGGTGAGGATCTCGTAGGGGAGAGAGGGAAAGGAGTGAACAAGGAGATATGGAGTTAAGATGGAGAGAGCTCTAAGGAGGAGCCAAGGTATAGGGAAGAACTGGGACTGACCAGGCAAGGAGACTGGGCCTCACGTGGGAAGCCTGAGGCCTGGGGACTGGGATTGCCTCAGAGTGAAGGACAAGGAGCCAGAGAGGAGGTAAAGGTGAGACTAGGATGGGGGCAGATTGGAGGGAATGGGGCAGAAAAAGTCAAGCTGGAGGGGGATGGGCAGAAGAGTCCATGGCCACTGGAGACCACTCCCATCCAGAGCCTGCAATAGCAGCCAAAATTTCTGAGTCTTCCCACACCTCTGCCGTCAGTGATTATCTGAGACAAACAAGTAAAAGCGGATGAAAACCTGCTCTCCCCTTCAGCATCTGCTCTCTGCCACTGTGTGAGCAGGGGGCCAGGCAAGATGGACCTATGGTCTAACCCAGTTAATAGTAGTTTTTATGTTCTTATGCACTACTGCTAACAGTTACCCTCTTAGCTTACGTGGCACAAGTTTGTGCCAGAGAACTAAAGATTCCAGCTCTGCTGGTGACCCAGATGGGTCTCAGTACGATGCCATAGGATGGAGCTGCTGTTTTATGAGCTTGTTTTTTCAAAACCTTGGAAATGATGTGCCTGTGCCTGCCTTTGTGTGTGTATACAGACACATGCACACACGCACTAGCATTGCAACATGAGGAAATCCTAGCAGTGAGGCTGCTTGTGCAACCTTAATGCAGCCCCCCTGTGCATATGCATTATGTTGCAGTCTTTAATTACATGGCCACATGCAATTTTTTTCCCAGGACCCCTGTATGATTAAGAACCTGGGACAGACCAGCTCTGAAGAAAAAAATCAAGACTGTGTAGGATGGGTGTTGTGTTGAGGAGCCCTGCCTCACCTGAAGAAGCTGAAAGGTGTGGACTGGATGAGGCAGGGGCTCAAAGGAAGAGACAGGAGGGTGTCTGTGGAGGTAGTGGAGAGGAAAAACTGGATCCTATGCAAGGCTCTGCCAGACTTCCCATGTGATTCTGGTCAAGTTTTTCTTTGTGGGTTGAGGAAGCAATGATAAGTGACCAAAAAGGTGTGTGTGTGCGTATGTCTGTGTGTAAAGACATATATTTTTACCAAAAAAGGTCATCTAAACCAGACTTCTCAGAAGCAAGCACAAATTGTACATGCCTCATTTTCCTGGTGCCCGATGTGCACCTTGTGGGTCTGATTAGCAGAAGTTCTGGGTTCTTACTGCTGTAACAGAAGTCTGTGGGTGCTGGGATTTGGTCCTACACAGTCCTGTATGATTGTGAACCATCTGGAAAATCCCAGCCCAAGGTGCCTCCAACTGGGCACCCAGACCAGCAGGTAATTTTGGGCTCAGTCACTCTGGGCCTCATCAGGAGCCTTGTGAGAACATAACTGTTTAGGAAGCATTCAGATATTGCAGTAATCCAGAAGAACATTAATGTTGCTGTTTTATGGGCATAGTTTGAACAAGCCCATGGTCTCTGTGTGCCTCAGAAGGGTGAGAGGGACATCAGGGCACCCCATGGGCAGATCTGTACCCTCTGGAGGACCACTGGGAACTGCAGGCACAGAGATACTAAGTAACTTGCCCAAGGTCACACAGGGAGTCTGCAGCAAGGCTGGACCTAGACTATACATCCCTCATGTAGGTTTTCCATACCCATGAATACTCTCCTGAACCAAAGCCTTAAAAGCAGGGCGCTGAATGAGTGGACAGCATGGCACACCAAGGGTTAATGGCTAGTAAACCTCACTAGAAATAAATACTCAGGAGGGCTCCTCGCTCTTTGTACGAGCTGCCAAGGCCCATGGCAGCTGTGTGCCTGGGAAGGGTGTGGCGAGTTTGGAGCTTGATGATAATGAGGGGGGCTCTGGGCTCTCCCCAGTAGATATGCTAATCATCCAGGCCTGGCTGTGTATATCTACAGGAGCAGACAGCCAGACCCACCCCTGCTCTGCCCACCCCCTGCAGCTTGGTGGCCAGGCCAGCCAGTATCCTGCAAGCAGGGCTCTTTTTCAAAAGACCAGAAAGGGCTTCATTGGTCAAGCCTGGTCTGGCCCCAAACCCCTGACGTAGCTTGGAGATCAGATTGGCTCTTCAGGCTGCAGGGAGGAGGACTTGGCAGCTGCTTTGTACATCTGCTGTCTGCCTGCGCAGGGGGCCTGGGAGAACGCGGGGAATGAGGCTTGCTGATCAGGGCAGGTGACAGGACTCCTGGGCTCCACGCCTGCCTTCAGGAGGAGAGTGTGGTCTAGTAGTTAAAGCAGGAGCCTGGCACACAGGGCTTCTGTGTTGTGTTCCCAGCTCCGCCACTGACTTGCTCTGTGGCCTCAGTCAAGTTGTGCCTCAGTTTCCCCCTCTGCCAAGCTGAAATGTGACCAAGTGGGGTTGAGACACAGTCCATTCAAATGCCTCAGCCTCATAGATTCATAGATTCATAGATGCTAGGGTCGGAAGGGACCTCAATAGATCATCGAGTCCGACCCCCTGCATAAGCAGGAAAGAGTGCTGGG
>NW_017728943.1:2507701-2528337 GCF_001723895.1 Crocodylus porosus | reverse complement strand
ACTAGGTCCGACAAGGCGTCTCCCCTGGTGGGGCTGTGCACCTCCTGGGTTAGATGGAGGTCCTGCACTCCGGCCAAGATCCTACGTGAACATTGAGACCTGGCTGACTGCTCCTCCCAGCAGATGTCCGGGAAGTTCAGGTCCCCCATGACTACCACATCCTTAGCCTTCACTACCTGTGTGTGTACGTGTATGTGTACGTGTACGTGTACATGTACGCACACAGTAGGCAAGCATGGAATGGGTGCACATACTTCCATGTATGCACACACACCTGCGCACAATACACAAGCTTGGAACTGGGTGCACACACATTTACATGTAAGCATGCACACTGGCACACAGTAGACAAGCATGGAATGGGTGTACATGCTCACATGGATGCATACACACATATTCACATGTACATATACACCCCGGCAGCAGTACACAAGCATTCACGAGGCATACACTCTCACCTGTCTTGACACAGTAGACAGGAAGCAAGGAATGCGTGTGCATACACACACACATGCATGCAGTAGACAAGTATGGAATGTGTGTGCACACTCACCTTGGACACATGCACACACATTCGCATGTAGGTATGCATGGACACTGGCACACAGTAGACAAGCATGGAATGGGGGTGCACACTCACATATATGTGTGCACACACATTTGCATGTATGCATGCACACTCACATGTATTCACACAGTAGACAAGCACAGAATGGGGGTGCATACACATGGATGCATGCACACACACTCATATGTATGCATGCACACACACCGGTACACGGGGGACAAGCACACAATGAGTGTGCACACACATATGTGTATGCACACAGCAGACAAGTCCAGGCCCACGTTCACAGCCACAAGTCCAGGCCATGTTCACAAGTCCAGACACATGTTCACAGCCACACACAAGCAGCACACTAGCACAGCCCTGGCGGGCACATGTCACATTCATGCATGCTCACGCATGTGGCTGTGGCAACACACAAGCGAGCACCACACACAGTCCCAGCACACCCACCTGGGTTGGGATCAGGGGTGGGCCTGGGAAAGGGGCAGGGACCACTCCAGGAGGACTGTGCCAAGGTGTGTGCAAGGAGGCAAAGCAGCATGGCGCGGCAGCAGCACAGGGGCCAGCCAGGTGCATGCATGTGTGTGTGTATGTGCATGTGCATGTGCATGTCTGTATAGAGGGAGATGGGTGCGATGAACCTCAGCAGCAGCAGATAGGTCAGTGAGGTGTGTGCACACTCATGTGTGCACAAACAAATCGATGTGTGTGTGGGGTGGTGTTTACAGAGAGAGCAGAGATATAGAGGGTTGTGTATATGTGCTAGTGTCTGTGTGTGGAGAGGTGGTTGTGTGGCACTGTGGGGGGTTGGTAAAGTATGGGTAGGTGAGGGAATGTGTGAACCTGGTGTGTAGAAGAAGGATCTTTGTGTGTGTGTGTGTGTGTGTGGCATGTATGTATATAGGCAGAGAGATTGGTTGGCTATAGATGTATGTGGATTGTTGTATATGTATGTGGAAAGGAGATATGTATGGTGTAGCCATTGTGTGTGTGTGTTAAGTGTGTGTGTTAAGTGTGGGTAAGTGGTGAGGGAACATGTCAACTGATGCATAGGAGGAGGGTGCTTGTGTGTGTGTGGTGTGTAGGCATGTATATTGGGGGCTAGATGGAGAGATTGCTTATGTGTGAATGTATGTGGATTGGCATGTATATATGCAGAAAGGGAGTGTTTGTGTATGTGTGTGTGTGTGTGTGTATGCATGGTGTAGCCAGAGTGTGTGTATGTGGTGTGTGTATGATGTAACCAGTATGTATGTATGTGTGCGTAGCCAGTATATGAATGTGTTTGTATATATATTGAGTTGGAGTGTGGAGAGGGTGCATGTGTATGTATCTGTATGGTGTAGCCAGTGTGTGTATGTGTGTGTGTGTGTGTGTATGCATGGTGTAGCCAGAGTGTGTGTATGTGGTGTGTGTATGATGTAACCAGTATGTATGTATGTGTGCGTAGCCAGTATATGAATGTGTTTGTATATATATTGAGTTGGAGTGTGGAGAGGGTGCATGTGTATGTATCTGTATGGTGTAGCCAGTGTGTGTATGTGTGTGTGTGTGGTATGACCAATATGTGTGTTTTTTTGTGTTTGTGTGAGCAGAATGTGTATGTAGGTGTATGGATTTGTGCATGGCTAGAAATGTGTGTAAAGGGGGGGGTGCATCTAGAAGATATATGTGGAGTATAGATCTAGATGTGCTGTGTGTGCATATATCTGGGTGAAGACAATGCTTGTGCATATAGAAAGCATGTGTGATGTGTGTCTCTGTGCACGTAAAGGGTATGTGTGTGTTCATGTGGAGGGTGTAAGCACATGTGTGGAAAGGTGTAGTGTGTGTACATGGAGAGGGGATGTGCCTGTAGGTGGTGTGTGAGAGGTGTGGAAAATGCATGTGAGGGTGTGGGTGGAGAGTGTGTGTGTTTCTGTGTGGACATATAGAGGACAGCGGTAGAGTGTGTTTATATGTGGTGTGTATTTATGTATACAAGTGGAGAGGGTATGTGCAGGTGTGTATGGGTAGAGCAGGAGGGTGCATGTGTGCATTTCCCTCTCCTCCCTACACCTCTCACTGATGCCCATGCCTCCCTCCCACCCCATTACACAGCAGGTGCTCTCATCCTGTAGCAGAACCCCCCCCTGGGCCCATACAGAAATGAGGCAGAAGCCCCTAGGAGCACCACTGCAGATACTCCATGACTTGGCCCTGATCTTTCCTTGGATAGGTGCTGAGCCCCCTGACCCTGGCAAAAGACAGTATGGCCTTTCTAGGGTATGTCACAGGGACTGGACTCCATCCCAGTTAGGGCTTTATCCACCCATTATCAGAGAATGGGTTAGAGAGAGCTCAAACAGTGTGCCAGTGCTGGGCAGACAGTACTGTGTACCTGCTCATGAGCCCCAGCACCCTGCTGGAGAAATCCTAGCAAAAGTCGGGTGGACTTTGCCAAGAGTTCCCCTCCTCCCTCCCTGCGCACTGAGGGAGCAGCCTGTGACAGGCAGCTTTCAATGGTCTCATTGTTCCTGCATTGGTGCCTCCTGTTTCCTTAACCTCGCGCCCATTCCTGGTGCTCTGGCTCTGGGCATTAGATCTGGGAGAGGGAAGGAGTGAAGAATGCTTCCCTTTGCCCACAGCTGCAGCCATCTCTGACAGACTGACTTATCCCAGGGCCAGGGGGCTAGCCAGTCTCCTCTGGATACAGACATCCTGCAGTTATGTGGCAGGCACCCAATGGCATTTTATTCAGAAGCAAAGCAGGGAAAGTGTACCCTGCTGAGGGGAAAGCTGTACCCGATGGGCAGAGGAAGGACCGGGGAGGCTGGCTGTACATGTCTCAGGACACGTTCCATGGAGCAGCAGGGTGAGAAGATGATGGCTTCTGAACACACAGGAAGAAGTTGTTGGCACTGCTCCATCGAGCTGGGTTTTGAGAAGGCTTTGCCCCCCAGCTGGCACAGCAGAGCTAGTAGAAGAGGCAGTAATACTGGCAAAACTACATCTTTCCCAGTATGGCATGGTTTGCTTATGGAGATTGAGGGGGTCTTACTCTATTGGTAAAGAGCACAGCCCTGCTGGTCAGGCTGGGTCCACACTAGCTGTGCTTCTTCAGTATAATGTCCTGGCATTGCTTTATCACTAAAGTGCTTTTAGTGGAGATGTCAGCAAGGTGCACTGTTGCCGGGGGGTGTTTCCAAGTCAGCTTTGTTTGTGAGCAGGATTGTGAATCTTGGGTCCTTGTTTGTGTGTGTGTAGGTGATAGATGTGCAAAGATGGCTGTGTCTGTTTTGGTGTTTATGTAAGCAGTGAGAGCGTGTTGCTTCTCTGGATTGATGGATATGGGTTGGCAGGTTTGTGTGCTTGTGAAGATCGGGTGTCTTTAGGTTTATAACTGGGTGTAACACGGAATTCTTACATACAGGAAGGAGTTGTGAATCTGTGTGTATTGGGGGTATATGTGTGTGTGTGATTTTGAGACTGATTTAATCTATGGATGTGATGTGTACCTGGCTATGGGGCTATTGGACATGCAGACATAGCAGTGATGGGGAGCTGTACAAGAGCCTGGTTAGATTGACACTTACGGGGCTGTTTGGTTCCTTCTAAGCCTGTCCTCTTATATGTATGGTCATGAGATTTGAGAACATCCTTGTGAGCCTGTGCTTGTAGCCAGTTGTGCATGTACATCTGCGGGTAGAAGTGAGCCTGTATGCATGGCTAGCTGTGAGTCTGTGTGTTTGCACTTGGGTCCAGCTCTTTTCCCCTAGGTGCACACATGTGGTCCAGATAGGGGTGAGTGTCTATGGTGAGCGCAAATGTGTGGTTATCTGTGAGCTCTGTCCTTGCCTGTGAGAGACAGGAGATGAGGGCTGTGTCTACCCTAAGGGCACTTTGCTAGGGCAGGAATATCAGTTCACCGTCAGGGCAGAGCACTCCTACTGTGGACCCAGCTACTGCAAAGCTGCGCTGATATAGTGAAAACATCAGTGAGCAAAGCAAGCTACACTGGGGAACTGAAGCATTATCACTGTATAACTGCTTCTAGGCAGGGCTTTGCTGGCACAGCTGTGCCAATAAGGGACCATACCCCTGTCTCCCAGCAGTTTCGAGTGTGCACATAGCCCACCTGTAAGTCTGTGCTTCTGGGGCTGATCTGGCTTTGGTACCTTGCAGGTACAATACAATATACATTTAAGAACAAGAGACTAGTGCTTGGTGACATGGAAAGTGAATCTTCCTCAAGGCACAGAGATGGGAGTAACTCCAACTTGGGAGATCCTGTCTATTCCAGTGGTTCTCAGTCTTTTTAGGTTTAAGGCATTCCTCACTAGGCTCAAGGTATTTCTCAGAAAACCCCAGCTTGTAGCTTTCACTCATTTCCTTCCTGGAAAAAAAAAGCGCCACTCTTCTAGTGCAGGGAACTCAGAAAGCACCCAGCAGCTCAAAGTGTTTATGACACTGAAGATTCCTATTTGAAATCTGGTCTGGGTTTATCTTGTGAATCATGTGTAGGTGTTTGGACACCCAGTATTGTAGAGCACCCTTAAAAGGATCTCATGGCACCCCAGGGTGCTGTGGCAATCCAGTTGAAAATCACTGGTCTCTTCCATTGAAAGCACACAGAGAGGATACCTGGGAGCAGGAAGAGATTACAGTTGCATTGAGCAGGTAGCTGAGGGCCTGTATATATATTAGGAACCTCTTGCCATTGGACTGCAGGAGGCAATCACTTTGGGCCCTTTGGTACAAGTTTTTCACCTGTGTTCACTCAGCACTTGCATTAGTTGGGAGATGTCCCAGCGTGAACCTGGTCAGCGTCTAAGCTGTGCAGGCTTCTGTTTCAGCAATAAGTCATCATGGATTGCCTGCTGAGATGAAGGGGGGCTGAGTGGGGAGAGGGGGAAGACACAAGGCGGAAAAGGATGATGAGATCTCCGCAAAAAATATATGCAAAGTGGGGCTTCCAGGGAGATCTCCCATGTTAGCCCCATGCAGCTTATCAGGCTCAGTGGGTTATTAGTAAGAGCTAGTTGCAGATTTCATGGTAGAACATTTTTTCTATGGGAAAAGTCCCATTTGTTGAAATTGAAAGGGTTTTTTGCCCAAAGGTACTGATTTTCATGGAGTTTTTTTTTGAGAAAATAAAATAGAAATGCCACAGAGTTGAAACAAAACCAAAGCACCCTGATTTTGTCGGAGGGAATTGACCTAAAAGGAAAGAGATTTAGCAAAAAAGTTGTTCTTTGGGGAAGTCAGGAAAATGGAATGGGCTTATTCTCATTGGGAATGGGAATACACTTTGAAAGAGCAGATTATCCTGAGAAATGAATCCTGTGTCTTGGTCAACTCAACCCTCACATTGAATACAATTCCCCACACCCCAGCCAGAGAGAGAGAGAGAGAGAGAGAGAGAGTTTATTCTGAGACAGAACACATGGTGGCCTTAACCCCACCAGGAAACTACAGCCCACCCCCCCTCATGATAGAGGGAGACCACTAACTGCATAACAATTCAATGCTTTGGGGGAAAAGCAGGACTGGGAGTACAGTAATTTGTAAACCAGGAATCCCAGGGTGTTTTCAGACTGAGCTGAAAACACCAGTCAGCTTCCACTGCCCCTCAAATGTGTCTAAGCAGTCTGCAGACACCCCCCAGTGAAACTGCCTGGAGACATGCGCAGGTGAGTGTCCACCCGTTTGGAGTTGGGATCCCAGCACCCTTGGTTCACACCAGTGGAGCTTGTCTGGCTTCTGTAACCTGCACAGCTCCATGCCATAGAGCAGAGCAGATGGTTTTCCCATGGCAGCCTGGCCTGGCACAGTGCCCTCCAACAACATGAGTATTTCTGGGACTGTGTCTTTATGGGTGTGAGAGGTGCTTGGATCTGAACAGCAGCAGGCAGTGTTAACCCCTTGACTGCCATTCTAACCAATCTAGCGCCCGCAGAGATTGCTGGTGTGGGTCAGTGACCAGGGAGCAGCAAAGGAAAGCGGAGAGACAGAGTTTCAATATTAAACACAACTCTTCTTTAATTATTTGCTGTTCCGATGGTTGGAGCCTGTGTCCCTCTGTTTGTTACATACACGTACATTGATCTCTCTGTTTCAAACCTGTTACTCTAGTCGCATACTACAAAAATCAAGATCCTGCCCCGCCCCCACACTTTCTTCCCAGGTCCCCCTGTTCTTCCCAACCATAAGAGGGCTTCACCACTGCACACGGAGTCACTCAGAGGCAAACAAACACCTGGTCTGGCCTTTACCTGGGAGAAAGAGGAAGGATGCATTTAATTGTTATACATATTAATAATGCTTCAGAGTTAGACAACATTCGCCTCCGGGGACCGCCGAGCTGGGAGGGAGCCTCTACCCTACCCTATGGGTAACAGAGTGCCCGTCTCCATGGCAACACCCAGAGAAGCTGGTGTGAATGCACGGGAGACTGCATTGGTTAACCTGTGCCGAATCCCCATGGAGATGCTCTTACTCAGAATTAAGCCAGGCCAATGCCCTGCGAATTAGTTTAGAAAAAAAGTGCCTGCACAGGCATTGATCAAAGTTTAATTCAACCACTCACTTGAAATGCTAATTCAGGACAGCTTCTGAGGTCCCCACTGTAGACAAGCTATAAGGCCCCTGAGTTCAAGGCATGTGCTCTAACCACTAGGCAACCATGGCTTGGTTAAGGGGAAAGCTCTTGCATATCCTTTGTGCTCAACCGTCTCACCTGTTCTAGTCAGAAGCCTTCAGGAGCACTGATGTCTGTCCCCTCCACTGTACACAACAGAGAGGCCAGGGACTCGGTCACAGAGGCTGCCCCAGTGCCCTGTGCCCCTACAGAAGAGCAGAGGTGGTCCTCTCTGGGGTATTAGTCTGCTCTGGGCAGTCTCCTGCTAGAGGCACTTCTGCTAGAGACAGCTGTGTTGGGTCCTGTACCCCCAGGCAGCTTTTCCCCAGCAGCCCCTCCACCTTGCTCCATGGGTATAAAGGGCTCCTGGTGCAATGATGCCCTCAGACTCATTCTCCTTGCTTTACAACCCGCTTAACAAATTTGATTCTGGCAGGGGAAAAACTGAGACCTACCCCAGGCTAAGACTCTGCTGTCCACCACCCATACTGTCCAGCCAGACCCAGGCTAGTCCCACCCAAGGGGCACTCACTTCTGGTCCAGGATGAGCGGGACGTGGGCACTGTCGTACCGCCCATGCATGGGGTTGATACTCTCGCCTGTGCGCACGTTGAACATGGGCAGGGTGGAGAGGGGCTGCGGCACCTCCCTGCTGCTGGCCATGTGCCTCAGCTCCTCCGTGTTGCCATGGATTGTGTTGTGGTGCACCATCTGGATGCTGACAGACAGGAGGGTGGTCAAACCATCAGTCCAGTCACCCTGGGGTAGAGACACACCTGGGGAAAGGGCTGGATGGATCCTGATTCTTCCTTCCTGCCCTAATACACCCCCGCTAGGAATAACTACTGCCATGACTTGTGTTAAGGATGTTACTAAATGGCTTAGGAAGGGTTAATAAAGGATTGAAAAACAGTACGTGTAGGTTTATTTGTGGTGGCTTGCAAAGGGCCAATGGAACTGGTGTTGGCTGTTACAGGCAGGAGCAATCAGCAAAGAAATGCAGGGCTGCTTCCCTACCACTCCTGCCTGGGGAGGAGCAGACTAGGAGGAGCTTCCCTCCTTCCCTACCCAGTGCCTCCTCCCAGGGTCTGGCTCTGCTCAAGGAAAATAATGAAAAAGAAACAGCCCAGACAGCAGGTGAGGGCACTGCCTGCACTGCAGGGATTCAGGGCATGGGCACAGCCTAAGCATGAGGCCCTAGGAGCTTGCACCATCCTGTGGGATCAGCCAGTGCCACAAGGAAGGACTTGAGGGGCTGCGTCTGCCTGACAGAGGCCTCTGGGGTCCATGTTACACTCCTGCTGCCTGACTGCTCCTTACGGTGACACTGGTTCTTTCCAAAACACAGCCCTGGAGCCGGGTCTGTGCATGGGAGCAGCTCCTAGGGGAGCTCCAGTCTCCTAGGGGGTACCAGGGTTTGTAAGTGGCTAGCATCTTTGAGGAGCCTCAGTACTCTGGTGCTGGGAAAGGAGGCAGCACAGCAAGAAAAGGTGTAGGGATGCAGCTGCTGGACCCCACCACAATTGGCAGCACTGAATCATCAGGCTAAAACATTCATGGTTCCCTGGTTACCTCCTGAGAGATGGAAGGGAAACAAGGTCTGTCCAGTCTGTCTGGGGTTTTCATCAGTGCCTAAGGGAGTGACCATCACTGATCTCCAGTTCCTGTCTCGGAGGTGAAAGGAGTAGCAGTTCATCAGAGCACAGGAACTGCAGCCCATGAGACAGGAGAGAGCTGGGAGCCAGAAGGACAGCAATGGATCCCCCTCAGGTAGCAAGCTCATGTGTTTACACACTTGCATGCACTATTTGTACACACATATGTACACACACAAAATCTTCCACAGACTGGCAAACATACAGGCACTTGTTTGCTTGCAGCACAAAACTCATTTACATGTGCACTGGGGTAGGGCTTAGAAACACCAGTCTAGGGCAGCATCACAGAGTGGTAAGTGCTGCACAATCCTGGGATGAAGGGTTGGCTCTTCCTTCCCACTAGCTTTGCATTTCTGCTCCCCATCACACCCACATGTATGGTGAAATCCTTGATCCTCTGAAATCAATGCAAAACTTGCACTGACATAAAGGGGCTGGTGTGAGCTTAAAAACTATGACTTTTGTTATAACAGTAGTTCATGCCCTTTGTATACAGCATGGGAAAGGAGGCTGCAGACCCACATGCACACACATCATGAGGGCTTCTCTGACATCACAATCTACCAAGCTCTGTTGCCATGGCACTAGGCTGTGACAGCATTTGGGGTGGGCCTTGCCAAGCGGCTCACCACTACTTGCCCAGCATCCTCCACACAAGGACTTAGACAACACGAATAGGGGGAGTTGCCTAGAATTCAGCTGAGGAACTGGACAAGGCTTTCCCAAGAGTTGGTGGGTGAGGAAGGACATGAGTTGAGTTGTGAGGTACAAAAGCTGTGATGTGTGATGGGCATTAACTGGCACACTTGTGGAGAGAAATCTTAACCAACACCTGCTTTTATCCCCCTGGTCTGGGGGCACCAGCAAGAGGTGGGACTCGGCCTGTACTTCCAGTCAGGCCCTGGGTGCTGAGCCGAGTGGGGAAAGAAAGCCAAGAACAGAGCTGTGGCCCCCAGCTACTGGAGCTACTCATTGAACCTGAAAAAAGACAGGAGAAGGTGGCCTGGAGGGTAGTGAGAGAGTGGCTCTGATCTGAAGGAAAAGCCCCTTAGATCAGGAATCAATAGGTATAAACAGAGGTCTCAGGCACCAGCATGACCAGCCTCTGTGAGCCATGCGAAGGCTCTTCTTCAGAGGTGGGCATTTCTGATTCGAACGCAGACTTGCAGCCCACTGTCTCCAAGAATGCCAGCCCCAGTGTCTCCGAGCTCATCCTCTGGGCTGTGGCAACCTCTCCAAACTGCCAGGGGCTCTCACTGGAAACCCTGAAGAAGATTGTCACCAAGGCTGGCTATGATGTGATGAGAAACAAGACCCACTTCCTGAGGGTCCTCAAGGGTCTGGTCTCCAAGGGGCTTCTGAAGCAGATGACAGGGCCTGATGACTCTGGCTCCTTCCGCTCCAGCAAGAGGAGCGAAGAGAGAAAGAATAAAGTTACTGACAAGAAGAAGAAGAAATCTGGAAGCAGAAAAACATCCAAGCAAGCACCTGCCAGGTCTAGCAAACCAGCCCAGCGGGGCAGGAAACGGAAAGCCATGGCTTGAGAAATGCCCCTGCAGGGGCCCAGCTATGGGCAGGTGCTCAATAAAGTAATCCCAATATTTAAACCTCTCCTGTGTCTAAGCATTTTTTACAGAGTCAAATGCAACAGCAAAGGAAAGTCCTGAAAGTTAAGAGAGGGGGATGGGAGCAGCTTTGAGTGCTGCACTGTGTTGTGCTGCTTTGGGAGCCTTATAAGCAAAGCAGCATTAGGCTGACTTGTGTGGATAGGAGACAAGAACCACGTTATTTGTGCTTGGTGGACATCCCCCAGCTTGCTCCTGAACTGAAGCTCTCAACATGCTATGAGAGTCCTGCTCTTCTTTCCAAGGAAGAGTGAAGCCCTGAGATTTGGTCACTGGTGAGCCTGTGGCACACTTTGCAAAGGGAACAGTGCTGATCCTTGCCAACTTTCAAGTTCAGACATCGAATGTACGTAATTGTCCAAATGGCTCTTTCTTTTCAGTTGCATAAAGTGTCTTCCTCCCTCACTTTCCAATTCATCACACTGCTTCACTGTTGTTAAACTGCTGGCTGCTGCCACCCTGGAGGTAGCATCTCTGTGATGGGTGGACTGACTCTTGCCCACAAGCAGTTCATGAAAGGCCTCCAGAAGAGTTGAAGCCTGCTTGGCTGGCTTACTAGATCTGGCTGGTACTCACCTGGATGTTGCTTCTGGGTTCTGCCACAGGGGGGCTGCACATCCCTGCTGGGAGAAGCTACTTCTGTGTCTAGCAATCATGTGCTAGAATGTGGGCGGAGAGGTATTCAAGTAGCAAAAACCAAAAAGCCTGAAATGTTCCTACATAGGCAAAGTGTCAGCTATGGACCTTCACACACTCAGGCAAATCCCAGAGTGCAAGGGTCTTAATAAAAACATCGCCGGTGGAAGGGGAGTCATTTAAACCTTGGGTAGTATCTCTGGCGTCTAACACCCTGCATAGGAAAGAGTCCGGACAGCCTGTGATCTACAGGTATTGGCAGTTTAACAACACTGCACATCCACTGCGCTGCTATGCCTGCCACACTACATCAGTCCAGGATAAACACTAGGCCAGGTACCACCTTGTAGCTCACCTCTGATGCATTCTCCATGATCCCAGTCATGTCATCACCTGACTGTCAAGAGCAGCCCAGTGTGAGGAAGGGAAATGGGGGACAAGGTCCCTAAAGAAGGTGTAGGCTTCACCTAGCCACATGGCAGGGGGCCACAGTTAACATGGAAGAAACCAGGCCTTTGAAATGGACCAATGCTTTCCTGGTCAGAACCAATGACCTCCAACACTAGGTCTGGAGTGACCAGATGGGGAACCCTTGCTAGGAGTACAGGGCAGCCTTCCTTATGCCAGTGCTGGGGTGGCTGTCACTCGAAAGCAGGACCAATAAGTCACAAGGATATTGTGGAAGTTGGAAGCTATAACATGGAGTAACAAGTCCCATGTCAAGAAGACTGCTGGCCAAGCTACTCCTGTGGACAGGAAAGAGTGAAGACTACTCAGGCTCCACTGAACTGAGAGAGAAGGGGGAAGGGGAAAGGTGGGTAGAAAGAAACATCCAGCATCCAAGAGACAGGAGAAAGTCACCAAAGAAAAAGTGACTGAGGTCTCCTGTTGTACAAAGGCTGATGTCTGGTTGTCTCCTGAAAGGGACCAAGATGGGCAGAAGCAAGTGAATACAGGAAGCTTAAAGCCTCTGGATCCAGAGCCATGAATCAGGGCTCAGTAAAATGCTGGGTTGGCATTACCTCTCCTTAGGTCCAGGATGGCCATGTGAGCATGGACTGTGAGTGAGACAGTGAATCCATTCCAGTGACACTCTGATCCTACATGAAAAGATAGAAGGGCTGCTGCAGGAAGGATGGCGGATCATGCTGGTGGAGGCTCCCTGTCAATCTCCAGTGACAGCTACGCCAGGAATAGAGATTCAAGGCCCTGTCTCTGACAAAGGGCTAGCAAACTGAAGCAGTTCAGGCTTCAGAGCCCGAAGTGCTTTGATCCAGAGTCCCTGGGCCTGACCAGCCCCAAGGCACAAGCCTAGGTGTCCACTCACCAGCTGACAGCCATGACATGGACATAGGTAGGCCGATGCATGCCTACCTAGCACAGGGACTAACAAATGAGGGTTATAGGGATCATTAACACCTGTAGCATGATTCCTCCTCTTCAAGTTCTTTTGGGTGCTGGTGCCTTTTCCCCTTCCCCATTTTGGGACAAGAAGACCCGGCCAGGTGTCATGGATCTCAAGAAACCAGAGGCATAATGGGAACACTTCTCAGCTGCAGATAAAGAAGAGCCAGTGATGACCTGGTTCCTCAAGAGATGTAGTTACCTGTGTTAGTCTGAAGTCAGTCAGAGGCAAGGTACATATGCACTTTTATAGACTAACTAAATAAGATACGCAGAGAGAGCAAGCTTTCGTGAACCCAAGTTCACTTCATCAATCACTGTGAAAGGACATACAGAAAGCAGAATATAAGGAGGACAGAGAAATTAGAATACAAAAGACAAGGGAGTAGGGAGAGAGAGAGGAGGAGGGAGAGAGAGGAAGGGGGAAATGCTAGGAGAGAAAAGGAAATGAGCAGAAAAACCATTAAAACAAAGGGGGTCACAGAAGCTAAATCCAGGTAATGAGATAAGAATCCATAGTTCCTGTTTAAACCATGCTTAACACAGTCCAGTCTGTAGATGATTTCTTGTTCTGTAGTTTCCTGTTCAAATTGGTTTTTCAATTTAAAAAATTATTTTTTGCCAAGAACAGCAATCCCGAGGTCAATGATGGAGTGTCCAGGGAAACGGACATGTTCTGCCATAGGCCCTTGTGTTCTCTGTGTTCATTGGTCCTACCAGAAGGACATCCTGCCTGGGTCCAGCCAGGGGAGTCAGATGTGCAGATAAGCCTGACCTGCCCTTTCCGCAGGATTCCACTGCCCTTGGCAACACACACCTGGCAGGGCAAAAAAATCACCGAGCCTTGTAACCAGCAACCAGGTGCCAAGGGACTGGGTGCAGTAGGTGCCAGCAGCTTGCATTGCTCAGCAGCCTCCAGCTGGGGAGGGCATGACCCAGAGAAGGGTAATACAGATGGGGGAAGGGGGGAGAGAAGGAGGTGGACGCAGGAGTCCTTGGGCCAGTCCTTTGATCAGCATAAAGCAATGAGGAATGTACCTCAAGCAGATGTATGCAAAAGGACAAAGGCATCAGTATAATCTTTAAGCTGAACTCCACCCCGCCACAGACTGCACACAAGTCACCCCCCAGTGAAACTACGTCTGAGTTGAGCAGGGAGGTAACTGGTATCCAGTGGGAAGTGGGCTGGGGCCTCCACAGGACAGTCTGCCAAGAGTTCAGCGCCTGCAAAATCAGAGTGGGGCTTTCAGAAGGGTTCAGCTCGTCGGTGTGGGCCAATGTTTCAAAGCAGGCCTGTGCATCTCCCATTTGTGACACTCCTTCCAGCTTGGGCCCTGTGGCTACCCAACACACTGAGCTCTCTGCAGAATTCAACCCCTGCTGCAGGTCTGTGGATGCTGTGTACTTCCAAGCAGCCTGGCCTTTAGCTGCTGTGAATAGGTGGGAGAGCTCAGAACAAGAGGGGCTTTTTGATCAAGGTGGAAGCAGTCAGGGGAGGTTTTGTTAAAATCTTTCAGTGTCTCTGAAATGCAACATGATGTCTGTTGCTCTTTACACAACACAGCACAAGGAAGCTGTACAGGTACATCTGTTGGTCCATATATCAACTACATGCACGCATGCCACATACACCACGCTGCTGCTCTGACTGGCAGCTTGGAAACCAAAGAGCACAGTGTGAATCACTAGAGGCCTCACAAACTATTTAAAGGGTTATTAGTCTATTCCTGCACTTCACTTGTACTAAGTCCAATATGGCAGATGTGTGATATGAGACATCTGCCCAGACACACCCACACGCACACATCACAGGGTATGTCTGATGTCACAATACCCAAAGCTCTGTACTCACAGCAACCAATTTATCTGAGCATCCCAGCACGAGTTGCCAAGTGGCATTTGCTTCATAGCTCACTAGTCCCTCAACCTATAATTGACCCACAACTTCATTGTTGGCAACAGCCTAGAATCCAGGAGGAAGTGTTGGAAAAGTTTCCACTGGTACCCAGGGTGGTGAGAGAAGGCCTTCCGAGAGACCATCACCCAATCGGGTTGCCCAGCTGGCCACAAGGAGCCAAAGTTGCAAGGCAGGAGTAAGGGATCAGTGTTTCCCCTTCAGGGAAGCTCTTCCTGGCTCTCTTCCATGGAGCAGACCTTTTGAACAAGAGCTGGCTAGACGTGGACGTATCTATCCAGCCAAAGACTGAGCTGTCTGAGCAACTCGAGGCAACGTGCAGACAGCTGGAACAACAAGACAGCCACTCGGCTTCCAGAGAGAATTTACTGAGTGTGATGTCTCAGAGCAGACACCAAAGGTAAACTGGACATACAGCTGCTGGCAGGACAGCCAAAGGGCAGCACACATCCATAGGAAGAGACAGGCAAGCACATACACAGTGGGGAAGGACTTCCTGACAAAGAGAAGGAAGTCCCTGGGAAAGCAAAATGACTGACCTGAATGAGCCTCCCCAGATTCCTTCTACAGAGTCACCCAACCTGGATCTGGAGAGACCTGGTCCAGGAAACGCTGGTTCTGATAGCCCAGCTGCAGAGCCAAGTGAGAATCCAGAGCAGCCCCAGCCATCTTGTCCCAGCCTCTTCAACGAGCCTCAGCCTTCTGGCTCCAGCCTCTTCCCTGAGGCCCAGCCATCTGGCTCTGGCCTCTCTGGTAAGGTGCTACGCTATGGTTGCAGAAACTCCAAAAGGACCAAGTCCTCAGAATCTGGCCTCTCTCAGAAGGCCAAGCCATCACTTAGTAAGACATCCAGTCCAGCAAGTGATGGCTCCTCCAAGTTGCACAAGCCATTGTATCAGGGCCTCTCCAAGCTCATCCTGAATGCCGTGGCCACCTCCAATAGGCGCTCCGGCCTCTCCTTGCAGGCACTTAAGAAGACCATTGAAGCCACAGGATACGACATGGTGAAGAGGAAGAACTACTTCAAGAGGGTGCTGTTGAACCTGGTAACCAAGGGGCTTCTGCAAAAGCTGAAAGGCATGGGGGCTTCGGGCTCCTTTGGGATCAGCAAGAAACTGGCTAAGAAGATGGGTGGAGGCCAAGGAAAAAAGAAGCTACCTCAGAAAAAGGAGAAAGTCCTCAAGATCGGGATAGCAGCAACCACCTTGGCCGAAAGAGGAAGTATGGGGTTAATGGATGTGTCCAAGAAGCCACAACCCAAGGCCAAGTAGTCAAAAGCTAGCACCTGAGGGGCTGACCCCCACAAAGTACAGATGTTTCACAGTGCTAAATAAAAGGATTGTTGTGTTTAAACCATCCTGCATCCATGCTTATCTTCAAAGAAGGGCACAGAGAGGGGGGAGGAAATACTCTGCAGGGTTCTGACCCCCTTCCATCTCCCCAAAACTAGTGCCAGACAGGGTGCAGTGACCAGGAAGGCATAACCTGGGTGTTGCAGAAAGAGGATGATCATTGCTGGGAGAGCTCTGCAGGATGGTTCCTCCAGCATGGCACAAGTGGGGTGCTCCAGGGGCTGCCGACATGCCCAAGGGCTGCCTGCATTTCCAGGAGACAGAGACCTAAGGCACTAATTGCCAAGGGTCATTGGAGATGGCCTGGTGGTTCTTGACAAAGCAGGGCACATAGCCATCATGGGAAGAAGGGTATGTTACAGAAGGACTGGAGAGTCTGGAGCAGGAAGGGATTCTGCCCAAGGGGAAAGAAGGCACTGAGAGTGCTTATGATCTAAGTAGACAAAGATGGAAGAAGCATGGCTTATGGAAGGTCACATGGGAAGCCAGTGACAGAACCCACACTACTGGCCTCCAACACATTGCCTGGTACACTGGGTCACACTGTCTAGTCCAAGGCCCACTTGCCTAGCCATTGAGATGTTTACAGAATGCCAATCACCCAGGCACTGAGGCACTGGCAAGCTCAAGGGCAGGCAGTGAGAGTCAAATGCAATCTAATTCACCTGCCACAGCACCAAAATGCCTGGCCTGGGTCAGCTCCAGGTTGCCAGGGGATTGGGCTGGCTCCTTCAGGCAGTGACCTGCCAGGAAACAGGTCCCCTCTCCCTG
Organism: Crocodylus porosus; assembly: GCF_001723895.1. Lineage (NCBI taxonomy): Eukaryota > Metazoa > Chordata > Crocodylia > Crocodylidae > Crocodylus > Crocodylus porosus. Next base: position 2,511,786 of record NW_017728943.1, on the reverse strand, counting down.
ATGGAGGCTGGGATGGGGTGCAGAGGCAGCAGAATTAGGTCCTGTCGGGGGATGCAGCTGAAAAGGCCCTGCAGGGCACTGCCTCAGGAGGCAGGGGTGGGGAGCCACAAGGAAAAGAAGCCAGGCCCCTCAGGTCTCCAAGGCTTTGTCCTACCAGGGTGGAAGCAGGACACGCACCAACACTCTCCCAGCCTCTCATCTCTGTTTGCCTCCCCCGACCGACTTCCCCTTCTCTATTGGACCCTTCACCCTCCACCTATCTTCATGTGCCCCTTCATGTGCCTGCCACAACTTGATGTATTTAGTTTAGGTAAGGGAGGCTGTCCCAGGGCTTCCCAAGCTTGATCCCAGGACCACAGTGTCTGTGGTCATAGCCTTAAGGGCTAGTTGCATGGTTCTGTCTGCCCCTACACCACACCCAAGCCTCGCAGATATCATCACTTCACTGATGTTCACTCCATACACTCAGCCCCTCTCTGGGCTCTCTGGTCCCACTTACGGCCCCTCTCTGGGCTTGTGGACCCTTTGGTCCCCTAGGAACCTTCTCCACCTCTTTCCTTCCTAAACATCCAGACTGCTGCAGGCTGTACTCTTTGCATTGGCTTTCAGGAGCTGCAGCCATCCTGCACAGCTGGATGCTTACTGCCTGCTCAGCTCTGGGCCCAGGCTTATACAGCCCAAGCCCTGCCCACTCCCAATCCAGTGACTCTCTCATTAGCCCTTTTCATCACCTGCAGGCTACTCCTCAAGCCGCCTCACTTCTTCAAGGGACAGGCACACTAAGCATCCCGCCACATAGTGTATTCCTATTATTTGCACAGCCTTTTTCCCAACAGAATTATGTAACTAAGTAGATTGGGTTAATGAACAAAATATTTAAAAAAAACAAGACTGGAAACAGGTGGCATAATCTCTAACTGAAATACTTCAAGCTTCTCCATGCATTTTTATGCCAGCTCTTCAAGGCTTACTGGCAAATCATGACAGCAGCTGAGGTTCAATCATACCTCATGCCCCACTGTGTCTTTACACTTGACCATGTGTGTGTGAATAATGAAAATCCCACACATAACAATTCCCTACTCTTTCTCTCAGGCCGCTGAATGAATGGCCTGATATAGCAGGGAGTGACAGGGAATGTGTTAAGTATTCCTCAAACCAGTGCAATATGCTTAATCATTTACAATTATTTAAAATAACTGAAAGTCACCTGCAGTCATTTTCCTGATGACAACATTGTTTCAGAATTTGAAACACAGTGCCAAATTGCCTGTTACAGGTGGATATCTCTTTTCCCATGATGCTTAATTGCTGCATTATTCAGCAAACCAATCACTGGTTTGCTGGCTTTCCTTTTCCTAGTTTAGCTTATGCAATAAACCAAAGCCAATATGCAAATAACATGGTGAAATATAACTGAAGAGAAAATGTTTTAGTCCCACTGGAAGTATGCAAATAAACAAAACAGGTGAATAACTGTTATGTAGCGATGTGAAATCAACTGGAAAAATAACAATAACAAATATCTATGCAGACCCAGATACCTGTGCACCATCGCACACACCCAGACAAATCTTCACCCTCATATTGTCACTTCATTCATACACATGCTTACAAGCGTGCTTTCTCAAGACACAGCTTACATGCTAAATTCTGCTGCCCCTGGATAAGGAGAAGTGGTCAAAAATTTCCAACAAAACAAGTCAGTGCATCAAAATCAAAACTTCCTACAAGAACATGTGGAAATTTGGAGCAATTTAGGGGGAAAAATTGACCCAAAGCTTTTTAATAAGGTCAAAAGAGCTCAATTTGATTGGAATGGAACGCTCGACTTTTTCACGTTATAATGCATTTTCATTTCAAAATTGACATTGGGTTATAAGATAAATTGAAAAGATGGATTAGAACAAAATGAAAATACTTTGTCAGAAGGGAACATTTCAACTGGCCTAGAGAGAATTTTTTCTTTTGAAAATTTTGCTTTGCAGAGAATTCTGGGAACGTTTGTTCTTAGTTCATCCAGAAGAAAAATGAATCTCAACCTGTCAGAATTTTCTCTGGAAATTAATGTTGAGGTTCACCCAGCTCAGAGTAGAAGCAAATTTCTCTACAAAAAGGTATAATGTCTACCCTGTGACCCCCCTTCCCTTCCTTCTCATGGGCATTCAGATTGCTTAGTGCCTCTGGACCTGTTGTACTGGAAGAGAATAAAATTGAAGTGTGTTTTTAATTGAAGTCTTGTGATACCCTTCAAATCTATAAAACATCACTCAGACCCTTGTGAGATGGAGCAACACATTCATCGACATCACAGGGCCTTTATGACATCACACTCTGTCACATTTTGTTGTCATGGTTACCGCTAGTTTGTCCTGGTGCTCAATGACAACTGTGACAGGTCAGTGTCACAGGCAACTTGGATTGCTGGGAGCCACGCGGAGCAGGAGGACTCTCACTACAGTGGCCCACATACCCAAAGAGGGAGACATTTCTTGAAGAAAGAAGCCAAGTCCAGATCCGAGATCTCCTGGCCTGGACCCAGGATCTCCAAGCCGAGCTCCAGGGCCCCAAATCAGGCCTCATACCATAAAGGTCAGCCTGTGAGGGAAAAGCTGGAAGGCAGCAGGGAAGTCTCGGTGCTTTCTCCAAGGAAGCTGGGAATCTGAGGCTGCCCCAGGCCCATTCCCTGTCTGAATCTCCGGCATTCAGCTGTGGAAATCACTTAAACACAAAGCCCAACCCAGCATCAGAGCTCACCGAGTGGAAGACGAAACGCAAAGTCAGATCTGAAGCCACAAGGCAGCCTCTTTCACTGCAGTGTCTTGCACTGGGCAGTGGGTAGTAAGTGAGGCAGGAAAGACGTTTTCTTCAGCGAGCAGAATGACCAAGGGGAGAGCATCCCCCCAGGCACCCTCTTGTCCTACAACCAGCCTGGACGCAGCCGACCCAGCCTCCACTAAGCCAGACTTGGAGACAGTGGAGCAAGCTGACCCCTCCAGTACACCCAAGGCACTGGCGGCCAGCTTCCTGAGGCAGCACAAGGCACTGGAGATCCGCCCTCCCAAGCTGCCAACCCAGGCCCTCTCCAAGCTCATTGTGGAAGCTGTGGCCTCCTCCACGAAGCGCTTGGGCATTTCCCTACAAGCCCTCATGAAATCACTCATAACCACTGGTTATGACATGGCAAAGAAGAAAAGCCACTTCCGGAGAGTGCTCAGGGGTCTCGTCGCCAAGGGGGTCCTGCGGCATCTGAGAGGCACCAGTGCCTCTGGCTCCTTCCGCCTTGGCAAAGGGGTGGCAGCCCTGAACAAGAACGCGGCACCCAGGAAGTGGGGCCGGTCCAACAGGGCTGGGCACAGGAGCAGGAAGCTGGGCAGGAAGGAGCAGAAGGGCTCTGAGGGGGCCGCAGAGGAAGCCAAGGCAGAAGTCTGCCCACCTGGGCAGTAGTAATTCAGAGAATGAAAGACAGGGCCCATATGGGCACAGTGTCATTACTGTGAAAAATACACTGGAGTTGTATTTATGGTCCTGAGTCCGGGCTCATCCTTTGGGGCTGGAAGGGGGACAAAGCAGAGACCTGTTTGATAACAGCTAAGAGAAGCGGGCAGAGATGGGACAAAGCATGAGCCCTTGCTGGCAGAGCCAGAAAGACATCTCATGGGCTCAGAAGACACCTCTGGTGAATGCCACCTCCAGCACTGGTGACTCCGGAGGCAGCATTCTTCCTTCAGTGTTGGCCCTCAGTCCCAGCATAGGGAAGGGACACTTTGCTACAGACAGGCCCATCAGTCAGATGTGTCCCCTGGCTCCTGGCAAGGGCTTACATATCACAGACACCATTCAAAGTTCATAGTTTCATAGTTTCTAGGGTCGGAAGGGACCTGAGCAGATCATCTAGTCCGACCCCCTGCCATGGCAGGAAAGACTCCTGGTAGTGCTCGGGGGAACAGTGACTCCCCCAATGCCTGCTGATCCCCCCTGACTAGTTTATAACAGGCCACTAGATCCCCCCTCTCCTCATAGGGCCTGCCCTGCTGTCCCCTGATCATACGAGTGGCCCTCCTCTGGACCCTCTCCATGCTGTC
>NW_017728943.1:2435940-2507601 GCF_001723895.1 Crocodylus porosus | reverse complement strand
CCCTGGCTCCTTGCTAATTAACGAGGATGTGTATTCCTCCTTAATATAGAGCGCCACGCCCCCACCTCTCTTTCCTATCCTGTCCCTCCTGTACAGCCTATAGCCCTTGACATTCACCGCCCAATCATGCGTTGCATCATGCGTTGTGCCCCTACTCTTTACTAGCCAGCCACACTGAAGCATAACCGCAATTCAGCAGGGGTTCCTAACCAGATACACTCTCCCAGAAGACTCACAGTGTGTCAGGTGGTGCTGTTGTGGGCTGTTAAACAGCTCCCTCATTTCACTCCCAAGTTGGCTGCATTACAGTGGTCAGTGATGTGACCCACATATACATGTACCTTTGCCTTGGGGATGAATTAGGCTGCAGAAATGTTAGCTGTTAGTTACTCGTGTTCATGGCCATTTGTTGTTGAAGAAGAAGGTCAGGCCCTAAGAGGATGCGAATGGGAGATCTGTGCTTCCTTAGGTGACCTGTCACTTATCAGGGACCTGTCCCAACCACTGCAGGGGCATGTGTCCAGCGGTACTGGCACAGAAGGAAATCACTGTATTATGGTGGCATTGGAATGTGAGTGGAAGCAAGGGATGGGAAGAGTCATGGGGCTGTCTGGGAGGAGAAATTAACCCCAGGTACAGCAATGAAGTAGTGTATACACACACACACCTCAGAAGTGCACACATACACAGCATTCCACAAACAGAGCAGACAAACAAGCACAGGCTTAGTATGCAAAGTGTCATCACCTACAGCCCATCCCCAAGCAGGTATGCCGCACATAAGCATAATCACACCAACAGGTAACAGGAGAAACTGTACAGCACAAAACTCACATACACATCCCAGAGAAATTACTCACAGTTCCCACATATCATCCTTTCTCACATATACCGTACACATACATGAGAGCAAATCACTCTCACACGCATGCAAATACAGACCCTAAAAAACTTACTCAGAAGTTGCCATGTCCCTTTTGTCCCTATGAAAAAAGAGAAAAGGCAGGAGGAGACAATCAGTGGAAGCCAACACTGCCAACCCCTGATCTTCCACCTGGAAGCCGCTAAAGCAGTCATGCTGCTAGAATCCAGCTAAGATCAAGCACACCTTCGAAAAGATCCTTCAGCATGTGGTTGCACACACCTTGGCCAGGCCCAACCACAGCAAGGAAATGTGTGCTTCTGACCTTGACTGGATGGACTCAAACCTGCTTTGCTGTGCATCATAGGCCCCACACTGCTCTTAGTTAGGGGTGATTCTTCTACCACATGAATGCCCAGAGGGCTCTGCTTTGGAAGCCAAAGGAGCTGCACTCTCTCCCTGTCCCAGTGACAGATCCCATGGAAGAATGTGATCAATTTCCTAGGGTCAGCAGTGCAGAGGGACCCAAATACAGTCCAGGTGCAAGAAAAGCCTTTACCCCATTGGATATTTCTGGCTCGTTCATAAAGACCCACCTGCCTGGAAAAGCAAGCCAGATGAGGTCTCATCAGAGACCTCCACACCTGCCTCCCCCTCCCAGCTCCTACTTCCCTTCCCTTTGCCTGGTTCCAGCAGCCTGAGACAGTGCTTGACTTACAGGCCCTCCCTTCGGCAGCACATGATGTAGGACAGGAAAAGACAGAGCAGGAGGGCCACCAGCAAGGGCAGGAGGATGGTCAGCAGGTAGTCATACAGAAAAGTCTTCTCAGGGGCATCTGTGGGGGGTTCAAATTCACTACCGTCCTCCAGAACCCCATCTCCCAAGGTAAGCGCTGGCCCTGTGGTGCTGGGGCTGGAGAGATCCATCTGGAAAATGAGAGGCTGTCAGGATAGTTGGAGGGATTTTAGGGAGAGGTTATCTCTATAGCCGCCCTCTAAGGAGAGATCAGACAGAGCATCATTTGCCATCATGGCAGAAGCCAATTCAAAGATGCCAGGGCATTGTGCCAGTCACTGCACAGCCCCCTGTTCCAAACCCCACCACAAGCCTGGTTAGATCTCAGTGGTGCTTGGAGGATGAGGGTGAGGGAGGGAACAACCCCAAAAGAACAGTTCTTCTGTGCTCCTTCTGCAAATCTCAAAGCACTTCCCAAGGAAGGTCAGTGCCCATTTTACAGGTGGGGAAACTGAGGCAGGGGTCACCTAAAAGGCTAGTAGCAGAGCTGGGAAAAAAACCCAGGTGTCCCAAGCCTTAGTCCAACACATGAGTGGCTTGGAGACATCAGAGCTTCTTGCAGGTATCAAAGGAGCCTAGCTGAATCTGAACAGCAGGCAGCATCTGGAGTGACTCTCATCTCTAATGCTGGGAGGGGGCTTGGAGGAGGGTGAAATGCAGAGCCATGCAGGAGCAGACAGTGCTGAAGGCAGCAGGAGAAAAAAGCAGAGCAAAGTGCTATGGCAGGAACTCTTGATGGTAGAAAAAAAAGGGCAGGCTTGGGGTTAGGGCACTAGGCTGGAACTCAGAAGATCAGGAGGTTAGCCCCAACTCTGCCACACACCCCTTGTGTAACCTCACGTTCCTGTGCCTGGAGTGCCCAGCTGCAGGCCCAGGAGAAGGACGAGTCCTTGGGCCACGGACTGTCTCACTCTATGTGTGCAGCACCTGTTATGCCAGAATAAACAGCAGCAGGAACCACTGGAGTCCCATAGTGGATATGACCCTGCCTGGAGGGTGTGAAGCATCCTAGTGAATTCCATAGGAGTAAGAACATTTACCATCAGCTGGATCCTGAGCTTCCAGCCAGGAGAAACTTTCCCATTGAGTACAACAGGATTCTCCCCTAGGGATCCCCAATCATTCCCCCTGTCCAAGTACTGGAAAACTACTGGTATGCCCCATGCAAGGGTCCACAGACTGGACAAAACTGGCTGTTTGAGCAACATGCCTCAGGGATGCTGGAGGGGATGGGTGATACCTGACAAGCCTGCACAGACCTCCTGCACAGGAGCCTGACTCCCCCTGCTGGTGAGAAAAAGCACTGCAAGGGTTCCAAGGGTTGGGTTTCCAGGCAAAAGATGCATGGAAAAGGTTGTTATGCCTGAAATTGTTCCTCTGTTCCCAGGACATATTGCTGCTGCTCAAAGCACCACTCTGCAGTTTACTGAGACCTGACACTTTTGTTGTTTTACTACTACCGTTACAACAGCACACAGTGGCCCCAGCTGAGATCAGAGCCCTGCTATGTTGGATGGACTGCGGATATATTTAGATCCAAGTCCACTGTGCACAGAAATCAGGTTGGTTTAACTACAAGGATAATGTGCACCAGCTGCATTAAATCAGGTGCAGTGCTGTACACAGAATGCAGGTGTGGACACATGACAGATTTACTCTGGAGTATTCTCAGTTTACCCTGGAGGAAAAGTAGAGTTGGTGTAAACTGCACAGTGTTTACTGCTGACACAATGCTGTTCTCCAGTGCAAAATTACTTCTGAGGAGATCAGAAGTATGTGTCCACTAGAGAAAACTACACTACATAGTGGGTGGGCACATCTACATTATCTATAGCTATCTAATTAACTCTGCAGTAAACATTAGAGGTGTGTGAAATTTCGCCAAGTGTTTCATTTCAAAGCTGTTTTGATACACTTCAAGCTTGAAACAGCAAAATCAAAACAAAACAAAAAACTTTGAAACAGCTTTGAAATGAAACGATGGCACTCAAAACGTTTTAAAAGTTTCAAAGCTGCCCGATGGCAGGAGGCAGGAGAGAGCCAGGGCTTCACTCCGAGCAGCCCCATGGAACTCAGCCTGGCAGCGGGAGGTGGACAGCAGCTGCTTTAACTAAAGCTCATTCAGCTAAAACTCCTCTCAACCACCATTTTGAAATGCAGAGACATTGAATACATGTGATGCGGAGGCTTCTGGAGCACACTAATTAACACACTTCAGCAGACTCACAGCAGACTTGATTAATCGCCTTCTCCATCACATGTACAGGTGCCCTCGGTGTCTACATGTGCAACCCTATTAGACCACAGGAAGCTAATAAACTCTACAGTAGGATGGCACTTGTAAATACAAGTACCACCCTGTTGTGGAGTTTTCTTGTGAGCAGCAACGTACGTGTAGATGCTGATGGGGCTGGCTGGGGCACAAGGGTAGTTCAGTAAGGGCTGCTTGCCAGCTTGGCCTGCACTGGAGCATCCTTGTGCACCAGCCAGCCTCTCCACAGTACATTGGGCCAGGTTGGAGCAGCACAGGCCTGGCAGGCTTACCCCGTTGGCTCCCTGCCAGCCAGGGCTGCTCCAACCCAGCTCAATGTGCTGTGGTCCTGGGCACATGTCCAAATGGCAAGCCCCAGAGCAATAAACTCTAGCGTGATATGCACCAGAGTTTATATCTTCATATTGATTGTATGTGTAAACCTGTCTGCTACTCTTGTCCCGCTTACTCAAGAGTAGCCCTCTACATATTGCAAACTAGTTCCCTCACCACCTATTGGGCTAGCCCAGTAATGGCACCTACTTCAGGCCACCTAGCTTAGAAAAGCTACCGACACACCTGCTGCTTGTCACAGAGTAAATTCACCACAGAGTAAAACCCATGGGGCGCATCTACACGAGACAATTTACTGCACTGCAAACTAAATTGCTATGCAGTAAAACATCACCATCTACACATATGTGGCAATTAGGGTGCAGTAGACTAATTTACTGAGCTGCCAGATAGTCCCATCAGATATAAGTGGTATCCAGCAGTGTAGCAAATTACTGTGCTTAAATGCATGTGTAGACAGTAATGTTGGGATGTTTACTCTGGCTCAGATTGAACCGGAGTATATTCAGTCACATTAATTGCACATGTAGACATGCCTGCAGTATATTACTTTATGGCAGGGGTTTTCAACCTTTTTGAATCAGTGTACTTTCAGCGGCTGGATGCAGAGTGGGAAGAGGTGGCATGCAGCCAAACACGGAGTGGTGGTAGCCACTGGTTGTGAGCTTCCCCTGCCCCCTGTGTCCAGCCAGAAGGGCAGTGCCTAGTGCCTGCCTGGCAGCATCTAGTGCCTGCGTGGCAGCATGGGATGGTGCATGGCAGCGCTCCATCCCCACCTGCCTACATGTACACCCTAGGGCCTTCTCAAGTGCCCCCTGCTTTATAGCAACCCCTGCTTTATAGCAATCATGCTGTGTGTCTGCACTCAGAGTCATGCTGGAAGTCAGCTTGTACCCCGAAGCCCTTGCAGTCTAAACAGACTGAGATGGAAGGGGAAAGAGATTTCTGGTTTACAAGTGGGACTTGCCTGAGGCTGAGATCACCCAATAGGTTGGTTTCAGAGCTAGGAAAAGACCCACCTCTCCTGTTCTCTATTAGCCATGCTACATGCTAAGGTTCCCTCCTCTGTGACACAGATACTGAATAGGTGGTATCTCCCTTGGTATGAGGGTGAGACCAAAGCTACAAGGAAGCATCTGGCTCTACAGGGCTCCAGCTGACTTCACAGAAGCCAGGTTTCCAGGCAGAGTACAGAGAGCTGCATGGGAGACTCCACAGCATAACCCAGACATGGCCCAAGCTACTCACCAACGTGATATTGCACCAGTCGATTATGAATACAGGATAGAATCTGTCATGACATGCAAGAACTATCTGCTGCTCCATTTTGCACCGGGCCTCATTATCAAGAGACTTGGTGGCCATCAGGCAGTCAGAGAAAGGGTATATGGATCCTACCTTGATGTACACCCTAGGAAACAGAGCACAGGGGGAGAGGGGAGGTGGCATGAGTGAGAAGTAGGTGATAACAGCTCAGGAAACTGGCAGTCCTAGCAGCCCTAGTCCTTCCAGTGAGGGAAGCTGAGGGAATGCCTAGGAACCCTCTGGTCATGAGAATGATCCAGGATCCTTCTGGTCATGAAGAAAGAGAGTATCCAGGAGGTCCCTGGTCATGGTCTGGCAATGCACTGGCACTGGATATCCCTAGAATCTCTCTGAGTAGGGGAAACAGCTCAGGAATCCCCTGCCTATTGATGATGAGCCTCTGGATTAGGAGCACTCATGGGCACAGGGGACCTCTGAGGAGGAAAGCCATTTGGAAACTAATGCCCTGTGGTGGCTGATATCCTAGGGCACAAGTCCCACTCCCTACCCTTCCTTTCTGCCCTCGATAGGCAGGGGCACACGACCTCCCCGGTCCAACGCTGACGTGATGTTGATGATGCGCAAGTCGTCCTGATCCCAGATGCTGTCCACACCCTGCTGGAACAGCTGCTGTGCCTCCCCCGGTAGCACTTCCTCCACATCTCGGTTCCTCACAAAGAACTCTGCCTGGTATGGCAGCTGCTCGTCTACTGTGGGGGAAGAGAGAGATTCCACTGTGACGAGGTTTGGGACTGGGCTCAAAGACAGCAGCTTGGATCAGGGATCCAACAGACATCAGACATTTGGGACATTGTGGGGATGGGCTCAGAACTAACGTATAAAATCTAGGCACCTTATAGTCCACCAGCTTCAGAGCTGTGAGGATGACTGTGTGTCTGTGGGAAAGCTCAAACTCCAGGGGCCCCTGGACTCTCCAGATGGAAGGAGGAAGGTCTGTGTCACCCTACTGGCATTTCGGTGCATGATGGGTAGGCTCCCTTAGGCCAGGGGAGCTGATAAGTTGGTCAGCCCTGGGAAAATGGCGGGCATTGCTAGGAAAAGTATTTGAGTGGTGAAACTAGGAGAGTTGGTAGGCTTTACCTGGGGAGGAGCCAATGTTGAAGATGACCCTTTGCTTCACAGTCTCATATGTATGTCTGTTATATGCTTTCACCTGCCACAGAGAGAAAAAGAAAGCAAAGTTCCTCGCTCGGAATAAAATAGCCACTTCCCAAACTAGGTCCTCCTAGGTCTTCTCTTTCTCCCTGTGCCAGGGGGTCTGCCGTAGATGGCAAAGACCAGAGCTGTAGGCCAGGAGGCAGAGGAATAAAAGCCTCTTCTTCTTGAGGAGGGAGATGGCCTTCTACCTCCTCAAATCCCCTGGCAGCAGCTCCAAAAGGTCTGCTTCAGGGGGATGCTCTTGGGCTAGAAGCAAAGGGAGTCTCCAACTGAGGTCTGCTCAGGTCTGCATAGAAATCAGGTTTACTGTTCTGAATTCAGTCAAGATTACCAAGCGTTTATAGCTCCCTCTGGCTATGCTGACACAAGCAGGCACATTTCTACCTCCCCATCTGCACCCTTCATGAACCACACAATCCCACCAAAACACCTGTATGGACACTCCCACAAAGCAACACAATTGCATGAAGACACCTATAAACACCTCCTTCAAACACCACACCCACATAAAGCAGCGCAAAAGCAGACATGGACACTTCCTCAAAGTAAAATACAGTAACACACAGACACATGATAACCAAGCACTCCTTCAAAACAACACACAATCACAGAAATATATTTATATACACCTCCTATAAACAACAGACACGCTGAAAAAAACTCCCACAGTTATTCAAAGGCACATAGAGCCACCTATAAACACACATACACATATACCTGCCCCCAGCAGCACACAAGAGCTCCCTGACTGTAGGGAACAGCATCCACTCAGTACCTCAATGGTCTGCCTGCCAGCTTTCTTTTCCTTTGCTGTGGGTGACCCATAGAGGAAGGCGGTTTCATATGGCCCACGCTGGATGTAACGCAGCCACCTGGGCAGGTCCGGGTATCCCAACAGATGGGCATGGAAGGTGATGGGGACATCAGATGGGATTTCTGAAAAAATACATATACACGTGTCACATGTGTACACACACACACACACACACACACACACACACACACACACACTTTTAGGGTTTTCAGAACTCTTCCCCTGCAGAATCCCATATAATTTACCTAATTTAGGATTTTACCTTTCTGCCCATCCCCACAGTATCAGGACATCTTCCAAGCAAATCAGTCCCAATAGCAAAGACCTTATCAGTTTTTGCAGAAAGAGAGTAGCAGGGCATTTGGCAAAGTTCAAAACAAATTTTTAAATCATTTCAGTTTGGACAAAATGCTATTTCTTCAGGGTTGTTTTAATAAAATTCAGGGACAAGATTGACAAGAGTACTTTACCATCATTCACAGACCAGCAGAGGGGAGAAAGAGGTGAGGGTACATGGTGTGAATGGACCCAAAATAGCATTCGGGGAAAGTAAGCCAGAACCACAGGCAGCAGGCCTTAGCCCCACAAAACATGGGGCAGCAGTAGGGCTGCAAGGCAGCCCAGCCAAGGGCTTCCAGCAGTTGCAACAGGGGTGGGGAGGGAGTGGGGCTGGAGCTGGGGCTAGGGGACGGGTGGGCACTGCACAGCCAGAGAGGTGTGGGACTGAGCCATGAGCGGCACATCCAGGGGGTGTGGCTCCTGCTGCTATGCACACCCCGGATCTGCGGGGGGCAGGGCAGGCTGCCACTGCTGCCTAGGGTGCATGGTGGTGGCGCTGGGAGGGGGCTATAACAGGGGGCTTCAGCCACCCAAAAATTCACCGTAGCCTGCCCGACCCCCCTCCCAGTGCCGCCACCACCCACCCGGAGCACAGCCCAGCCCCCTCCACCTGGAACAGCCCGGCACCAGCTCCAGCCCACAGCAGCAGCCTGCCCTGCCCCATGCAGATCTGGGGGTACACCCCCCCCATGCACTCCCAGAATGTGTACAGCAGCAGGAGCTGGGCATGGAGGTCGCAGGGGCATGGGACCTCCAGTACCTGGCGCCCCAGATGGTATGGGGCTGAGGCCATTGCAAGAAAGCAGACAGGGCCGGTGTGGGACTCGGGGCTGGTGGAGTAGTTGGTGTGGGGGGCGTCAACGCCAGCCAATGACCCTGGGTGCAGGGGAAGGGGCAGCTGCCCAGGCACAGCAGGCCCTGGCCCTGGCCCCAATCCTGGGTCTGACTCGGCTCCCTCCCAGTCCCTGCCTGCTCCCAGCCCCACTTCCTCCCCACATGGCCCTTTCCCCTCCCCCGCCCCTTTTTCCGCAGACTTTCCCGCCCGCGGGGGGCACATGTGCTTGTGCACTCAGCCCCCACAAAAAAAATTTTCTGCCTCTGCTGAACCATATCCAATGTGTTTTCCCTCATTTTGTATTTGGCTAAAACTCATCTGCAGAATTGACCGTTTTGAGGTCAAGTCAGTCAGTGCTTTCCAGTTAAGCAACTGCTCACTATGGAGAGAGGAGGCTGCCTGAGCAGGTGCAATCTCAACACCCCCGTTCTGTGCCAGTCCAACAGCAGCAGCACTTTTTCTCATAAAGCACTGGTGTCAGAGACCAGGGGTAGGTCCTTACATGGAGCTGGTATGATAGAGCTCCCACAGGGATCTGATCCTTCTTTCCCTTTGCTAGTCCTGTGAGCTCTTCAGGGCAGAGATTGTCCATTTGTGAATGCCTGGATATGGCCTCATACACAGCAAAAGCAACCATCAATTTACTGTCATTATTTTTTATATAATATCATGACATATGATAAATTACTACAGATTATAGTAGGGGGCTGGATAAGTGGTACTAGGTTGGCATGCAGGGTTGGCCCAGTTGGGGCCTGATACAGCCACATGTGAATGACCTGGCCAGAGCCCAGTCCAGCTAAGCATAGCGGATACAGCTAAGGCTTGATTCCTCTGTGTGCTGCTGGACCAGCCAGGACTCAGTCCAGGCACATAGGGAAGGTTTGACAGGGGCTCAATCCCTCTGCATGGGGCTAGCACAGACAAGGCTTTTCTTCTGTGTGGGGCTTAGAAATTTTGGCAGGATGGGAGAGGTGGCATCTTTCATTGCCAACACTCCCCCATCAGCAAGTTTCCAGACCTGTGGGGAACCTCATAGGCCAAAAAACGCAACTATGTGGGATGGATCTGGCCCACGGCTGGGGGTTGAGCACCATGAATTATATAATAAAAAATATTGAGCACCCTGAATTATATAATATAAGGCAAGCAGACCAACAGATAGATAACAGAGACGGTGTATGGGGATAGACAGACAGGCAGTATATGGGGATTGATAGATTAATATACAGATACACTGTAAATAGGGATGGATGGGTGGATGGTAATTAGCATGTTGGCCAGTGGGCCAAGAGTAGGGGCTGACGCACTGTAGACAACATTTCTGGTGGAGGCTCCTACTCTTGAACCAGTTATTGGTCTGGCCTCCAAGCAGCATTGACCCTGCCATCTGCATGGGGCTGAACTGGGCTCTGTGGCATGACCCTCCTTTGTCATCACTCACCCTCGACGTTATTGTGGATAGAGGGAAACGCGTCCTGGAAGTGCTCCCGCTCCAGCTCGTGCACAAAGATCTCTCCAGTCACCGGATAGACACTGAGATCAGGGAGAGCAGCCAGGAGCCCACCAAGGAAAACTGCTGTGGAGAGGGATTGGGGTTAGAGCCACAGGCCTGGGGAGGGGGAGCAAAAGCACCCTGAGTCGAACAGTCAGGCCCAGGAAGAGAAGGGGTGGAAAACAGGAAAAACCAGGAAAGTTTGTGAAGAGGCAATATAGGGGGATGGGACTGGGGATGGGGGCTCTTGCTCCTGCCTCCAGTATGGGGGCATGGCATCTGTCTAGGCCTCCATTTCCCCACATTCTTCGCTTTTCTCTTATAAGCACTAAGAAACATAGGGGTGAAAAGCCCACTCCTGGGGCTAAGCCAGAGGACATGCTCTTCCTCTGGCACCAAGCTAATTATTGCATCCAGAATGGGCTCGTGCGCAGCACACATCCTCTGCGTGTGCTGTGGGCCCTTGGCCAGAGTCCTGCCAGCTCAAGAAGGGATGCCTGCCAGCTCATCCTGAATTCTACTGGCCAGGGCCCTCCTTGTATAGGGCCCCCTCCCACCACCTCCCAACCCCAGAGCTTGGGTCCCAGAAGAGAGTCCCTAGCTCTGCTCCAGGACGCCTGGCTTGTGGAAGCCAGGCGGTTCCACTCGGTCTGTAAGGAAAAGGCTCCGGTTATATTTAGAAGGTGTCTGGAATTGTCTGACCATGGGGGTTGCTCCCTGCTTTGGTCCCTGGCAGGAGAGCAGGGGACAAGGCTGGAAAGAGTGTCTGTTCTCAGGCCTCTCGCCTGGGGCGTGGTCACTGCATTTAGTACACTGGACTGTTCTCTGTGCAGAGGCTCTGTTCTGCCTGCTCTATCCCCTGCCTTGCACCCTGGGTATTAAATTCCCGCATATCTTGCCCCCTCCCCAGACACTGCCCCTGCCTTGCATCTAGGCTGCCCCCACCTTGCCTGACTTGTACAGAAACCCCTGGGAGGAAGCGGGATGGAACTTGCCTGCTAAGGAGACAATCCAGACGAGCCGTGGTGCTGCCATCTTCCCCCTACTTGCCAGGAATGTGTCCAGTGTGATTGACAGGGACAGGCAGCCAGGGCAGAGCCAGCAAGGTCATAAGGCGGCTGGGACCAAGATCCTGAGCCTGCTAT
The DNA here is from genome assembly GCF_001723895.1 of Crocodylus porosus. Lineage (NCBI taxonomy): Eukaryota > Metazoa > Chordata > Crocodylia > Crocodylidae > Crocodylus > Crocodylus porosus. The sequence continues at coordinate 2,496,226 of NW_017728943.1, read as the reverse complement.
GCTGCTAACTGCCTCAAAGGGGCGCCAAAACCATGGGGTGTGTAACCTGGGACAATTAACTCATGCTTATGGCACCTGGTTCTCCAAGGGCTCCTATGACCTGAACGGCCACTACATGAAGGCCTTGCTGCTCCCATGAGGCAGGCCCTGGCACAGGGTTAGTCTAGGGTTGCCTAGGTATTTCCTTGCACAGAGATGCTGTCTGTATCCTGGGTGGGAGAGAGCAGGCAGCAGAATGGAGCAGTGACACGAGACAATGGTTTAGAGCTGGAAGTGGAGGGGTGTGCTCCTCCCAGCCGGCACTGGGATTTGCCTGGGATACCCATGTGAACGTCCTTACTGCAGGAGCCTCCTGCAACAGAGATATGTAAGTATATATATAACCCCAAGTCTGCCCTTTCTTTTCTACCATCAAGGTTTCCTGCCATAGCACTTTGCTCCACTCTCTTCTGCTGCCTTCAGCCCTGTCTGCTCCAGCAAGGCTCTGCATTTCACCCTCCTCCAAACCCCTTCCCAGCACTAGAGATGGGCTCAGGCTGGAGTCACTCCAGATGCTGTCTGCTGTTCATATTCAGCTGGGCTCCTTCAGTACCTGCAAGAAGCTCTGATGCCTCCAAGCCACTTGTGTGTTGGACTAAGACTTGGGACACCTGGGTTCTTTTCTCAGCTCTGCTACGAGCCTTTTGGGTGACCTTCAACTTCCCCTGCCTCAGTTTCCCCTATATATATATTTTTTTCTGGTAGCCAATTGAATTCCAAATCCAATTAAGCAAAACTCAATAACTGTGTCTGCAAAAATCCATGGGTCACATAGCTTCAAACAGGCCAGCATCTTATGTCCCAGGCCTGAGGGTCTGGGCATTCAGACGCTTCCCCTATCCAGGCTGGAATCCTATGTACAAGTCCCAGGCTCAGAGGCCTGGGAGTCTGGCTGCTCCCTGTCATGCTTGATCTTAGCCAAAAGACTAAGAACCGGAGGATGATGCTGACAGCAAAGAAGCAACCCCAGCCAGCCTGGCTCTGCAGCCACTCCCCACTGGATATTCCCCAGAGATCTGCCACACAAACCTTGAACTCAGCCTGGGCCTGCTGAGCTAGTGAGAGGGCAGCCTGCGGCAGACGGACCCAGGGCAGAAAGCTATGTGCCTCCCAGGTGCTAGAAAAGAGCCTCCACATCAGGATTGCCAGTCTTCTGCTACCTGTGTCCTTAGGGCAGCAACAAGGGACCATTATTGGGCATGGGTTCAGCCCCTGTCTGCGAGCTCCATTGATGAGAGAACCTTCCCCTCTCTGTATCTTCCTCCCACTGGAGCCTTGCTCTCCCTACCAGGTAAAGCCTCCTACCCACCAGCTCTCACCATCCAGGAGCGCTGGCTGGACATGAGAGACAGGTGCTGGTGGGGAGAAGGGCTGCCCAGCACCCTACCAACAGTGCCAGGTGCCCCAGCTGCTGTGATATGAGGCTGTCTCCTGCCGGCGGCCGGCTTGTTCCACTAACCTGCCCATGAACTTACACAGAGCTTGGAAAGTCCTTGGGGGATTCAGCTGCTGCTCTGTCTCTTCCTTCCATCACGCTCTGGCTGGCTGGCTCAGCTGAGATGGGCGGCGTCATCTACGTATGCAGGGAGGACACTGCCTCTGCTCTGGAGGAGCTCCAGTCCCCCACTTCCTATGGCTGAGGGGACTACCAGCCACTGCTGCCCCCATACTTGGCCCTTGCCCAGGGTTCAGAGATGAGATCATTCACACCTTGGCTTCTGTGGTGGGTGCCAGCCAAGAGGGCAATGGTGGCTTGCAGTCTTACAAGTCTGAGCCCCACCAGAAACCACCACATACAGGTCGCATGGAGGAGGCCTTGACAGGCTGGGTTAGGCCTTGACAGGCTGGGTTTCTAGCTGCCTGTAGGTGCTCAGCTTTTCTGAAAGGGAGAGTCTAGATCTGCATCACCCTGGAACAAGGTGTCTAGACTGACTGTTACTGTCCCAAGTGGGCAGGCAGGACAGGTTAGGTGGCAGAGCCATGGCTGCACAAGGTCCTAGAGACGGGGCTGAGATGTCAGACTATGCTCCTGCTGACATTTCTGAGCTGGGGTGGCCACTTGCCATCTGTGAAGTCTGCTGAGTGTCTTCTTTGGTGAAGTGGCGAAGGGATGGAGGGAAGCTGTTGGGAGATCCTGGGGCTGGATGCAGAGAAATTAGGGCCTTGTGCCTATAGGAACCTGGTAGATACACAGGCCAGGAATACTCCAAAAAAGTTCTGTGTGACTCTGCTGTCTGCCACTGGCTGGGGGGCTGGGACACTGATAAAGGCCAGTAAAGGTGCTCCAGGCTGAGCTGAGACAGAGGGGCCCACTCCAGCAATAGATGGACCCTTATTAGAGGCTTGTGCATTCAGATCCAGAAGTGTCTGGTTCAATACGTACTCCTGGCCAGCCTAGCCTGCCGCTGTCTGACAGATGAAGAACAGAGAATAGTTTGGAGGAGTCCCAGTCTTGCTCTGGAGGACAGGTGCCCCAAATCTTCTTCTGGTTCATCTTGGCCAGGCCCTGAGTCACTCACCAATGTGGGTCCCTGAAGCAAATGACACATGAAACCAGCAAGAAGTGTTACAGCTATGCTGCTTCTTCCAGGGTGAGAGAAGTCAAGGCCTTTGAGCATGGAGAATGGATTCCCTTCTGCCTCATGCCCCCAGAGGACAGGGCCGACGTGCCAAGCAGAGGGAGAGACTTACACTGATCCTGCTGAGGTGATGGTGTAAGCTGAAGCACTGAGATGGGGACAGTGAAGGGATAAAGGCTTCACACTGGGGACTGTGTAACAGCACATGGCCTCTGGCACCCTCTTGGAATGGAATTCAGCTCCTCTTGATCTTAAGCACTGCGTGTACCTGAGCATTATGAGAATCACCCTCCTGTCTGAGCAGTATAAGGCCCAGGACACACAGCACGGTGCTGAGCACAGTGCTGCTTCCAGCCTCTAGAAGGTAGTCACAGATCATTTCACTCTTTGGGGGATTACCATTGGGCCTGCAAAGAGATGGAAACTGAAAAAGGGAGGGCAGGGCAAATCTGGCAGTTGTTTTTGGTGGGCAATAACTGGGCTGCATTCATCAGAATTGTCATCAGAATACAATCAGTATTTTCCCATTCTTGTTCTATGCCCCCAGTCTCTCTCTCCTCCTCTCTTTCTCCCTTTCTTTTTCCCTCCACCCCGGTTCTTTATCTGTAAAATGGAGAGAAAAAGAGACCTTTTACTGATTTAGACTGCCAAGGCCTCTAGATAGGTACAGCGATCTGCACACTACAGCTCCGAACTTTGCCCGGGGCACTTCTGGGATATAATGAATCTCATATCTCATTTACAGCCCCACTTGTGCTGACCGTAAACCCAAATCACTGCAGAGTGGGAAAAAAACAGGTGAGAGAGAATTGTTAACAGTGCCCCTTCCCTTTTCCCCTTTTGTCTGTAGCATTTTGACTGGATCAAAAATTGCAGAGGAGAAGGAATTTGCAATACACACAAGCACGTGTGTGTGTGTGTGTGTGTGTGTATATGGAGGGGTGTGAACATGTATATATAATGTATGGGGGGGTGTATACATATGTGTGTGTGTGTGTGTGTGTGCGCATGCGTATTTTTTCCCCTTTCATGTCAAGAAGTCATGGAAACTGCATATTTTCCAGCATTATGAGCTGCAAGTAACAGTGACCCTGCCAGACTCCATCCCTACCCTTCCCACAACCCCGTGGCAAGAAGGAAGGGCTGGGTCCTCCAGCACTGTGCTGCAGGGTCAAAGCCCAAAGCAATCAGCCATTTCAGCATAAGCAGGCTCAAGCCCTTGGTTCCCAGGAGGGTGAGAGAGCAAGGATCCAGGGAGACAAGGTGGCACAGGTTTGTAGCCCCATCTTGTAAGCAAGGAAGGAGGGAAAGGGGCAGAGACAGGAGGTAGAGAAGGGCTGCAGGGAGCATATATATTCTCCAGCCGCAGCAGAACATGTGGCACGCAGGCCTGTTTCCAGTGCACAGCCAGCTTCCCCCAGCCGCCCTTCCTCCCTTTCCGCCAAGGCCTGTGTGTGTGAGTGGCCATCTATATTTAGGTCAGTGTGCTTCCTCTGCTGTCTTAAGGTGGAAACCTAGCAGCCAACACAGCTGCTAAGCCAGCTACTGGTGCCAGTCTGCCTTTACAGGAAGAGCAAGAGGAGGGGTAGGCTAGGGGACCTCTTCCTTCCCCAGACTTGCCCCCTTTCCCCACCTACAGGCTGCAGTCAGTCTCACTTAGATCCCAGCCCTCCTGCTCCCCAGCCCAATGGTGCCTTGCTGCAAGTCCCAACCCAGTGCAAAGGAATATGAGTTGCAAGACACCCCCTGACTAAGGCAGGCTGGTGAGAGAGCCTGTTAACTCCTCCATGCACAGATGAGGAGGGCAGCAAGCTGGCAAAGGCCTATGACTCTCATGTGCTCCTACCTTTGTTGGGGAAGGTGATATACTGTCAAGGACTTTTTTGCTCTTGGTCAGACCTGTTATTAATGTGCTGCTGGATCTCCACACTGCCTGTGCTTGGCCCTCACTAATGTGGCTGTCGAGGCGGGGGGGAGAGCCGACAGAGCTGTCATCGTGGATGCTCCTGGGGACTTGCAAGCCACAAGTTGCCCACTCCAGCCCTTCACAGAAGGGTTACTCCACCCAGGCCAGACTTTGTTGCAGGACCGCACCTTGCTCCCCCAGGAGCCAAGGGCTATGCTTCCATTAGCTGTATGTGTGTGCAGGCCTGACCCCCATCAGCTATTAACTGCCTGGGAGAGGGCACACTTTACCTACCGTGCATGGATAAAGGGGAGGAGGCACGGGGAGAGAGGGGGCATCTTTCTTGCCCTCATCCTGTGCCCGCTATGGGCAAAGGGGGAATTTTTAAATTTTCCCTGTGGACAGACTTAATGCAGACTTAATGCACTGCAGAAGGCAAGGGGAGTGCCCAGGGAGAGGTGCTGTTGCAGACAGTGGGAGGGAATGCGCATTGAGCAGGGAAAGCACACTGCACACTGTGCATGCTCTCCAGGAAGGGCACAGTGCACATTGAATGCTCTTCGGGGGGGGCACATGTTGCATGCTGAGGAAGGGGTGCACATTGGTGGTACTCAGCACATACTTGGCAAGAAGTGCATTGCAATGGCTGCCTGCTGCCAGGGAAGAGGGTTATTTTCATAGGGGTTTGCACAGGTGCAGAGCTGGGGTGAAAGGTGGAGGTGGATACAGTCCAAGCAACTTGCCACCAGCAGGAGAGGCACTAAGCTAACAGCCCCAAGCCACTGAGACCTACCACCTGGTTCCTGTTTGTCTTGTGCGGGCGGTGAGGTGGAAGGAGAGGCCTGGTCTGGTGGATGGAAAGAAGCTAAAGTGGGTGGGTGTAGGCTAGGGGCAGGTTGCAAGGAGATGGCTTTTGAGCTGGAGAAGTTAGGAGGAGTGGGGGAATCAACAGGGAAGGAAGCTATGTAGCATTATTAGTCCCCAGTAAGATTCTCACCTTCCTCTGGCTGGGGGGGGGGAGGGTCTTGGCGAGGTCACACTCATACTGGCTTCTCTGTCCCTGCTCCCATTCCAAACCCCTGTTTTCCTGGGTCTGCCACTGCATTCTAGAAAATCATTTTGAACTGGAAGCTGGCCTTGAGCAAGGGGAGAGAGCTGGGAGTTTGTACACAATTATTGTATGTGTGTACAGGCATGTGTCCGTGTGCATGCACTTCTGGAATACGCGCAATTCATTGTGTGCACATGGGGTTCACAGGTGTACAGCTCACATGTAGAGGTGATTCATGGGTGGGAGGGTGCATGTTCATCTAAGTGCAACGTGTGCTTGTGCCTCTGCGTATATGAGCCTGTGTGCACACAGTAGATGCACAGTTGTGTGTGTGTGCATCTGCAGGTTGATGTGTGTGTGCATGATGTGCTAAGGTGAGCGTTCATGTTTGTGTGCATCTGTGCATTTATATATGGCCCAATTAGGACAAGCGTGAGATCAGCCCCTCTGGCTGGCTCTCTGGTGTTTATCCCTGGAGGCTTGAGGGCTTTCTGTCCATTAATGAATTCCAGCTCCCAGCACCCGGCAAAGCACTTAGGTTAAATACCAGTTTCTGCAGCTCATCTCAGTGAGTGGTTTCCTCTTTGGCCCCGTGGTGACCCAGAGAGTTGCACAGATGAGAATATGATGTCTTGACTGCCAGTCTCTCCTGCTCTCTCCAAGAGGCACCAGCCCCTCCACCCCTTAGTTATGAGATCATATGGCTTCCCACCAATGCATGGCAGTGGTCTACGTCCCTACAGGCCCCAGATGTTGGAACTGGCATCCTGCTCCCAGCCACAGTGCTGAAGGTTTACTATGTGCTGCTGCAGTTAAGTGACTTGCCCTGCGCAACGCTGCCAGTCAGTAGCAGAACCCAAGGTAGAACCAGGAACCAAGTTCCCTGCTCTTCCCACTGGATGAGTCTCTTCTTAGCATGGAACCCTGATTCCCTAATCTCATTTGTAGGCTCATGGTACTGCTCCTCCCAGAATTGGGAGCGTAACCCAGGGCTCCTAGGCCTCTACTGTGACCACTGGCTGGAACATGCAACATGCTGGAGCAAAGAATAGATTTGAGGCATCCTGTTACCTTTATGTGCTACTTAAGCCACTAGCCAATGCACTACTGACCATGTACAAGCCACAACCCTCCCTCCCAGGCCCCCATCATGGCTTTTATTGCTGCCAAATGATTCTGCTTTGAGCAGCTGAGGTCTCCTGCACTGGGAACTGCTTCACTTGCAGACTCAGCGAACGCATTTCACGCCAGCTTCCTATGGCCCCTGGCAGCATGTGGGTGCAGCCCCCGCGCCGTCTTCACTGATCTCTAAAATACATAATTACAGGTCCTTTATAGTGCTACCAAGCAGGCTAAATATAAATCTCAGGAGCTGGGGGGGTGGGGGTGGGGGGACAGCTTTGTGGAAGCCTCCGCAAATGCTAACAAAGCCAGTAGGAGCAGGAATATAATCAGTGGGTGGGAGGGGCTCTGGAGGAGGGATGGGGGGCGGAATCAATGACATACACTTGGGCCCGGATTTCCAAGGGCTCAGCATGCATGACTGGGCCCAGACCTTCAGCAAGTTGATCTCTCTGGGAGATCCAGCTCGGAGGCCTCTGTTCTGACCTCGCCCCAGCAGGGTACCTATTGAAGCTGGTGGCCATGATTCTTGGTCACTCCAGGACAGAGACAGGTGACAAAAGTCACTTTTCCATTCTTCCTGTCTGAAGAGGATTGCACAGGAGAAACCAGGTGTCCTTTGGCATAAATTAAAGCAGCATTGGGGCTGCTCTAGCCACTTCCTTCCCACAAGCCCACAGAGCTCAGCTGCAGGGCAGTGCATTCTGGCCACACTTCCTGGCTCCCCTTCTGAGCACAGCTGCTGCGTTGCCCTTGCACTAGCTCTCCACTGGCTGCCTGGGCTGATTACCCCCAACTTTAAGGCCTCAAGAGTCTGTGCTGTAAATGGCCTTCAGACTCAGAGAAGCTGTCTTGGCATCTCAGTAGCAAAGGTGGAAGGAGAGTCCAGAGTGATTGCGGGCCCTATAAAAAGCTTGAAAGCAAAGCCAGTTCCTAGAAGGTACCTGGAGCTAGGAAACGCCTCCTGGGAAAGTGCTAGGTCCTTGGAAATGCTTGAACCCTGTGGGACGTGCGGGTAGTGGTTGCACCTAATCAGGGAGGGGACCAATGAGTGGAAAAGACACATTCCCCCACCCCGCCAACACACATCCACGCACACATACACATGGGATCTCCGTGGCGACAGAACCATTGTGCCTATTATTAATAATGCTGATGAATAATTCATAAGATCTGCCGTTTAGCTAAGCCCTTTCATGAGAACGCCCCCCTGGGCTCTTGACAAACTGATTTGCAAACAGTGGGGTTCAATTCTCACTCCTCCCTCACACCAGAGTAAATCACAGGCTTTGAAAGAGTACCCTTGGACTTACCTCCGCACAAAATTAAGCTGTCCTTGTGGGGCTTCCCCTGCAGTGGGTGGGCTGCCACCTCTGGGGTTGAACGCAGCAGCTGGCAGTTTGGGTCAGGAAGTGAAGAAGTATCCTGCATCTAAGTGCAACCAAAATGAGGAAGAACATGCAAAAGTGATGAATGAGCCAGGTTTGTTTTTGGGGTGATTCTCCCGACTGTCACCGGCTCATGTTGAGGGTAAATTTGGCATACTTGCTTTAGAAGCGATGATGTCCATGTGACAGAAAGCGGAGAGTCGTTTGAGCTGGTGACTGCAAATGTCTGGGTTCCATTTCAGCCCCTCTGAGAGCGTGGTGTGTCTGCCTGCCCAGCTCATCTATTTTACTTGCCCCTTTCATCTCTTCTGTTCCTCTGCACCATAACACCTGGATGTGTCTCTGATCAATGCCTATAGGCATCAGAGGGAGAGCAAGTGTCTACTCTGCAGGCTGAATCTAGCTGCGTTGTGGATCTCTCTGGCCTGCACAACACGTTCAGGTTCTTCCAAACCCCAGCTCTGTCCCTCCTGGCTGCAAACCAGCCTTCCAACCATGCACTGAGCGGTGCTGCCCACCTGAGTCTGCAGACAGCCTGAAATGAGGAAACCAAGATGCCATCTCCCCTGCCCTCTCTCCACTGTAGGGCCTGAATAGTCCTGACCTGATACCTTGTCCCAGGAAATGAGTTCAGCTTGTGCTGATGCTATTCCAACAGGGAGAGCAGGGAGATGGGCACAGCTGTGGTTCACATGACACCATGCTCCATTTGGCTCCAAGAGATATTAGATTTTCTCTCTCCTATCCTGTCTGTCTCATGCCCTGCAGCAGCACCTGGCAGACTGGCATTGATGTATGTCACTGATCTGGTATCACCAGCTCCTTGAAGCCTGGGGTGCAAATCAATACTCATTATCATCCCCACAGCCCCAGCTCCTGTTCATCAGGCTTTGCACTGGTCTATATCCCTCCCAAGTTCACTTTCCATAGGTGCCTGCATCTGGCTCTTGCCCCTCCTTATGGAGCAGCTGCAGAATGACCCCCATCAGGTCTGTGCTTGCCCCAGTGCAGAAAACTCTCGAGTCTTTTTCTTTCCAGTTCCTCCCAGCGCAGATGGCCTGAGATGAGTCTGAACAGTGTGTTCTGCAAGCAATGTGGCGGGCCTATCTGGCAGTTCCTCTCCCATTCTCATCTCAGTGGAAATACCAGTGCAGTCTTAACAAATAAACAGTGTGGTGGCAGGCTGCTGCATAGACCCGTGCATGGCTTCCCCTCTAGGGAAGGGCATGAAAGGATAGGACCTCAATGACCAGTTGTGACTGGTGTTAAATATGTTCCAGGCCTGCTGAGCAGAGCCTTTATTTGCCCATTACAGCTGAAAGTCTCCCATCCCCCAGGAGGATTGCCTGACAAAATCAGGGTGGTCCATATGATTCAGCTATGGGTGATTGACAGCTCCTGTTTGGGCAGGGCATGTGTTAGCGGCAGGTCAGAATGATGAAGGTGCTGGTAAGGACAGATGAGTGCTTTCTGCAGGTCTTGGTGAGTCTCAGCACAGAGGATGGAGCCCAGGGTTGGGGTAGCATAGGTCAGGGTTGGGGTGTATGGACAGGACAGTACAGGCAACATCTGGGCTGTTGGGAAGGGGGAGATACTGGGGCTTAGTGTTAGATGGATGGGACAGGCTTGGTTAGGATGCTGGTGCCTGGGGAGAGATGTAGAAAGACTAGAATCTCATACCTTCCAAGACAGCTCAGAGGAGCTTGCCTAACACTACCCCTTCCTCCCAGCCATCCTGGCTCAGGCAGTGACCTCCAGAGCAAATCCAGGTCAGTACTTGAATGAGAACTAAAAAGAGCCCTGCAGGATGTGCTAATAGTGATTCAATGCATTTCCTTCTGATTCAGTGCTGATTCAGTCCCCTAGCCTGGCCTTGTGCTGCTGGAAGGACCCTCTCTCACATGAGACGTGGGCCTGCCTGCTTTGGGCTTGTTAACAAATTCCACTGCAGTTGGATGACAGCCAGGGTGTTCACCCCAATGATTCTCTTGTCTCTAAAATCCTCCCTCTGGATTTTCAGCCTGGCAAGGCACACACGGTCTAGTGACCGCTGCGTTCCACCCCAGAGGTAGCTGTACTAAAATAGCAGGTTACAACAATCCCGGGGCATAGTGTCATCTAAACCCATTGGTGAAATGCTTTGGGATCCTTTGAGGATTTGAATGAGTGATAAAATTTGGCTTGGAAATCCAGTCCCTCCTGGCTAAGAGCACATTTCTAATTTTGACAATATGGAAAGGCTACTTTCCAGTCACTTGGGCCAAGCAATTGTTAATTGTTTGAATCTGCAGGAAAAAGCCCTGTATGAACCAGGGAACAGGTGAGCAAAGAGTTAACAAAGACTGGGTGCTGGCTAAGGCACTGCCTTGGCCATTCAGAGATTAGGCTTCTGTTTCCACCTTTGCCACTGACTCTTCATGTGACCTTGGCCAAGTTCCTTGATCACCAGGCCCCCATTTCCCACATCCAAAATGGAGACAATACGCTCCTGCCCCCTTCCTTGGCTTTTTAGATTGTAAACTCTTTGGGACAGGGATGGCTTCAGAGTGTGTGCACATGCAGCACAAGGCATGAGGAGGCCCTGCTTTTCGGACTGTACCACAATGCAAATAATGAACAAGAATAACATAATGGGGGTTCCCATGAGAAAGTGTCATGTGCCTGTGACCTGACAGCAAAGCCCTGTGTTTTGGGCCCTCAATAAGTCTTTAGGAGACCTCTGCCACTGCTTTGCCCTCTTGCTTCCTCTCTCTGCTCCCTCTTTCTTACTTGGGGCTCAGGACCCCCAGGATAAGGAAATGTGGGTCCTGCTCCCAGCTCAGCCAGCCCCCTGTCACAGCCACTCTGCCAGATCTCTGGACCTCCATTTTCTCTTTCTCTATCAAGATTGTGAGCTCTTTGGGTTCCCCCTCATGCAACATGTACAGAGCCTTGCGCACTGGGACCATGAGCATGGTGATCACAGCCTTTAGGGGCTGCAAAGGATTAATCAACTGGGAATCCCTGACATGCGGTGATGGGAATCCCTGACATGTGGGATTTCACCATGTGCCTCTGCCTCTGGTTGTGCCCTGGCAAGGGTTAATGCTGAGGCTTGATGAGTCAGGTGAGAAGTGTGGTCCAACTGGCTGGTACAGGAATCCCAGGCTGGCATAGGCCAGCACCCTGCCCCTGGGACCTAAGCCCCTCAGCCGCACTCCCTGCTAGCTGCTAGCCCTCCCCAGCTGGCTCTGCAGCAGCTGCTGGGCTCAGGCTGGGGCAGGGCGGGCTGCGGGGGAGAAGAGGGAACTGTGCTGGTTCACACACAAAAAGGCAGAAGATGCAGGAAGCAACGTAGCAGAGGGGGAGCTTTTGTCATGTGGCATCTGCAGGGTCCTGGTGCCCACTGGCTGCTTCTGCCTGCGGCCTCTGGGGCAGAAGCAGACCTGGGATTGGTTAGGACCCCTCACAGGTGTCCCCAAAGCTCAGGTTTTCCCAAGAGAGGAGTGATTGCGGGGGGGGGGGGGGGCTCAAGTGGAGCCCCCTGAAGTTGGCAGCCACCAGTGAGTGCTGGATTCCTCATGCTGGTACCTGAACACAGGGCTCCTTGCTCCCAGCCCTGTGCTCTAAGGGAGACGGGGTGCTGGGGTGGGTAGCGGGGCATGGCAAGGAGGAGGATTGGATGTGCTCTGTGGCCAAGCCCTGCAGCTTTATAGCCCTGTCCCAGCCAAAGAAGGAGGTGCATCATGCAAATCAGGAGTTAACAACACACACTGACAGCGAGGTGTCATTGCCTCTGTTGGCAGGGAGGGAGAGGACAGTCACCAGGTGTCTGAGCAGCTGCTGAAATCATAGACCAGGCTCTTCACACACAGGCACCTCTGGGCCCCAGGGGGCCGAGCCACTCCTCTGTCAGCACCTCGGCCAAGCAGGTTCCTTCCAGCCGGCTGCCCCCCTGCTCTCTCATTTGTCAAGGGGACCATGGCTGTGCAGCTCCTGCTGGTTTCAGTGCAGTTTGCCCCACCAAGAACCAGCCCCTCAGAGGCAGGGCATGTCACGGTGAGGGTTGCCAGGATCTGGAATGGGCTCCCAAGGGAGGTGGTGCTTGCCCCATCCTTGAGGGTCTTCAAGAGGAGACCAGACAGGCACCTGTCTGGGTTCACATGACCCCAGGGTTGGTGACTCTTTTCTTGCCTGCCAGGGACAGAGGGTCAGACTAGATGGCCCACTGAGGTCCCTTCCAACTCTGAATCTATGTCTCAGGGGCTGACTTCCAGCTGCTCAGCCTGACTGTGTTGCAAGAAAGCAGCTTGGGCAAGAAAGGTCTGGCCCAGACTCCCTTCTGACTCAGTGTTGCAGGCAGAGCCGACCTTAGGAGTGTGCAGGGACTGAGACATATCAGTCTGTGCAGGGGGAGGGCAGGGTGGCGAGTAGCCGGAGCGCGGAGCTGGTGGTGTGCAGCAGCCGTAAAGAATGGTGGCACCCTCGGCACGTCAATGGTGCTGTCCTTAGGGCCTGTAGGGCTCTGTCTGCAGGGCCCCCCAAAGTGCAGGGTCTGTGGCAGTCACCCCAATTCACCCCGCCCAAGGGACGGCTCTGGTTACAGGTCACTGGGTCATGGGAGAAGGGAGAATGCCCTGCTCATCCACCCAGACACGTGCCTCCAGCCACAGATAGACGGAGCCCTTTGGCCCAAAGTTGGGGAAAGGGCATTAGGAGCTGGTGGGGGCAGGGGGAAGAACCCAAGGGCTTGGCCCACTGAGGCAGAAAGAGCCTAACCCTTTGCCAAAGCCAGGAAGCTCCAGGGGGTTGGGTTACATTGTTTGTCAATTTTTTAAATTCATCAGCGCGGGGAGAAGGGGGGTGGAGGGGGGGCTGGACCTTCTTATGCCAGCCCCCTCCTGGGTTGGCTTGCGGTCAGTTAGTTCAGTGGACTAGTCTTTTCTGGGGGGGAGAGGGAAGGGTGTCGCCTTGCAACCGAATTTCCTTTCTCACTTGCCAAAGAAGGGGGAGGAAGTGGAGAGGAAAGAGGATTTGGTTTCTCTAAGACCCAGAGGAATCCACGCCAGGGCGGTAGGCTGTGCAGATTGCAGAAGGGTTAGAGCATTCGGTCTCCATCACCAGCCATTCAGGCGCAGAAAGAGACAGAAAGGGGGAGGAAGAAGAGAAGGGCAGAAACAGGAGGGGCAAGGGATCTCCACACCTGGCCGGACATGGCCAGAACTGAGCTACCCACTTAGGAGATCCCGCAATCTGGTCCCAGCCTCTGGCAGCTGAGCGGTGGACCAGTTTTGCCTTCTCCCATCCCCTCTCCCCCCCACCCGCATTTCCCTTTCACAATGCGAGCCGCTGTATTGTAGATAGACAGCACAGCCTAGCCCCTGCCTACAGCCAAGGGGTTCTGGTGATGTGAGTCCACTGCAGCAGGAGACAGAGAGAGGAAGAGCCAGACAGACAGAAGAGGCAGAGCGAGGCTATGTGGTGTAGGCGACAGGCAAAGCCTCCTCGGTGAACCATGATGAAGACTGAGCCCCACTCCTCCAGCCCCAGCAGCAGCAGCAACAGCAGCAGCCTGAGAAGCTCCTCGCCTCACAGGAATGCCTACGAAGCCGGGATACAGGGCCTCAAAGCCACAGAAGATGCCCTTGGCACCGAGAGTGAGGAAGCCAAGAAAGCCAGGAGCAAGAAGTATGGCTCCAACGTCCACCGGATCAAGAATATGTTCCTGCAGATGGGGACCACTCCGGTGAGTGAAGGGGCTTGCGACCTGGCCAAGGTGAAGGAGAAGCCCGTCAGGCTGTCCTTGCCCAGGGCCAGCAGCCTAAACGAGAATGTAGACCACAGTGCACTGCTGAAGCTGGGGACCAGCGTGTCGGAGAGGGTGAGCCGTTTCGACTCCAAGCCTGACAAGCCATTCTCCAAACTCCAGGAGACCCGGAAGATCTTCGAGAGGAGCCTCCAGGAGAAGGAGACGACCAACAAACTCCTGCTGAGGAAGGAGAGGGCTGGCTTCCAGGACAGGAAGCTGGATGTGGTGGTGAGGTTCAATGGTAGCACTGAGTCCCTGGACAAGCTGGACACGGAGGCCGTGTCACCCACTGTGAGCCAGCTCAGCGCTGTTTTCGAGAAGGCTGACCTGAGGAACAACCTGCACAAAACGCCTGGCAAAGTTGGGCCCCTCAACTCCAAAATTGTCAGCAAGAGGTCCCGGGTCTTTCTTCAGAGCCAGGAGGCGGGCAAGGCGGACCCCAGGGTTGGCGATGGGCCTTCACTGCAGGCAAGAGTCAGGCAGCTCGAGAGTGAGAAGGCCCAAGCCAAGCCAGCTGCAGGGGGCCAGGGCGCACCCCGGGTGGGTGACAGGGACGGGGCAGGTCCACGTTCCCAGAGTGTCCAGGAGGTGAGGAAGATCAAGCCGGTGGAGGTGGAGGAGAGCGGGGACTCAGAACAGGAAGCCGAGGTGGTCGAGCGGGCAGAGGAGGTGGCTTTTGAGCAGGACAAAATCAAGGGTACCGATGGGCAGACACCAGGGCCCGACCTCAGGGCAGAGGTGATCCAGGCTGAGGTGATGGTTCACGCAGCCTTGGAAAATGGCAGCCTGGCTGCAGAGAAACATTTGGAGGCCCCGGAGGTGGCTGCTTTTGCCGAGGAGGTGGGCAAGGCCGAGGGGCAAGAGGAGGCTGACCTGGGCGACGAGTCCAAGAAGGAGGACTTCTCGGAGGCTGACTTAGTGGACATTAGTGCCTACAGCGGGCTGGGGGAGGACTCGGGGGGGAGCGGGCTGGATGAGGACGAGGAAGCCGATGGCCTGTATGAGCCGGAGTCAAGCTGCTTGGAGATCCCGGGACTCTCGGAGGAGGAGGAGCCGGTGCCCAACCGCAAAATCCACTTTAGCACAGCACCCATCCAGGTAAGAGGGGCAGGTGCCATGGCACCACCCCAGGGGGAGGGCAGCGCGGGGCACTGCAGCCAATGGGATCTGCTCTGCATTGGCACATGGTGTTATGGAGGGGACGAAGCCCTGGGTAAGGGGGTGATTCTCGTTCCAGGGCCTATGGGCAGGAAATGACAGAGCTGGGGACTGCAACCCAGGCATTCTCAGCTCTGCGCCTCCCTGCTTCCCAGCCACCTGGTTGTTCCCTAACCAGCACCCCAACTCATCCCAGAGGCTCACAGGGCAATGCCAGGACGCTCTGCTTCCCCTGCCCACCCCAGCTGGCCATCTGCCCGGGGACTGGTGTTCTCAGTGCTTCCCCCCCACAGGCCGTTTGTCGGCAAGCGCCATTGAAACGCAGCACTTCTGGGTTGTGGGGGCTGGTAGCATGCAGGCAGGATGCAACAGAATAGAGGCCAAAGAAATGTCGGTCAAGAACGGCGAAGCTAGGAAAAGGGTCGGGGGCTGCCGAGGTCTAGGCAGGGCAGGCAGGGCCTTGAGGAAGGTCTGGTTTCCCTGCCACCTCCACACCACTGTGAAAATCTGTCAGGTCGAGGTGACCCCATTGCGTTGAAGGATGGGGAGCCTGAGGTGGTGGGTAATAAAGCCATTCCTTGTAATAGGAGCCAGCAGAGTCCTCCTGCCCCTTCTCCTGTGCAGGCAGAACCTAGCCCAAACTCAGAAACCACCGAATATTGACCCCCTGCATCCCACGGTGTGGGGCAGCTGCTGGGTTCGTTTCAGAGCCAACGAGGCCGTCCTCTGGCATTTCAGACCGATCAGTGTAGTGTGAATGTCTGTGTGTGTAGGCCCGCGTGGAGGGCTCCGGATGGGGCATGTGACTTCCTGAATGGTGGTAGGGACGGGGAGGAGGGGCCCTCCGTGGCACAGGCTAGAGAGCATCATGGAGACCATGAGTGCCAGAAGGCTGTTCCCTGGTCCTCTTCTGCCTCCCAGATGGACCCTGCCCCTGGGTGCCTGTTTTTTCTCTAGGCTGCACAGCCTTAGTAGGACGAAGAAGGCTTGCAGCTGCAGGGAGGGCTAAGGGGAGGCATCTGCTATCCAAGCCAAAGTCAGGGGGTGTCTCTCCACTTCTTCCTAAGCCTGATTCTCCACACGTGTCTCAGCACCTTTGGGTGCCCCTGAGAACTGACCATGCTCACCCCAAGGCCAAACTGCAGTGCCAGGCTCCTCTCTGATGTGACCCCCCTGAGCTACATCAGGGATAGCTTTTGAACTGGGGTATTTGAAGTACTGTGGCTGAAAAGTTAAAGGGAATGGAGGCCAGATGTCCTTGCATCAGTCTCTTCCCAGCCCTCCTTGGCAGAGAGTGGTGTGGACTAGGATGTAGGGTCTCATTCTGCGTTATTGCCACTGATCCCAGCTGAGCCTCAGACCCAGGTCAGACCCCTGATTCATGGAGGTGGGGGAAGGCAAGGGAAGTCACTTCCTTCCAGATGGGGTGCTCCTGCTCCTCTCCTCCTCAAGTGGATGTGGAGTCCGACAGATTCACTGAAACATTGAGGGCTGGCGCACCACACTGGAGGGCTTCAGGGCAGGCATCTCACTTGGGGCAGGAGAGCTACTAAAGCAGAGTGCTGGGTTTCACCGCCCGCTCTGCCCCTGCTAAACTGGGTGGTTGAGGGAGTCCTTGCTGATACAGCCAAGTGTGGGCAACAAGGCTGACTGAGCTCCTTGTGGGTTCACTAGCTGCCTGCAAATGCTTGGGCAGCAGGCACTGTGGAGCAGAGGAAGTACAGCCATCAGCCTGGCAGCTTGAGGCCATCTAAGGGTGCCAAGGGGAGGAGGGACCTGATGGGGTCCCTGCAGTAACCTAGCAGGGAATGGGAGTTTGGTACCGGTCAGCTTCTGATCTGTAAGCCAGTGGCTTGTCTTGGCTTGGTGGTGAGCACTTCCTTATGGTAACCCCCTCTTCTTCCCTGACATGAGCTGTCCCAGTGGCTGGGCTAGTTCTCCTGGTAAAACCCCTTCTCTTGGGGCTGAGCTGTCTCAGCACAACAGTGGTAAGCCCTAGCTTAGACCTGGACACTGGTGGGCTGGGAGCTGCATGTGCACAGTGAGAACTGGACATTCCCCACTCAAGACCCCCTGCTTGCTCGAAGCTTCATGGTAGAGCTGTGGCAGGATGGGGAATCACAGAATCCTAGAAAATTAGGGTGGGAAGGGACATCAGGTGGTCATCTAGCCCAACCCCCTGCTCCAAGCAGGACCAGCCCCAAGTGGATCATCCCAGCCAAGGCTTTGTCTAACCGGGTCTTAACAACTTCTAAGGTTGGAGATTCCACAACCTCTATGGGTAACCTGGGCTACTGCTTTACTATCCTCCTAGTGAAAAAGCTTTTTTTAGTATCTAACCTAAACTTCCTTGCTGCACCTTGAGACCATTGCTTCTTGTACTGGCATCTGCCACCACTGAGAACAGTTTAGCTCCATCCTCTCTGGAACTGCCCTTCAGGTAGTTGAAGGCAGATCCCCCTTCAACTATCTTTAAATCCCTCCTCAGCCTTCTCTTCTCCAGACTAAATAATCATAGAATCATAGAAAGAAGGACCAGAAGGGACCTCTAACATCTTGAAGTCCGGTCCCCTGCCATGGGCAGGAGGTAAGGGGCTCAACTGAGCTCAACGAGCTGCTTGTACAGCCTCTTCTTGAACACTGCCAGGGTTGGCAACTGCACCACCTCTGCTGGAAGTGTTCCAGTTTATGGTCATCCGTACGGAAAAGACTTTTTTCCATATGTCTAGCCTAAATGTTTCCCTGACTAGCTTGTGCCCACTAGTCCTCATCCTCCCAGGGGGTGCTTTTCTGAAAAGTTGCTCTCCCAGATCCTGGTGTTCTCCCTTGGCATATTTGTAGGCGGCTATCAAGTCACCCCTCAGCCTTCTTTTACTCAGACTGAACAAACCCAGGTCCCGAAGTCTCTCCTCGTAAGGCCTATCCCCCAGGCCCTTGATCACGTGGCCCTTGATCATAAGCCAGTTCCAAGAGCCTCTCCTCAGAAGTGATGTCCCAGCCCTCAAACTATTTTCATTGCCCTCCACTGGTCTCTCTCCAATTTGTCCATATCCTTTCTGTAGTGGGGGGCTCAAAGCTAGACACAGTACTCCAGATGTGGCCTCACCAGTGCTGAATAGAGAGGAAGAATCACTTCCCTGCTGGCAACACTTCTACTAATACAGCCCAGTATGTAATTAGCTTTCTTTGCAACAAGGACATACTGTTGACTCATATTCAGCGTATTGTCCACTGTAACCCCCAGGTCCTTTCCTGCAGAGCTGTAGCTTAGCCAGTCAGTCCCCAGCTTATACAGGTATATGGGCTTGTTCTGTCCTAAGTGCTGGAACCCTGAACTTGTCCTTATTAAACCTCATGAGATTTCTTTTGTCCAATCCTCCAATTAGTTGAGGTTTCTCTGAATCCTAGCCCACCCTCCAGTATATCTCCTATTTCCCCCAGCTTGGTGTCATCTGCGAACTTTCTGAGGGTGCAATCCATCCTGTCTTCCAGGTTGTAGATTAAGATATTGAACAACACTGGAAAGAGAGACCACATCTCATGGGCCCCAGTCCAGTGCTCTAGCCTGTAGGTCACCCTTCTGTCCCATCAATTAGCCTTCGGCTCCATCTCATCTATTGTTTGGCCTGTCTCGGGGAGGAGGAACAGCTGGGAACTTCTAGGAGTTAGGCATGGCCATTCATTACATTAACCTTTGCTACTGCTGGACAGGAGCGGGTTCCTGGGCACTGGGGAATGGGTGTTTCTCCTTCCCCATCACAAGGCCATTTTGGGAGGCTGGGTTGGTGGTTCTCCTGCACTGCCCAGACAGGACTGAGATCAAGGCAGGAGTACAAAGGGAGGAGTGTAGGGTAGAGGAAGGAGTGGGTGGCTGGGAGCTGAATGCCGGTGCTGTGCTGATTTCCAAACGGTTACACACCCTGACCCAGCACAGCAGAAGTGAAAATGAGGAAGTGTGCGCATGGGTGAGATGCATTTGTTTTATGTTCAGTGTCTGCACCGGGCCTGGGACCTCAGCCAGGCCCCTGGGGCAAGCTGGGGGCAGCAGAAATGTACCCGAGAGGGACATAGAGGAGGGGTTTGGAGGCAGCTAGCCCCTGGGTGCTGGGCTTCTGCAGGTAGGGAAGTTCCTCATGCCCCATGGGATCAGGAGGGCCCAGCGGGGCTCCTGATTAGAGGGAACTGTGAGTGCCCTCAGCCCCTGGCCTTGAGGAGAAGGCTCATGTCAGCTCCCTCATTACTGCTACCTGGGAGGGTATCACTAGAAAGTGAGTCCCCTTGACAGGACACTGCCTTTTGCCATGGGTTAGAACAGTGCCCCACAGGCAGGTGGGGCTTCCCCCACAGCTACCTGAAGTAGGGGTGGTGATGGGGAGTCAGGATCCCTTCTGAGCACTACCCCTGCAGCACAGCGGGTCTTTGTGCCACCCCCTGGCGGCCCAGGCAGTGCCACACCTTCCATTTGGTCCCTGACAATCCCCATGCCACTCTGCTGGCTGGGGCATGGCTGGCGGGCTACAATACTACAAAGGCAGGTGGAGATGCCCAGGATTATGCTGGTCGCTGTCTCTGGGACCTGTGCAGCTATTTCTGGGCATCAGTGATTAGCTCCCACTTGTATCCCCTTGACTGAATGAACAGAAATTGCTTTGTGTTGGTGTTCAGTTATTTATAGAGACGCGGCCTGGATTCCATGGCTGAGTCAGTGCCATCGGTTCTGTCCTTACCTGGGGCCTGCGGGGTGAGGGGCACCAGCCGGCTGCAGTGTAGGCATCTCTGCTTGTGGTTAGGTGGCACCCAGAATTCTCCTGAGAACTCTGCTCCCTTGGGGCCCTACAGGAGCTGGGTGTCAGGATGGTGCTGAGACCCTTTGTGAATCTGGCTGTTGACACAGCAGGGAAAGCGAGGCCTTTATTGAGGCAGTTAAAATAGCTGAATATACCTGGTGCTGAGGACAGGTGCTGAGGACTGGGGAAATCTGCATTTGCTTGGACTTGGAGGAACTGGTTTTGTGCTTGCTCTTCAAGCCTGGAGAATGGTAGGATTTGCCTCTCAGCACTCACTGTTTGCAACTTTCATCTCTTCCCAGGGCATTTTTATTCCACCTCATCCTTTGTGGAATACAGCAGGCACTGGTGTCCCTTCCCTCCTGGGTTTTGAAGAAAGTCCACCCCAAGGAGAGCTTTTTTTGCCTTGTCTGCCTAGGGGCAATGATCTCAGCAGTGCTGTGCTGGGAATGCTTGTGGACAGGCTTTGTAGGCAGCAGAGGGAGTTAAGGAGGACCATGTGTGTTACTATAGGTCCAAATGTTGGACTGCTTTGATGCGTTTCCTCTGGTGCATCACTGCAAGAATAGCAGGTTGCAAAACTGGAGGGGATTACCCAGCAGATTTGACATGGAGTTGAATTTGGGCCCTGTCATCCTGGAGCCAGAGTGCTAGTGAGCTGTGAGGGGCTGGACTTTCACCATTATCTTCCCCTAAAATTGTCCTCATTGCCAGAGTTGCCCAGCAGCCCCAGCTCCAGCCCCCACCTAGCTGGGATTAACACCTATGCATACTGCTGGAATGGGCATCCCCACTGACTGCCCTTGTGGATGCTCAGGCTTGCTACTCCACCTTGCAAGAGCCAGTCCATGCTGAGCTTGCAATCAAAGGCGGGGCGGGCAAACAGACGCACAGAGGAGCAGAGTAACAGGTTTAAGGTCACCTGTCAGGTTGGGACAAAATAGGAACAGAACCCAGGTGTCCTAGTGCAGTGCCTTTCCTGCTCCAGGCCACACTACCTGTGTGGGATTTGTCCATTCCTTTCTCTCAAATAGCTTTCAGGCCCAGTGGGTTTTGGGATAATCCTAAGAGATTCTTGTGCCATGCTGTGAGCCCCACGGACTCTATCTGAACCCACCTGCCTCCTACTCCTTCTCCAATACAGTACTCTTGGCTGTTGGGTGGACAGGGTTAAGGTCAGCATTGTCAGCATTGTTGATGCTGCCCAGGACACAGAGCTCCTGGCTTCCCTAGCCATAGTACCAAAACTTGAAGTCAAGCTGGCAGATGCAGGGAACCTTGGATTCTTCCTGGATAATGAAGCATTGGTGAGAAGTTTGTCCTTTTCTGGGATGTAACTATGCCCAAGGATTAGACCATCACCACGGGCATCTGGGAACATAGGCACTGCACTAACAGCTCTTCCAGAATGTGGCCTGTGCAGTGGTTGTCCCCTCCTGGCATGGTTGGCCTGGAGCAGAGTAGGCTGAGGGACAATGCAACAGCTGCCTTTTTGGCCAGGGGTTGGACATCTTCAGACCAGCCACAGGTTGGTCTAACAAGCCAGGGTACCCTGGCTGGTTGGGTAAGAGTCTCAGCTCCTCTGTGGCTTGGGCCTGATGTGGTGTGGGGGGACCACAGCAGGCATGTGAGATGCATTGCACACATATAGGGCACAGATTGGGAGAGTGGAGGAATAATGCTTTTTCCTGCCCCTCCCCCCACTTGCAGGGTCCCCTGAGAAGGATTCAACACTAAAAATCCCAGCCCTGCCTCCCATGGGATGGATCCGGCATTGCTCAGTCCTTATCTCCACAGGCAGTTGGGGCTTGTTATGTTGGAGGGAGGGGCAGGGGCTTGTCTGGAGCCAGCAGCACATTCCCTGGCCCTGGTGGCATTTGGTGTTTTTCTCTCTGCTGTACAGCGTAACCCCTGGGAGGTTCCGTAAGAACCAACCCTCCCCCAGAAGCTACCTTTCAAGCAATCAAAAAATACCTTGAATGCCTCACAGGAGCCACAGGGGCATGAGCGGGTGCCACGTGATGGGTTGTTGTGTGCGCAGAGCTGCTGTCTGCATAGGGAGAATTGACACTGCCCCTTGGTACATTAATGCCAAACCTCCCACCACAGGGGAGTTGCCCTGCCATCCCTGACACTAGCACACAACATTGTGTGCGCTGAGCTGGAGGTGGCCTGCAGGACTGCTTGGCAGTCCCCGGTGAGGGCTGGTAGTTGGGGCACAGGCAGTTTGGCGTGGGACGGGATGGAGGGTTGGCCATGGAGTCAGGGAGAACTCTCAAAGGCTGCTATACTGTTAGACCATCTGCAGTGGGAAGAGTGTTTGATCCATTGCTGTCACAATAAAGAGCACTGCCCAGAGTAGGCAGGCCTCATGAAGGGGAAGCTGCATCTTGGGGAGGCTAAGAGACTTGCCAAGGACACAAAGGAAGGCTGTGGCAGTGCATTAAAGCAGCTGTAGGTCTCCCTGTGTCTAATTACAGGGACCTCCTTTTTCTTCATAGGTAGGTAACATTGGATCCAGGGTGACCTCTGCACCTCTCCCCCTCTCCAGCCCTACTAACTTATGTTATGGCCACCCTGTGGATTCCTACAGGGTGGAGGTGTCACAGGGCTTTGCTCTATGTGCCATGACATTGATCCCTAATGCTCTTTTGTGCCGAGGGTTTATCTGAGCAGTGTTATCCCTCCTTCCTATACCCCCCCGCTGTGGTAATCCCTGCTGTGGGAGAAGCAGATGCATCATGTCAGAGCCTGGCTGGGCTGGCTACGGTGTGGCCCCTGTTGACGAGCCATCTGCTCTGTCACTTTACTACCACCAAGTGAACACGTTGGGGGCTGGAGGCCCCTGCAATGTGGAGTGTGGTCTGTTGCACCCTGGGAGGGCCACAGACACACAGGGCGAGGGTCTGATCAGCTGTGACTCAAGCTACCCAGCTACAACTGATCCCAGGCAGCTGCCTCTGTGCTCAAGCTGCCTTGAAGTGAGGCAGTCGGTTGGCTTGGAGGTAGTCCTGGGCTCAGTTCCCTCACCCTCCACCCCCTGCTCTCTCTACCCTCCTCACACCTACCCAGGTGTGGTCCAGCCCTTCTCCACTAGCAGCATAGGGTTTTTGGGGGGAGAATAATGAGGCCCGATCTCCCCTGCCAGGGTTCCAGTACCAGCAAGGAACGAGGCACACACACATCAGCTGAGGATGAAGCCTATTGCAAGGCTGGGTGGGCCATGTGCAGGCTGGGGAGGAGATGCCAGCAGAGAGTTGGCAGGCCTGTGGGGCACCAGCAGTGCCATAGGCCTGCAGCATCCCTACCACTCCTTCTCCGGATCAATGGGATCTACATGCATTGGGGGGTAGCTATTGCCCAGCCTGGCTACGTGAAGCTACTGCTCTGCTTGGGGAGCAGCTAGCGGAAAGTTTCCAGCAGAGGGGGGCTGCCTGCTCTCCTCCCCTTGGGAAATGTAGATGCCCCAAGCAGAAGCTGCCCATGATGAGTGTTTATGGGCCTGGGGCAGTCCTGTATGACACGGATGCATCTCTTCCAAGGAAGGAGAGCCAGCTCCATCCAGCCTTTGCTTTCATCTCCCAGCTTTGAACAGATGTCTGGGATCGATACCTCTCCTGGCTTTTTGGCCAGGGAGTGTGTTATTGGTTTAGAAATCCTGCCTCCTTCCCACTTTTCTTCTCCCTCTGAGCTCTTGGGTTCTCTTTTTTTGTGTATTCATGTGTCCTCTTGAGATCATCTGTTTCATTTGGGGACTTCCCTTGGATAAAGCAAAGCCAGAGGGGGCCGGGGAGAGGGCTGCTGGAGGTCAGTCGCTTAGAATATAAAAAGCCTTTTAATTGTGAAAGTGCAAGGCCAGCAGAAGGCGTGGAGATGCCGTGTAGGGCTGACGTAAAATCGCAGAAGCCTTTGATAAAATAAGGAACATCTTGCAAAGCAAAACAACTTTGTGGCATCTCCTGGTGACCTTCACGAGTGTCTATTTCTGTTAGGCCCAGAGATGTAGGGTTCCCACACTGGCCTGTCCCCCCAGAACTGGCAGCATCTTGCCAGTCTGTGCAAGAGTGAGGATCGTACTGTGCCAGTATCATGTGTAGCACCTGCAAGATGGGAAGTTCGTGCACAACGTATGCAAATTGTATGGGTTGTGCAGCAAAGATGCCAGTTGCAATGAGCGCACATGGAATACACAGAATATGCAGGTTGTGACTGGGATATGCATATGTCCAGGGTTATGCATGAAGTATGCCAATAACAAGGATCTTGAGTGCCATATACAGGTTGCAAAGAGCGTGCATGGACTGGGCAAGATAGAGCAATCATTCATGGCATGCATCTTGAATTTGGCATGATTTTGAGCAGTTTACTTTCCTATTCTATGCACCACCCGTCCCCACTCCTTGCTCTTTTGCCTCAGTGGGCCGCTGCCGTTTGTGCTTACTGAGATGCAACGACCCCCCCCGCCCCTTCAGCTCCCTGGCTGCCTGCTCTCCCTACCCTCTTCACCCCCCCAGCTCTGGCACCAAGTGTACAAAAGTGAGAGAAAAGTGCTCCCCATGGTCTCTTCAGTTTGTTGCTGGTTTCCCTGGTGACCGCATGGAAGGTGACCAGAACAGGGGCTACAAGAAAAGCTGTGCTCCCTCCTTCATCTGGCACGAAAGAAGAAATAACTCCCCCTCCCCTCAGGCATCCCCACCAGGGCTTTGTGGGCTAAAGCAGGCTGCCAACAACAGCTGTCCATATGGCATGAGCAAACAGGAGTAGCAGAGACTGTAGCAAAGACCCCCCTTTCTGGGGGCTGATAGCCCCTCCGAGCAGATGTGTGTGGGGGCTGGATCCATGCCGTGCCTCAGGGACATAGATATGTATATATCTCAGCTCAGTTCCCATCTTACTGCCATGTTCTTCATGCCTCATGTAGAATGGTGCCAACTTGAACTTCATCAGGGATCTCATACTGGTTGGGGGTCAGTTTTCCCTTAATCCCCATCTCCTGGAGTCAGGGGATTTTCTGATTCTCAGCTTTTACTTAAAAACAAAAGAGTCAAGTTTCCATTGTTGTTTGCTAGGGAGTGTGTTTTTCAGAGCACCCCCCTTGATCCAAGAGGAGGTGAATCTCCCACTGTGCCTTTAGGTCAGGCTGAGGCAATCTGTGCTGCAATGGTCTGTGGTTTGGTTTAGGGTGGGCTGGGAGTTATTCAGTAGACAGTCAGAGATATATCGTTTGACATCCCTAAACCAAGGGTGACTGAACCCAGGGAGGGCGTGACCAGAGACAGGTCACTCAATATGTGACCTGTTCATATACCCTTCTTCTAAAGCAAGTATGGCCAACCTGCAGCACACGTGTCAAAAGTGGCATAGGCAACCTCTGTGTGTGACGCATGGCAGGAAGGAGAGAGGACAGGTAGCACAGCAGCAGACAGGGCAAGGAGCAGAAAGCAGAGCAGCAGATCAGGCAGAGGAAGTGGCACTCGGGGTGGGTGTGTGGCTAATTTGTGGTATGCCTGCCAAACAGGTTGGCCCCCCATGCTCTAAAGCATCTATTGCTTGTCATTGTTGGAGACAGGCCTATTTATTATATGATGATAGTGGACCTAGGCCCAACAGAAACAACAAGCCTGCTTCAGTGGCTGGAGGGAGGCCACCAAATGTACACGTAAATCCCTGGGACAGATTATGAGAAAGCAGGAATGGAAGTGCAGGGTACAAATTAATAACTAGTTAGCCAAGAGAGGACCACTGAGAAAAGAACACTGGCTAGCACCTAATGCCTCTTGAATGTGCCTGAGGAGTCCATCAATGACTCCCAGTGAGACTCTGCCTTGAGATATGCACAGGCAAGATAAAGGAAACTAGTTCCGCAATCCCCCAGGTTTCCTCTGGCCAGCACCTCTTTCCTGATCTGGGAGATGGACTTGTTGGCCAGAGCCAGGAGGAGGTAGACCAGAAGATCCGGAGGTTTTGTGGGGCTTCAGACTGTGCTAGATGAACCATTGGTCCAACCCAGCATGGCTGTTTTTATGTTCTTGTGGCCAAGATGGTGCCTGTGTGGTTGCTGATTAGACTTTGAAGCTATAACCTCCTCAACCCCCTGCATATCCATAGACAGAGGCAGACTCTTGGGCTCAAAATCCAGAAGGTAAATGCAAGAGACTGGAAGGGCCCAATTTCTGAAGAGCATCTCAGAGTTTGGAAACCGACCTCTTACACATGGAGATTTGGAGTCAGGGGCTCTAAGTACTGGTGGATGGCAGCACAGTATGTACATTGCTCTCTGTGGGCTCTAGCTGTCTGGCATTGGGTGCCTGATTTAAAGAGTAAATGAACTAACCAGAGAAGGTGAGGAGGCCACACATGGAGTGCTGGAGCAATGGGAGACAGGGCTCTGAGGTTGCAGTGCTGCAGCATGGCTCAGGAGGGATTGGAAGGTGGAGGAAGTGGCCAGCTCTGGCAGGAAGGTCTCCCTCATTGGGAGGTGGGTAAAGGATGGGTAAGCGTACAATGCTTTGAAACCAAACCTCTGAGTCTTGGGTGCTCTACTGCTCAAGCATCTCTTCTCCCCTCTGGGTATGTAGCCACCACGGACCATGGGAGAACAGAACTGCTCTTCCCCTTCACACACACGATGGCCCCTTTCCGCGCCTCCTACAGCTGCACACATGCATTGCAAAACCAACCAGGGCCCTTTCCCTGCCAAGGCCAGGCAAATAAAGGTCTCTCTATACTCAGAGAATGGGGTTTCTTTGGGTCCTGGCAGCCATTACCCCATCCCAAGTGAGGGAGAAAAGGGAGCCTCAGAGCTCGCTGTATGGGGTGCATGTCGGGGTGCCCGGGGGGCTGCCTCTGCCTATGAAAGTGCCTGTTGGAATTTGCAGCTGCAGAGTAGGGTTTGGACAGGCAGAGGGGGAAGCAAACAAATGGAGCTTGTGTGTCTCTGCTGCGTCTGCTTAGCCATGGACCGCAGGGAGCTGGGCTGCCTGCCTGGACCTGGCATTCAGGCACAGCAAACGCACACATACGCACTCAGGCGGGGTGCAGGGATGTGCAGGAGAGCATACACACTCATGTATGCACAGGCATGAGAGCACTTGCCCAACTAGGCACAAACATATACATTTAGTTCATTAATAAAAAATATCACAGTTATCCGAATAAACTTGCCTACGTGTATGTGTGTGTGTGTGTGTGTGTGTGTGTATACATACATACATACCTATATACATACATACATACATATATATATAATATATGCACTTGTAGTTACACATATGGGTATGTATGTGCCTTTATACACACGTGCACATGAATGCACACACAAAGTGATACCTCTATTATATACATGCCAGAGGCTCCACAGCTGTATTTCTGGGGAGAGGAGGTGGAAGAGTGCTCCCTTCCAGGAATCCCAGAGATCCAACTCCGGTGTTTCTCTTCTCAGGGAATGGGCAGCCTTTTAAAAACCTGTGCTGGTCTGACCCCATTCCAGCTGCCCAATGTGGCAGTGGTCTCAGGGAAATCCTGGTCTGGATTTCTGGCTCCCAGACATGACTGCTGCATTCACGCCACCATGCTGAAGCGCACACGGTTTGAGAGGTTAGCTGTAAGCACTTGGCAGCTTGTGTGTGGGCTGGGCTCCTGGTACAGCTTGGTTTGCTTTTCATCTCTTCAGGATAAGGAGGGATCATGCTGTACAGGGATCTTCCCTTTGTGGGAAGGGAGGGCTGGCTCATGGCCTGGCTTGGATGGCAAGCTGCATGTGTAGGGCACACTTCTCACACTGGAGGATCGTGTAGATGAGGAGCCAGGACAAAATGGACCCAGCTTGTTGCTTGTATCAGCCCTTGCATCTGGATCTGGGACCTGCTCTCCTTTGTTAACTAAGGAGGGTGGGAGTGGGGTAGGCCCCTGTTTATCACAGGAAGAGAGTTCAGATCAAACCCTGTGTAAATTGTGTCTGCGGTGACCCAGTGCCCAGCCTCTTGCTGCCGCTGAGCAAAGGGCTGCATTGCCCATGAGAGGTTAGGTTAGTTATCCCTCTGCATAGAACCACTGTCCACAAGTTAGTCTTCCTGGGGCAGTGAACACCTGCTCTACCAAGACCCAGACCCAACTGCCTACTTGTTTCACATCAGCTACTAGACAGTAACAATGTTCAGCCATTACTGCCCCCCCCCCGGCTATGCTTGTACCCGCTGCTGCCCCTGACACACCCAGCCTCTGGGCTCCTGAGCAGGCCTCTGCTCTACTCTGCATCCATGAGACTCCTAGAGTTTAACTGCAGTGCTAATCAGGCTTCTTCTGGGGAGAAAGGTGATCCTGTTTCCCTCCAGGGAAGAGAGGATCCCCCAGCAGTACAGGCGTGCCCTGGTCTTGCCAGTGCCACTTCCCTTGGACACCAGGGAAGCAGCAAGGGACCAGGCCAGGGGGAGGACAGGGGAAGGGGCTATACATCAGGATTGGAAAGAGTGAGAGCTTTCAGGAGGAAAGAGCAACTTGCCAGCTCCTGCTGGCCTCCATACTGATCCTTCCATTGACTACATATATATGCATCTAACTCTCCATGCATCCTAGGGTCTGTCTAGATATCTGTCCTCAAATGCATTGTGGGTAGCAATCTATTACCCTTTGTGCACACCACTTGCCCACAGGTTGCAGTTATCTTTCTCGATGCACATGCCTGCATGTCCCGACTGAGCATGCTCAGTGGACTACACACTGGCTGGGTGGGTATGCAGCTATATATGTGCACCTGTTATGGACATCTACTGGTGTCTGAGGCTCACAAACATAGACACCTGGGAACCCGTAATTAGCAGGTGGTAGACGGAGGAAGAGGAGGGCATTTCTATGTTTTAACTCAGTTCATCTGAGTGGTGAAATTGCCAGCCTTAGAAGTCAAAGACCTGGATTCTAGACTCCCCATTTACCCAGAGGTCATTTGAAACCTGCATCTCTGTGATGTGAGGTCAGGAGGGTTTGTGGCCAGCGAGGTGGCTGCTGCCCTGGCAAAGAGCAGGTCTTGGGTTTTAGCTTGGGCCCCTCTTCCTACTCCAAAGAAACTTTTCCACTGCTTTCCATCCATTTTATCCCATGGCTACTAAATGCACCTACAGGTTGTAAGGGTTCTCCTCCCTCCGCACCAGTTTTAACCAGAATTTCTGTAGCCAGGTGTACATACAGGTTTATTAACCCAAAGTGGGAAGGAAGAGCCAAAACTGCCAGGTAGACTGCTAGAGAGCTGCTGCTTAGAAATAGGATTCCACTGCTTGTGTCTGACCATCTCTCTGTTCATCCATGCCCCCCACACACCCTCTGTCTATATAACTAGCTATATAACCATCCAGCCTGAAACACACCTGCTATCTGTCTACCTATCTGGCTATCCTCATATACACTGTCTGTCTGTATCTCTCCATCACCATAGACACACTCTATCTATCTATCTATCTATTACTTCATTTATATGTCTTTCTATCTAGCCATCCTTATACACACCCTTTCTCTTTCTGTCCCTCACTCTACCTGCCTCCCTCTTTCCATCCCCATGTACTCCCTGTTTCTGCCTATCTTTATTCCTGCACACATCCTCCCTATACATCCCCTTTCCTCCCCCACTGGGTGCTCTGCCAGCCGCCTGCCACTCCCTTCACCCCTCCTCAGCCGGCAGAGCCAGGAGCTCCTGGTATCACATTTTTGGGTGCCATGCTGTGCCCGCCCCCGCCCCCTCCCTTCTGTCTCTCACACTTGCTCTGTGCTGTAATGGAGCCCCGCAGGCTGTTACAGGAGAAATGAAGCGTGAAAACTCTTCCTTGTGAAGCCCGGGACAGTGCTAATTAATCTGCCAGCGTGCCCTCTGCCTGCCACCCCCAGCCTCCTCAGTGCCACATGTCATTGCAAAGCCTGGCACAGGGCAGTGGAAGGAGCATGCCCTCCTATCTGTGTCATCCCTTCTGCCCATAGGGCTGTGTGAGGTTCCCCTCCACGGTGGGGAATCCAGAGGGCAGCCCCCACACTCATATCACCTGAGCCCCCAGAGGGAACTCCAGAAAGCATCCACTTTCCTCCTCCATCCTTTCCTGTCTCTCTCTCTCCCCCTGAAGATCTGTCAGGTCAGTGTCTAGCTTGACCCCCTCCAAGACCCCCTCATCTGTCCACATGGAGTCCTGGGCATAGACGTCTTGTCAGCATAAGAAGACACTGAACTTCAGTTTTTGGCTCCATGTGTGCCTGAAAGGGTGTGACCCAGCCAGATTACTGAAGGAGCTGTTGTAATAGCTACCCAAAATTCCCCCATCTTGGGCAGGGCTTGCTCTTTTTCACCCTACATTTGGAGAGGGTCCTGGCATGGGTACCCTACAGCTGAGATTCCCATTGGAGCCTTGCACAGGCTTGGAGAAGAGGCAATACAGCTTGGAATCCAGTATGAGCCAAAAATGTGCTCTTGGTGCAAAAAAAGTCAGCAGTGTCCTGAGATGTACTATCAGAAGCATCACTTGTGAACAAAGGAAGTGATTTTTCTACTTTATTTGGCACTGATGAGGCCTCACCTGAATTAATGGGTCCAGGTCTGGATCCCACACTTCAAGAAGGATGTGGATAGGTTGGAAAGAGTCCAGCAGAGTGATAAAAATGATTGGAGGTCTTGGAAACATGGCATATGAGAAAAGGCTGAAAGAATAGGGTTATTTAGTTTGGAGAAGAGAAGACTGAGGGGGGATCTGATCATAGAATAATAGAAAATTAGGATTAGAAGGGACTTCAGGAAGTCAGCTAGTCCAACCCCCTGCTCAAAGCAGGACCATCCCCAACTATAACAAGCTTCAAATAACTGATGGGTAATTGCAGAGCAAATGGAGATGGACTTTCCTCTGTGGCTGTAGGGGACAAGATGAGGAACAATGGCCTCAAGCTTCAGTAGAGGAAATTTAGGTTGGAGATTAGGAGGAGCTTTCTGACTAGGGTGATGCTCAAGCATTGGAACAGGGTACTTAGAGCGGTTGTGGAGTCTCCATCCCTGGAAATTTTCAAAAGCAGTTTGGACAGACTGACTGGGATGGTTTAGTCAGGGATCATTCTGCCTTGGGTAGGGGGCTGGACTAGATGACCTCATTAAGCCTGCCAGCCCTGCTTCCTATGATTTTATATGGTACATGTTCTTCAAAAGCCTTGGGGGGAACTGGACGGAGTTTCCCAGGAGTCTTCTAAATGCCTTAGATTTTCCTCTAAATGTCTCCACCAATACAGGGCACGTCTACACGTCACCATATGGTGATGTTTTTACTGTGCCTTGCTTTA
Organism: Crocodylus porosus; assembly: GCF_001723895.1. NCBI lineage: Eukaryota > Metazoa > Chordata > Crocodylia > Crocodylidae > Crocodylus > Crocodylus porosus. Next base: position 2,465,110 of record NW_017728943.1, on the reverse strand, counting down.
GTAGTTTCTTTTGGAAACTTATAGTGTGCTATAAGCAGGGAGCGTGCTGCTGTGGTGATGTAGCTAGCGATCATGTGTAGACTGCTACACCACTGTAGTGCACCATACGGCAACATAGCTCACCGCTATGTTACTGTAGGGTGATGTGTAGATGCACCCACAGACTACAGTAGGAGGAGGTGGCTGTTCAGAGGAAGAATCTCAGGAAGGGGACTGGTATGCTTCTCCAGGGCCAGGGCTAGCTTAGTGCTTGGATGACCTGGCTTCCAGCCCCAGCTCAATCTGCCTCGCAGTGCTGTGCCTTGGGGTAAGTCACCTTCTGCTACTCTTGGGCAGTTCCATCGTCGGTGTCTGTACAGCATCTGCTTGGTTGGTGCTTGCTCTCAATTGGGACCGTGGCTCATATGTCATGCTGTGCAGCTCCAAGTGTGCATAGGCTCCTTGACTCGGTGGTGGTCTCAGTAGGCCTCTGGCAAATCAGTAATACTGTAGTTGTGTTCAGCTGCCCTGGTTGGGGTGATGCTTCTGAAAGGGCCTTTTCCTTGTGGTTTGGCTTTGTCACAGGAGTCAATAGCGGTGAGCACAGCCATGGGTACTGCTGGCACCTAGAGTGAACTTGAAACTGGCATGAGAACCGTAGGAGTCAATGCCAAGGCAGCTAACGGAAGATTTTCAGGCTTCATTATCCCTAACCAGAGCCATGGGGGGAGGGGGAAGTTAGTAAGAGCCCTGAGCAAGAGACAAGAGGAATTTTCTTTTGAGCTGTTACCTTTACCTGCCTCATGCTCCAGGTGCCCTCCTGGCTGCCATGGCCTGGGCAATGGATGGATAATGGGGGCCCAGCTGCTAACAAGGAAGGTAGCACCCACCCCTTGTATGCATCTTAGCCTACCCTTCCCACATGGGCACTGCCCACCTGGTCTCAGAGCCAGCCTTCTTCAGGGCAAGAGCTCTCATCGGGCTGGGCATGGGGCTCCTTGCCTTAGGTCTTCTCTCCAGGGCAGGGTCGGGGCCTGTTGCCCAGCTGGGTTATGCTTCCCAGCCAGTTTCCCTCCTGTCCCACATAAGAGGGAGGGATGGACATGAGGAATGTGTGTGGGGGGGGTGCATTAAGGATGGATTTAGCCCCTTGGTCCTTGCTTGAGGGAGTTAGCTTGTGAATTCCCGGCTCTCCATACCACGATCATGGTATTAGTGCCTGGATGGACGGATGGATGGAGAGATTCCACCATCTAATCTGTCTGACTAATGTGTCTGATGGGCTGCCAGAGCCCCAGGGCATCTGTGCTAGTCTCCACCCAATTGGTGCTGGATGCTGTTTGCTTCCCCCCCACCCCCTCAGGATAATCAAGGCCTACTGGGGTGGGCACCAAGGCAGGCCTACCAGGAGCCAGTGCACTTGCTGGGTTTAGGTAGGGCCTGAGTGTGTGAAGGGAACAGACACTGCAGCGGGAGTGGGATGGGGGGTTACACCCCCCTCATCCCTGAGGGACCTGACCAGAGATCAGCAGTGAGACAATGTAGAAGCTGATAGCATATGCCTCCCCTGCCTCCTGCAGAAGGACTCACACCCTTTCCCATCCCCAACCCCTGGGGGCTGTCACCTCTTTCTGCTCCTGCTAACTCCCCAACTTCACAGCCCTTTCACCCTTCCTGCCTCCTTCTCCCTTTCCCATCTTCCTTCTTTCTTTTCTCTCCCTCCTTCCCTCCCAGCTCCTTCTCTTATCCCCAACCATCTCTAACTCTGCTTCTCCCTGTTCTTCCTGTCTTGTGGGCACCCTGTTCCTGGTGACAGGTCCCCACAGTTTGGCCCTGGATGTGCTAGGTATGGTGGCCTGGAACTGTGGGGGTGTTTCCTAGCAAACCCAGTCCCCCATCTAAACAGCTGCTGAGCCACTGACCTGGGGCCACCCTGCTACCAACTCCAGGAGCCCCACCAGGGTTTCATGGACCTGAAGCCCAGGGGCTGCAGGACTCACAGTTCCAGGGCCAGGCAGGCATGTCCCTCCAGGGAGGCGTTCCCGTTCCTGTTGTAATTACAGAAATGGGTCCTCTGGCCATCAGGGAGCAGGTCACCTCATAATTTATTCATGATTACATGGGTTATTGGTAACCAGAGACGTGGTGCATTCAGAGGGCAGGTCCCACCTGGGAGATCTGCTGCTGTGAACTCACATAGGCCCCTGGCTTGGAGTCTGGGGTCCTGGGGTCCCGTGTGTTATGCTGAAGGCAAAAATGGTGAGATAGCTCTCTGCCCTGAGAGCTTAGCTGACTCCCAATAGCTATGGTATGATGCACTAGAGGCCAGTTGCTAGAGCCCTGGATTAGCCCTCAGGGCACATAGGTTCTCCTCTCACCTTTGCTTGGATCTTTGTGCAAGTCTTTTTCTTGCCTTGTCCATTCAGTACTTGAAGGCAGGGCTTGGGTCTCACTGTGTTTGGGCAGTGCCTAGGCACTGAGCTGAGCAGGCACTGTCCTCCATTATGCAGCAGCTGACACAATGGAGGTCGGATTTAGCTCAGGCCCTGGAGGTCCTACTGTTATCACTACAATAAGAGAGGGCTTATGCATCCGTGGGCCTGTGTGGGAAGGGGAGGTCAGAACTTAAGCGGGGGGACCATGCACCTGCTGTGTGAGGGACTTGGAGAGCTCAGGGTTTGGCTTTATTTCTACATCTGAAAATGCCTCTACTTTCCACAAGCAAAGATTTCTGGGAAAAACAAAATTAGCTGGGGAATAAAATCCCATTTCCAGCAGAGAAGCTGGAAGGCTTTGCCACCCAAACAGACTGTTTTGACGCTGACGGGATGTTTTCCCCCGGGCTCGTGGAATGTTTCCATGGAGGATGGCTCCATCATGGTGCTTCCAGCTGGCTCTAGTCGTTAACGTTCCCTTACAGACCTGGACCCACATCTCCTTATACCAGCCTCATGCACCAACCCCAGCCTCATCTGCCAAGCCCAGGCTCCCACCAGGTGGCCAGAGTGACACTTCAGTCCCTATAACATAGGGGTGCTTCACTTTCATGGTGAACATGGAGGTCCTCTTCATCTCTGCTGCCCTTGCATTAGAGAGATGTCCCAGCTCTCACAAGGCTGTGTACAGGGGGCATGCGCTGAGCTGCTTTATGGAAGCCTCTCCAGCTGTGGGGGATGTATAAGTGGGCCTGTCTCTTGGGTGTTCCCTCACTAGTGCCCCTTATACCCCGAGCTCCTCCCTTACCTGAGTCTCTCCTGACCTTACCCCTTTTTCCCTGCTGCCAGGTCTTCAGCACCTACTCCAATGAGGACTATGACCGCCGGAACGAGGATGTGGACCCCATGGCTGCTTCAGCAGAGTATGAGCTGGAGAAGCGGGTGGAGCGACTAGACCTGTTCCCTGTGGAGCTGGAGAAAGGTATGAAGTGGGGGATCTGGCCCTGGTGGAGGTGACACTAGGAAGGCTGAAGGCTTGGTCCTTGTGCTGGGGGAGGATAAGGATGGTTTTAAGCCATCCTTGTGCTGCCCCTGCTTTGAGTCTGCCCAATGCCACATACATCCCAGGGGGTAAACTAGAGTGTGACATGGTGTGCCCTAGTGTAGGTCAGGCATAGAGCCCTCACCCCAGGCAGGGAGGCCCTTTAGGCTCCTTGCAGCCCATTTAAGGCCCCTTTGTGCAGGCAGAGGTGCAGTGAAAGGGCTCAAGCATGCTGAGAATCAAGACCTGAGAACCCCCTCACACCACCTGTCCATGTACACACAGTTCCACCCAGCCCATGGGTGCAGCCAGTTCCCACTGTGTCCCTCACTCACAACCTGATTGCTTCACACCAGCTGCTACACACATGCAGCTCTGCCCGGCCTGTGAGCACAGCCAGTTCCTCACAGTCACACTCACACACTCATCCCCCCACACCACCTGCTGCTGCAGAGCTCTGACCAGCCCACAGGCACAGCTGGCTCCCGTGACACTCACACACTCATCCCTTTACACTGCCTCCTGAATCTGCGCAGCTCCACTTGGCCTCAGGCACAGTTGGTCCCTCGTGAAACCCCCACACTCCCATTCACACACTCAGCCCCTCACATTGCCTGCTTGGGAAGCACAGCTCCACCCAGCCCACGGGCACAGCTGGTCCTCCCATGCCTACCACTCTCACACCCTACTTACACACATAGCCCCTCACACTACCTGCCGCACAAACAGGTCTGCCCAGCCCACAGCCACAACAGGCCTTCCCTCTTCCCACTGAACTTGCCCTTGTTCTTTTATATGACTTGCCAACATATTTACAGCTCTGCCTGGCCTGTGGGTGTAGCCAGCCCACCTGAGCACCCCCTGTTCACCCCTACATTCCTCCAAGCTGTCAGATCCTTCTACACACTCATTTGCAAACCTCCACTCAAATGCGCACTCCATGCCATCCCCATTCACGCTTCATCTGCTGCCAGATGTTCACACACCCCTGCATGTTAATGCACATGTATCTGAACACAGGTACATGCACATGCCAGTTCAGGCAGGCACAGTGATTCATGCATATGCAATGGTGAATGCGTGCACACACACCTGTCTGCCTGTCTGTTCACATGTATCCCCCTGCACACACATTATTACATGCACCTGCATATCCACACATACCCATTCCTGCACACTCTGTCATCAGATAGCTGTAAATGCACAGCTTGTGCGACAGGCCCATGGGTAACCCAGTGAGGGTGCCTGCCCCATAGGCAGCAGCTGTTACTAAAGCAAACAGGCCGCGTGGGAAAAAGAGACAGGGTATTGGAAAGCTGTTTTTGGGTGCTTTGGGGCTGGGGAGGAATCTGATGGAGAGAAGGTAGGAGTAATCATGGGACTAAAATGCTAGAGCCTGGGAGGAAGATGAGCTCTGGAGGATCCTAGAGGGCAGAGGCCCTGCTCTAGCACCTCCCTATATTGCCAGGGAGTAAGCAACTTAAAAGCCTGGCAGAGGACACAGGAAATGCAGCTTTCCCTACAGGAGGGGCCTGTGTCTTTCAATTGAAGGGCTCTGAGAGTGAGGGAGTAAGGGTGAAGGATGCTGGTATTACTAAGGGCACCTGTAGGTAAGACCCTGCTGGGCTAGAGCAGCTGCTGAGTTCCTGGGAGCTGAGACAGGCACATGTGCAGCACATGGTAGCTGAAGGAGCACAATACTGACAGGGCAAGAAGCCAGGCCCTTCTCTGAAGTGTTACCAGGGACTGGGGGCAGACACAGGTCTGATGGGCTATGGTTTGGACCCGTGTGGCATGAGGTGAGACATGCTATCAAAAGGGGTACACCAGGCATTTCATTGCATGTGCTACTCTGGGAGCTCAGGGAGACAGCAGAGATAAGGGCCCCTCTGCAAGGCACTGACTGTTCACATAGGGAGAGACAGCCCCTGTCCCAGGGAATATCCAGCCTGAAGAATCGGGAGGGGAGGGGACATGTAGGTTTAGCCAAGGTCCTGCTGCTGAAGCAGAGGACAGGGGACCAGAGGGGGCATCCAGGGTCAGCTAGCCCCCTCCCTGCTTTTGCTGGAACCACCAGATCCATCCGCCACCAGCGGGGTTCTTCGCCCCTGCAGTTGGCTGGGGGGCTGCCCCAGGGCTTCCCTTGTCTGAAGCTCAGGAGCCCCCTTCTGATCACCAGCCTGGCTTTATCCCTAATCTCTTTGGCTCCCTGCCCACACAGTCCCTGAACATAAACTGTTCTTCCTACACTGGACCCTTCCCCACCACCCCCCACTCAGTCTTCCTTCTGCCAGTTCAGGCTGCACCACTCTGAATACAGAGGAACAAGCTCAGACTGGGCCTGGGCTCTAACTTGCTTCAGCAGGGGGTAGTGATCTGGGTCTGGAGCAGCAAAGCAGCCTAGCTTGGTGATGCTGCCATGCCCATGGGAGTGATCCAGTCCTGCCTGGCCAGGGCGCTTGCCTTCACGCTGGCTCATTGGCTGTACTTCCTCTTGCTCTCTCACGCTGTCATTCCTGCTGGTGCGTCCCCCTCCCACACACGCTGCCTCCTGTAATTTAGCTGCCATCTGTCCTTTCCTCCCGCTGTAATAAACACTGTTCCTCTCTCCTGCTGTTTCCTCACTCCCCTCCTGCCCTGGGGGCCAGACTCTGCCGGGATCCCTGCCACTCCCCTCCCTTGGTATTTGCTCAGCCCAGTGCCATGCCCGCAGGCACCTCCTGCCTGGCCACCCCCCTACTCAGGATCCCCATGTCACCCAGGCTGGGGAAAGGGGACAGCACTGGCTCTGAGTCTCCCTGCTGGAGCCCTTGAGGACACTGGATTTCTTTCTTGCAGATTCCGAGGGTCTGGGCATCAGCATTATCGGGATGGGCGCTGGAGCCGACATGGGCCTGGAGAAACTTGGCATCTTCGTCAAGACGGTGACTGAAGGTGGGGCAGCTCATCGGGATGGCAGGTAACCCTGGCTAATGCACAGGCTCTTGAGTTAAAAGGGCATGTTCCCATCCTCTGTCATGCAGCATGGTACAGGGCCCGTGATTCTGGACTCAAAGGCAAAGGCATGAATGGAAGGGCTGGGGACAGAACCAGGTCACCAGTCATCCCAGTACCAGTGTCTTCATTGCAAGACCAAGATTCCTATCCTGCTCAGTCCCAGCATAAACCTGCCCCCTCTAGCACACATGTTCTGCTGATCTGTGGGCTTCCCCTGCCATCACTCTCAGCAGCAGCTGCTGTGGGGAGTGGGGTAAAGAGCACTTGAGGAAGCTGCCAGCCACTGTAGTCCCACCCCCTCCCAGCAGAAGGTGTTGTTAGGGGCTGGTGCAGTGCATGAGTGCTGGCTGCCAATAGCTTCCTGCTCCTCTGGGCTCAGCCTGTCTCTGTAGGAGTTACTGAAACTCTGGCTGCAGGCAGTGCTTTGTGTGTTGTATAACTCTATGTGGTTGGGATGTTGTGAATGCTGCCTGCCAGTTTCCTGTTGTGCCTTGTTTGTTAGGCATGTGATGTGAAGGGGCTGGCTATTCTGTGCTGCAGATATGGGCTGACTGCTTAGCTCTTCAGGGGGAGTGTGCAGATATTGGTGTGCAGATATTGTATCTGTGTATTGTAGCTGTATTAGTGTACATGGTAGCATAGATGTGTGTGTGTGTATAACAATGCTCATGTGTGTTTTCAGTCCAGTTGTAAATTAATTGCTGACAAATATCTGTTGTGGTCATTGTTCTTGATATACATACATGCACACATATGTATACATGCTTATATGTATGTTTGTTCATAGTGTTTTCACATGTGTAGCCTGAGTTGTGAAAGTGCATACAATCTGCCTGGTGCACTAGATTGTGTGCACACCTCTTGCTGATATTGTGCTGTGCATAGGTGTAGTTGCGTGTCCAGCCCATGGGTTGCAGACCCATTGGACTAGATCCTATTTCACCGTAGACACCTAAATGGCAGCTCCCCAGCCTCATCAGTGCTATTTTTGGCACACTCTCGCAGAGTGCAGTTGTGTTTTGCCTCATTCTCTCTTCAGTCCACCGCTCAAAGCTGACCCACTGCCCTTTGCATTTAGTAGTTATTGGATCAAATGGATGGAGAGCAGTGGAAAAGCTTCTGCCTTTTTGTGGGCAAGTATCTGGGTTAGAAACCAGGGCTTGCTCCCATCTTGGAGGGCAGGCTGTCACTGACCTACAGACATTCTAGCTTCCTCTGTTTTTTGGGGCCATGCAAAGCTTCTCCTTCCAGCAGTCGAAGGGACCAGTTTCAAGGGGAGGGGATTAGCTAGTGCCTGACTTGCAGCCTAGTGGTTTAGAGCCAGGGCCTATGGTTTAAATCCTGCTGTGGCAGGGGGATGCAGTAGTAATCAGGTTCTAGCACCTACCCACCTCAGCTGGGTCGTTTTGGCCAATAGCCTAAAGAAAGTTGCTAACCACTGATACAGGAAGCAGGAGAAGTAGATTCAAACCCTTCTAGTGCAGGGGAGGGGCTAGAACCTAGGTATGCGCCCCCTTGGGCTAAAACTTGCCTACTTTCCTCCTCCTCCCTCTACTCCCATCGTTGTTTTTTGCCTTTCAATTTGAGGACTTGTGGATGTACATTATCATGTACCTGCCTGGCTAGAGCACAGCCCTACTAACCATGCCAAGGCAGCTCTAATGTAGTTGCGTATGTGCCATCTGGGCATATAAAGTGAAATAGGATCTAGCCCACAGTCAGTACTACTATCCCCAAGCATTTAAAAATCATGAATCAGGTTCCAAAACAGTGAGACTGGCTTACATAGCAAGACATATGTATAGCTGATAAACTTGGGCTTCCTTTTATTTGCCTTCTTGCTATCAACCATTCATGGGTCACATTTCCCACACTTTCTCCACAGCTGGGAGAGTGAGAAGCTCACTTTGTTTATTTAAAATGACATGCTTTCAGAATCATGTGACTCCAGCAGCTGTCACTTTCAGAAGAAAGCAACCCATGCTGTAGCACCCCTGATAAAACGGTGAGAGTTGGCAGGACCGTGAGCCACCGTGTGAATGTGTACATGGGCTACAGCGTGTGTCGTGATGAGCTGGAGAGGACATTGCTGCGTGGCTTCCACTCGCATCTGTAACAGATTTCTGTATTTATTTAAGCCTTGCTCACTTGGCCAGCCGTGCAGTGCACATACCTCCTTCCCAGAAGGGGCTCTGGGGAGAGCACTCAGACAATCTTTTCCCAGCCTGCTTCAGCCCAACACAAACAAGCCAATGCAGAATGGGGTAGGGCAGGATCCTTCATTTCCTTACACCCAGTAGTGCCTTTACTTTAACCCAAAAAGGGGGTATTCTGCTTGCTTGCAGCGAACACTCAGACCTGACCTCCACACTGGTTCATTATGGGGGAGGTGATGCACTGATGAATTAATCAGTACCGCTTGACATGTGGATGCTGACATTGATTTAAACCTAGTTTCCGTTGGCTCAGCTTACCTCTCCACAGCCCAGGCAGGATAACTCCAGTTGGCCCAGTTTAACTAAGTCAGCTTAATGGGGGCTTCACTGTTAAAACAGGGTGACATTTTGAATAGACTAGCCCTTGAGTCACACCATTGGGTGTGAATGTTATCATGAGGGACAGCTGAAGAATCCAGTCCTCTGAAAGAATCAGGCCCTTTCCCTAAGGCCACAGTAGGCATTGAAGGAATTTTACAATGGCAGGTTCTGCAGAGCAAAGGGGGAGAAAAGTGTTAAAAGCAATCGTGAAAGTTAGGTCAGTGGAATAGGTGGCTTAGCCTTGTGACCCTTCTAGCTACTCAGCACTTGCCATGCTTCTCTGTTTTTGCACAGATATGCTTTGTGTGTGTGTCAGGGGATTTAATGCAGTGGGATACACTTGTGTGTGCAGTGCCGACCGCAGAAATGTTCAGGCCCAGAATAAGTTCTTAAGCCCCCTTCCTATATTTACACTGTTCCTGGCTACTTGGTTTAGGATCATGGCTCTGGCTAGTTGGTTTTGCATTTTAAGTCCTAACGTGGTGGGTGGCCATGCAGAAAGAAAGATCCGTACCTTTTAGGTGAAAGACATTTGTGAGTCAGGCTCCACTTCTGAATGCCCAACCCTGAGACAGCTTCCAGTGTTTCCTACCACAGTGGGCATCTCCAGGTGTGTGTACAATCATAGAGTTGGAAGGGACCGTGAGGGTCATCAGTTCTAACCTTTTTCTCAAATACAGGAATGCTATTTCTAAATCACTTCTGACCAATGCTTAATCAGCCTCTTCCTGAAACCCTCCAGTGAACACCTAAGTTTCTAAGGGGTCTGTTTTGTGCTGACTTCATGTTTGACTAGTGTTTTGCAGTGACTGCCTAACTGTTTGTTTGCAACTGTGCGTGGCATGCCTTGCCTCAGGTGGGCCTCGGGTAGAGCTGAATGAGGTATGAACCAAACAGGCATAGGCCAGGCAGGCTTGTAAATGGCAGCCCCTTGCAAATACAGGGTCTCTGCGTATGCATTTGTGCAAGTGTCACTAAGTGCATTTGTGAAGAGTTGGGATTTTGTATGGATTCCTTAGTATAACCGAGCCTGACTGTGTGTGTCTGCACATGTGTTTGTGTAGGGGAGTTGTGTTTGTTGTGACGTGCTTGCGCAGTGGGTGAGTTCAGATTGCCCAGATTGATGCTGAAATTGGAGCTTTCGGCACTATTAATTATGCAGAGAGGACAAAGTGGCTGTCAGGGAGCGTGAGCTTCTGGCCTAGTGTGTGGACTTAGAAAAGGAGGAAACCTGCTCTCTGCATGTTACAGACCTGAGATGGGGCAGGGCACAGCATATTATGCACCTGAGATGGGCACAGAAAAAGCTTTTCAGTGTGAGAACAATCCTGACCGAGGGGTGGTAGGGTGTGGGGGATGCCTGGGTGGGACTGGAGTACCTGGGAGACTCCTGTCAGCCTCAAGACCAGGGCCCCATTGCAACCCTGATGTCTCGTCTGTGGCCTCCTAAATCCAGGGACATTTTTGCCTTCTCTTAAGGTTTTAACTCTCAGTCACTCTGAATACCAAGAACACTGCCAAGCTGCTTCTGGGACCAAAGAGCTTCCTCAAAGTTGCCCTGTGGTTCAGCTTCACACACTGCCCTGGATGTGACAGCTTCAGCTGCTTGGCAAGAGTAGAGAGAACTGATTTTGATTCATCTATCCCGGGCCAGGCTGGGGCAGGCACCCCTCTGGGTTTCTGCAGACACTTAGCTCAGCTGCTGGATCCCTCTCCAGCTGCAAAAAAACTCTTCCTTCCTGTCTCTGACAAAAACCGCCATGGCAAGGCCTCATCCCTGCCTGGTGCCTGTGGAGAGACAGAGGCCCTGGGAGATCCTGAGGCAGGAGCAGGGTAGGGGGTGCACTGAGGGCTGAAGGGGGAGGTAGAAGGGAGGGGGGTTTATGCGGGGCAGGAGGGGGGTTACCAGGGAGAACTGGAAATGAAGGAGGGGAGTTTATAAGGGGAATCAGCTACGGGGAACGGCAATGGGAGAGGGGGCTGTATGGGGAAGTTAGCGAGAGTGGGTTCGGAGATGAGAACTCCCCTGTGGAAGTGAAGGGGGAAGGGAGAAGGGATTTTATTCTGGGGGAACTGGGGTGGGGGCTGAATTGTGACTCTCCACGAGTTTGTCTTCAGAGGCCTCATCCAGCTCCTCCCTCCCCACACATTTCTCCCTGGCCCTTGTGTTCCTGCCCAGCCATAGTTTGGCTTGGGTTGTCCGACCCACTGGCTCCCACTTTGGCCATGGGGAGCTAGGTTTCCTGCTGCCATCTGTCCCTGGGGTGAGGGAGAGCATGAGAATGTGGTACCCAGGTAGGGGCAGATGGGTGCGGGGCAGTGGGAGAGATCCGGAGGCATGGCTTGGCAGAGAAAAAGAAGAGGCCTCTGTGGACATGCCTGAGCTTGCGCTGTTTGGTGCTGACCTGACAGCACCTCAGAGACCCTCTAAAGCATTGCACTAGTCCTCATCCATGCCCCTCCTCCTGGCAGTGAGAACTCCCCTTCTCTGGCCCTGTACTCAGTCTTGCTTCCGGAGCACAGATAGCTCAGCCCAGCCAGAATTTCCCTTCCTCTTTCCATGGAGCAGAACAGTCTCTGATTAACTCTTTCCGGGTGTCTATCCCAGCACCCTGCTGGAGGTGGAAGTTGCAGGATGGTGGGGATTTAGCTGCAGTGATACCAGTAGGGATTACGGTGCCAAAAGCAATCAACACTCCTGCTTCAAGGTATAATCTGATCATTGGCAGGACAGGGATCAGGGCAGAAATTGCTCTGCAACACAGCCCAGGGGGTTAAGGTCATTCCTTCCTGTGCCGCACTGGATGTTGACAGTGGAAGGAGGCAAGGTGCCAGACTGGAAAGATAATGGCTGTGGTCCAGTGCAGCAAGTGGTGTAATGCTGGATGAAACAGGCCAGTGATCTGATCAGTGGTCTCACTCACGCCCTTTCTCCCCTAGGATCCAGGTGAACGATCTCATCGTGGAGGTGGACGGCACCAGCTTGGTGGGCGTGACCCAGAGCTTCGCGGCCTCAGTGCTGAGGAACACCAAGGGTAGAGTCCGGTAGGGGAACAGCGTGTGCCCGGCTTGCCATGAGCAAAGAAACAGGATGGAGCAGCCAGAGCGGGGATGACTATGCCCCTTAGTGCCCTGCCAGCAGGTGCCCCATGCTAGCGTCTCTCCTGAGATCATGTTGCTTCCTGCAGGGAGCATATGGGAGGCTGTAGTCCCCAGCCAGGTGAGGGAGGGGAAATAGGTGGAGGCCTGGGGCTCTATTTAAGCCCTTCCTGCAATGTTTCATTCTCAAACAAGCCTTGACAGCCATTAGCAGTGAGTTGGTCACCAGCCTCAGACAGATGTCAGTAATAGGCTTCAAAGTGAACAAGCCCCCTTGCAGAAAGTGGGAGTGGAGGGGGGGAATGGGTCCCACCACTGAGAGCCGAGCTCTGAGGGGAGCCCACAGGTCTTCTCCAGCCCCTTCCTGCACCGCGTGGAAATGACTAGAACAGAGACAGGCCCATTGTCTCGGCTTCCTGCAGCTCTGTGGAGCCAGACAAACAGCCTCGCTCTGTGGTCACGTTCCAGGTGACTTCACTGCCCTTGGGGAATGGAAGGGAGTCTGGAGTTGTTGCTACTGAAGGCTTTGCTGGAATTGCCCAGGAAGATCTCACACTGCCAGCTCCAGACTGGCCCTGCTCTCCTCTCTCTCTCTCTTACCATAGGCATTAACAGGAGGTGGGTGATTGTCTGTTCCCAGATGTCGCTTGCTCCTTCCTCACAGTGACGGGTGCCACCACCCCGCACACCCCCTACATGAGCTGCTCACAGTTCTGTCCTGCGCTCTGCCCCAGCTGGCAGTGCCTTCCCTGCTCCAGCCCCAGCTCCACTCCCTCCCTCACTGCAGGGGCCTGTGGAAGCGAGGCTACAGGCAGGGAGCTGCAGCCACCCCAAAATTCACTGTAGCCCCCACAACCTCCCTCCCAACATTGTTGCTGCCCACCCTGAGCGCATCCTGGCCCAGCATCCCGCCAGGAAGAGCCCAGTGCCGCCCCAGTCCCAGCCTGCAGCCAGCCTCACATGCGGATCCAGGGACACGCGTTCCCCCATGTCCTCTCAGGGTGCGTGTAGCACCGGGAGACACCCCTCCCCCCCCGTGCAGCTTAGTCCCGTGCCATGCCCCAGCTGGGCAGCCCCTGCCCCAGCCCCACTTCCTCCCCCCATAACAAACTTGCCTGCCAGACCCGGCTGCTCTCTACATGGTCAGGCTGTACTCCTGCCCGTCCACTTGCTGTGCTGCAGCTGTGCATGCACACAGTGTCCTACGTACCTGCTACAGCCCTTTTAAGTATCCCTAGGGGTCTGCGTACCCCTGGTTGACAAGTACTGTCCTAGACCAATGCAAACACAGCTTTGCCAGTATAACCACGTCCCAACTGGGAGCTCTTTGCTGGAGAAGGATGCTGCCTTCTCTCTACCTGTAGATCAATGATGCTCAACCTTTTTGCCCAGAGGGCTAGATGGGCAGTGCCTAGTGCATCCATGGGCCATATCCAGCTGGCAGTCCTGATCCAGAGCCTGGGGTGGGCGTGGAGGGAAGGGAGCATGGCCTGGCTCCCACCTGTCATGTGAAGCTTGGAAATTTGGCAGTGGTGTTAATTATCACTGCTCTCCAGCCACCAAATTTACTGACTCATGAGGAGCCCCATGGTCAGATGCCATGGCTCTGCAAGCCAGAGGTTGAGCATCCTTGCTGTACAGTACAGCCAAGATTTCATTCCCCTTCCTATGTGGAAACAGCAATAGTGACCTATGGTCATGTATTGCTGTATAACTCATCACGCCAGAAGGGGACGGGAGCTGAGCTGTCCCCAATTGGTAAAACGCTGCAAGATCAATATGGGCAGGGCCTAAAGCTTACTGGAAAATCCAGCCCTGGACTTTGAAAAGGGGAATGGAGCAGCAATAGGTGATGTTCTAGAGACCAACAAAGGCCTTCCCAGCCCCTTTCAAAACGAAAGCAGGAAGAAGCACTCAGTGTGGGAAGAAGCTGCTGCTGCTGAGATTTGCCCAGCCAGCTAGATCAGACTTGGCCAGGCACCAGAAACTCCCGCGTGGTGTCCCCAAACTGCCTGCCCTTGGGCAGCAACAGACCGTCTGTGAAGGAAGCAGAAACCCAGCAGACACCCACCTGCCTGAGCGTACACCCAGGTCATTAGTTCTGCCCGCCCCTGCTCTTCATGGCCTCAGCTGGGGGCAGGGGCAGGGCTGAGGCTGATTTTGTTCCATGCCGTTTTGGCAGAGAATGAAGTAACAAAGCAAGCAAAAGTTTCTGATCAAACCCAGCCAGCATGGCAGGATGGTATTGCTCTGGAGAGTGATGTTACCTGACCCTAGAGGCCTAATCTTAGTGCAGGCAGGCTTCTACTTTGTGCACCAGCAGCCTCTTCTGGCTCCTCATTCAAGCAGCCAGCTGATTCAAGGGCTCAGTGGCCCCATGTCTGAGCAGGAAAGGCAGGGACCCTCTCTGTCTTGCTGCTCCATGTACTTGCCAGGCACCCTTTCCTCACCTCCCTGCCAGAATTGCCCTGGGGTCCCTTAAGACAGCTTTCACTGTGCATCCTCCACACCCTCCACCATGGCAACTCTGACCCCAGAGCATCCTTTTTTCCCCTATAACTTGTAGCACTTCCTGGGGATCTCCTCTAACTCCATAATCTCCCCTGCTGGCTCACAGCACCCATAGCCTCTACAGCTCACCCTGTAGCAACCCGTTTATCTTCCATCACTCCACAACCTTCACCCCTCTGGTGTCTCGCTATGTAACCCCTAATCACTCCTGACTTCCAGCACTAGAGCACCCCATTGTCTTTGTCCAACCAAACCTTCCTACTACATACTCTATAGCACCCATTATCCATCTCCCACCGTGCCAGGTAATGGCCAGAGGGCGCTCCATCTGCATCGCCCCATGGCCCCTGACACCACCTTGTCTAACCTCTCCAGCCTTCCTGCATTTCCCTGCATACCCAGTCCTTGCCCCACCTCACACTGTGCTGGCAGGGCGGGACACAGGGAGGGCAGGCCCAGTCCCTGGTGGGCAGTGGGAGCCAGGCAGGAAGTGAGCGAGCGTGAAGAGCTGAGAGGAAGCACATGCACGGCAAGCGTTTCCGCTGGGCCACAGGCAGCATGCCGGCATGGCCTGCAGCTGCCTAACAGTCCCTTTATCTCACCCTGGGTATCTGAGGCACCTCCCTTCCTGGCAGGGCCCAGCGCGGCAGGGCAGGAGACGCCCCTGATCTGTGCCTGATACCCAGTGGCGGATGTTTGTGTGGAATATACTGAAAAAATAGATTCCCCTGTAAATTAAAAAAAAAGCCCAATGTCAACTCATGCGTCAAGATGGCAGCATCAGGCCAAAGCAGCTGAGCCCAGAGCAGACAGGACCCAACCCTAGCCCTGTATACCCTCCCTTCCACTGGCACATTGGCCTGATCCTGCCTGCACTGAAGCCAGTGAGTCCCCCCTGCTCCATCACTCCCAGCTGCAGGCTGAGCATGTGGCCTTGGAAGCCCGAGGAGGCTGAGACAGCCTGGGGAGCCTCAGGGGATCCTAGCCTTAGTGGTTATGGAGGAGGATAGGTTTCCCCCTGCCTCTCATGTGGGCTGGATGGGGTAGTTAAAAAGCAGTGAGATTCCAGTTCATTCTGCACTGCGGCCTGTTTCCATCACGGCTCCACAGACAGAGCAGAGAAGGAATTGGTTGTTCTCCAGGCTGGGAGTGAGGACAGGTAAACTCCTCCACAGCATGGGGGCTCTGACCCCCACCCAGAGATCCCTGTCAGACTCCCCCACCAGGCACCTGCTGATTTCTTAGGGCCATGTGGTGAGAGGGAGTGGACATCCATCTCATAGGGGCTGACGGCAGGTGGGGGACAGGATGCAGTGGGATTAGGGGGATGCCTGGAAAAGTCACAAGCTCCTCATTTTCCTTCCCCCGCTATTACCCCACCTGAGGGGTAGTGTTTTATACTTTCTAAGCACCAACCTACACAAGAACAGAGGCAACACCCAGCAGAGTCACAGCATTGTGCTCCCCAAAAAGACCATTTGCAATTACCCTGCATTGCTCCCCACTGCAGGGTCCCACAGAGTCTAGCGGCTTCAAAGACAGTGTGTAACGTGTGATACCTGAGGAGATGAAATGACAAGCAAGGCCCCAGCAGTATCCCAGGCTGACTGCTTGTCTCTCCCTCTTCCAGGTTCCTGATCGGGCGGGAGAAGCCAGGTGAGCAGAGTGAGGTGGCTCAGCTGATCCAGCAGACACTAGAGCAGGAGCGATGGCAGCGGGAAATGATGGAGCAGCGATACACCCAGTACACAGAGGATGATGAAGAAGTAAGTGGAGTGTGAGTGTGATCTCAGCTTTTCCGGCCAGAGCAGCATTGGTACCCTAGCTGAAAGATGCCCCTGGGTCACTGTCAGCCCCTTCTGTACTTAGGGCTGTATAGACGCAATGAGACCCTCCTTTCTCTGAAGAGGTTTAGCTCCATACTGGCAGGACAAACAAAGTCTGGGAGGAGAAAGAGGAGTCGTGACAGGGTTACAGAGGAGGTCAGTGGCAGAGGAGATCAGTGGCAGAGCCAAGTCTTGGGCCCCAGGGTGGTGCTCTAACCATTGGACAATGCTGCTTCCCCATATCTCTGCCATTTCACTCATGGACCCAAATCAACTATAGTAGGTTTCTCCTACTGGTTTCTGTTGTGCCCTCCCCATGTCACTCTGAAGGCAAACCAGACTCACAGGACCTGATGGGGCTGTCCTCAGCCCCAGGGGATGGCAGGCATGAAGTGCTGCTGCACTGTGCATGGAAGCACTTAGTACTGGCCTGTCTAGTGATGCACTGGAGAACAGGTTCCTCCATCTTGTCTCTGCAGCTCTGGCCATGGTGCTGGCCTGGTCCCTCATGCTGTATGTACCTGACCCTAACTGGCACCCAGCTTGAGGTGTTACTTCCCTGCCTCTGAACTCTGGAGGACGGGGAAAGGAATGCTGTGAGGCCTCTTCTGTTCCCAGGATGGAGATGTGTCTCCACCTCCTGGTGGAACATGGCAGCTTCTAGGCTTGGTGGCATCTCCCTGCAGGAGACCTGGGGGCACTGTCTTGAAGGGGAGACAGCTGGAAAATGAGGGAACAGCATATTGTGGGGTCTGATTATAAGGGCTCGGCTGTCATATAGTTCTGTTCAGTAGCGGCTGTCAAAGTGCTTTACAAAGGAGTGCAGGAATGAGATCTTCCATCTTAAAGACGGGGAGATGGAGGCGCAGAGAATAAATGAGCTTCCCAAGGTCACTCAGCAGCTCGGGGCAGAGCTAGGAATGCCTCCCTGACAGTGCTCTGTCCTGTGGGGATGATGACCATGACTTCACATCTTCATCTGGTACAAACCTGGAATCCACTGACTTCAGAGTTGCTGCACTGACTTACACCCTCTGGGATTTTGACCCACTGACGTCAATGATGCAATACTTTATTACACTCATTGCGGGACCCCTGGCATGGCTTTACGAGCACTCGTGGTGCTCTGGTGTGGTGCCAGAGGACTGGAAGAGACCCAGTGTGGTTCCCATTTTCAAAAAAGGGAGGAAGGAGGACCCAGGAAACTATAGACCAGTCAGTCTTACCTCGGTCCTGGTTAAGCTTTTTGAGAGAGTTATCCTGGCATATGTCCGCGAGGGGCCAGCAAGGGAGATTATGCTTAGGGGCAACCAATACGGGTTCATTAGAGGCAGGTCCTGTCAAACCAACCTGGTGGCCTTCTATGATCAGGTCACAAAATCCTTAGACACAGGGGTAGCAGTAGATGTAGTCTTTCTGGACTTTAGGAAGACTTTCAACACTCTCTTACCCCATCCTCATTAAAAAAATAGGGAACTGTGGTGTTGACACCTACACAGTCAAATGGGTCACTAGTTGGCTGGAGGGCTGCACCCAGAAGTGGTGGTGGACGGGTCGTTTTTGACCTGGAGAGATGTGGGCAGTGGGGTCCCCCAGGGCTCAGTCCTCGGGCCCGCACTGTTCAACATCTTCATCAGCAACTTGGACGAGGGTGTAAAAAGCACCTGTTTGGATTCGCAGACGACACTAAGATGTGGGGAGAAGTGGGCACGCTAGAAGGGAGGAATAGGCTGCAATCGGACCTAGACAGGTTACAGGGGAGGGCAGATGAGAACAGGATGGGTTTCAACACTGACAAGTGCAAGTTACTGCACCTGAGGAGGAAGAACCAGCAGCATACCTACAGGCTGGGGAACTCCCTTCTCATTAGTGCAGAGGCAGAAAAGGATCTTGGAGTCATTATTGATGCCAAAATTAACATGGGCCGGCAGTGTGGAGATGCGGTCAGGAAGGCCAACTGTACTTTGTCATGCATCCACAGATGCATCTCAAGCAGGTCCAGGGAGGTTATCCTCCCCCTCTATGTGGCACTGGTCAGGCTGCAGCTGGAGTACTGCACCCAGTTCTGGGCGCCGCACTTCAGGAGGGATGTGGACAGCATGGAGAGGGTCCAGAGGAGGGCCACTCGCATGATCAGGGGGCAGCAGGGCAGGCCCTATGAGGAGAAGCTAAGGGACCTGAACCTGTTCAACCTCCACAAGAGAAGGCTGAGGGGGAATCTAGTGGCTGCTTACAAACTGGTCAGGGGGGACCAGCAGGCATTTAGGGAGTCCCTGTTCTCCCGAGCACTGCCAGAAGTGACTAGAAATAACGGTCACAAGCTGTCAGAGGGTAGATTCAGACTAGATATCAGGAGGCGCTACTTCACTGTCAGGGCGGCTAGGATCTGGAACCAGCTTTCAAGTGAAGTGGTGCTGGCTTCTACCCTGGGGGTCTTTAAGAGGAGGCTAGATGAACACCTTGCCGGGGTCGTTTGACCCAAGTACTCTTTCCTGCCATGGCAGGGGGTCGGACTCAATGATCTGCTCAGGTCCCTTCTGACCCTACCTACTATGAAACTATGAAACTCATTGGGGACGTGGCTCACGGAGTTCAATGAAGTTGCACTGATTTACACTACTGTATTAATGATGGTGATTATATCGGGTTTATGCAGCATGGACACCATAGGGTAGGGTTGGGACCCCATTGTACTGGGACAGACACATGATAAAAACCTGGTCACAAAGTCCCTCCAGTCTGCACTTAGCCTGAATTGCTTTGGAAATCTGCTTTTAATTGGGTAGTGGGTGTGCCTGAGGCCTCTGAGGGCTTCAATACAATAGAACTGGACCACACAAAATAGTAATTACAGTAATGATATTAGGTTGCACTGCCACTGCTCCCTTCCCAAGTAAAGTGTCAGGAGATGTGTGCACTGCCTCCATCTCTCCTGCCAGCTGCCTAACCCCCTTGCCCATACAGCAAAGGAACCTTGAATGCAGCCTGTTAAAGTAAGGTACCAGTTCCCCTAGAACTCAGCTTCAATAAGAGCCATGCACCTGTATCACTTGAGCCTTTTTAAGAAGCCCTGCCTTGGTAAATACAGCTACGAGCAGTCTGGTCTCATGGCTGGCCCATGGGACAAAGATTTATGGTCCCAGATCCTAACCCCCCTGATAAGTGCCTAAGTGCAATCCTGCCCCACTATGCTCAGGTCTCTGAAAAACCAGGAATGTACCTACTTGTGTAATATTCTGTCATCTCAGCCCTATGATGACATCATGCAAAGCTGGGAGCAGAAAGTGGACCCAGCCACCTTCTGCATTAACAGCCTAACAGGGACTCAAGCAGGGTGGAATAGGAGTTAAGCCCACTTAGATTGCACCTAGGTGGGGAAGGATCTGGCCCTGAGTGTCCCGAGTGCTGCTCCTGGTTCTGCTGCTGACTGGCCACATGACCTTTGACAGCTGCACTGTGCCTCAGTTTCCCCCACTGCCATGCCCCACTTTGAAATGGGGAATACAATTCCCAGCTTTTCAAAGGCAAACTGAGGAAAAGGAGCTTTGTCCAGTGCATCCTGAAGCCAATGGAAAGACTTGTGTTCCCCAGCAATTAACTGTACTGACCTGATGCATAGACTCCTCATCCACTGTGGGGTCTCCATTGTGCTAGGTGCTGTGAATACCCAGAACACACACACAGAGTATGGGACCAAGTATATACAGTTAAAAGATGCAACACAGAGGTATCGTTCCCATTTTACAGAAGGGGAACAGGAAGATGAGGTGATGCCCATGATCACATAGGGAGCCAGTGGCAGAGCTGCAAGGGGAGCTTGGGTCTCCTGAGTGTCAGCAGAGGTGCTGTCCCCACAGGGCCAGTCTTAAGCTAGAGTAGTGCTTTGTTTTGATCCTGGGAGCTGCATTCTTTGCTAAGGGGTGGTACAGGATGGTGAGTGGAGTGGGGAGCTGTTACTGTGATCTGGTCTGTGTGAGTACTACATCATATACCTGGGGAGTTATAGGAGAGGAAGCCAGAACCGAGCCAATGCCTTGCCCCCCCACCCCCCGGTTTATATTTACAGACAGGCGAATATGCTACGGACGAAGACGAGGAGATGAGCCCCATGTTCCCCAGCAGCGAGATGGCCATTGAAGTCTTTGAGCTGGCTGAGAATGAGGACATGCTGTCCCCTGTTGAGATGGACCCTGAGAAGCTGGTGCACAAATTTAAGGAGGTAATGAATGCGGGGGGTGGGGGGAGTAAACCCTGTGCCCTGGGAATCCAGGGAGATGGGAGGGGTCAGTAACTCACAAACCCAAATGTCTATGCATGCATATGCATGCAGGTGCATAGGGCCATACGTGTGCATGCACTTATGAGGATGTTTTTACCAATGTGAGTGTGCATGTGTGTATGCTACTGTCTCTGTGCAAGTATGTTTACATAGGTACCTGACTGTGTGTATGCATACATGTACATTCATAATTCAATCCGTATGTGACTATGATCGTGTATATACACTAACAGAGGTGTGCGTGTGTGTATGTGTATGTGTCTGTGTGCATGTGCACCCTGAGGTGCATGGACATACATGTGGGTCAGGAACTATATGGATGTAAGTGTCTGTGCATGGAGGTATGGAAGGAGGTATATAGTGCATGAGAGCACTCTGTGTGTGGGGAAGGTGCACACATGCATGTTTTGTGTTATGTTGCCCTCTAGTGGCTGGAAGCTCTACCAGCAGTCTTAAGGGCTGCATAGATATCTCCCAAGCCATCTATGCACTAGGCACCGCACCGGGCAGCTGGTGGGCATCCTTTTTTAGCTCAAGTGCATTGAAGCCATGTGCATGCTGATTGCAACAACACCCCTTCAATTCCAAGGCTCTCAGGTACAGCTGCTCTGCTCCTGCCAAATAGAAACAGTTCACCTCAGCAGAGCATCTGTCAGCTGAATGGTCCCAACATGATTTTCAGACCATGTGGCCTAGGTCTTCAGGAGGGCTCTGTCTGGAGGCTTCAGATCGAACCCACCTTGTGGGTGCTGAGCCCTTTGGGGGTCTGACCCCACAAACCTGGTTCTCTTCTCACTCTGGTGCAAATCTGGAGTCACTGCATCAAGGCCAGGAGAGTCATATCAGTATGAAACCATCAATCCCCCATTACTGAAGTGCAGCCACCTCTGGGATGGAGCAGGTGTTTTGCAGCTGTTCAGCCATGCTAACTCAACAGCTTAGACAAGGAATTGGAGGAGAGTCCCATCGCTAATCAAACCTGTCAGGTGTGTGTATAGTGGGGACTCACTGAAACTGTATAGCTAACTGGGGTTTCACTAGGACACCAGTGTTCACTCCCTGATTTCAATGTAAAGATGAAGGGACCGTGTAGTTCCTGCCATGACCTGGGATAATGCCCCTCTGAGGGTACCAAGGGATAGTGCTGGCACCTTGCTGGCTTTACTGGGGTATTAAGGCTCTGCTCCTTTCCAACAGCTGCAGATCAAGCACGCCGTAACTGAGGCTGAGATCCAGCAGCTAAAGAGGAAGGTGAGCCCAGGGCAGGGACAAGGGGTATAGGAGGATGGGGGTGGGGTAGGCCCTCTGCCAAGCTCCATGGCTCTGTCCTTGTTCTCTCAATGCTTCTCCCCTCATAGCCCTGCTTGCTTCACCCACAGTCTGGAGCTGCTACAACTTCCCTGCCCCGCTGTTCCCCCCTCCTCCCTGTCAGCCCTTCCCCCTGGCATCTTTTGGTCTCCTTCTCACTCCAAGTTTGCTGATTTGTTTTTATTGCCCCACAGTGCCCAGAGGTACACAGGCACTAAGACACACAGAGCTGCAGACATGGGTACACACAGCTACGCAACTGCACATGCTGAGATCTCTGCAGCCAGCCACAAAAACACACACTAGCCAGCCACAAAGAGACAACTCAGCAGACATGCACATATGCAAAGACACATACAGAAACATGCAGAACCACACATAGATAAAACCACACATAATCACACATGCAGATACACAGCCACATACAGAGCCACATACAACCACACTCCAACACAATCACATCCAAACATGGAGACAAATGAATACACACACACACCAACAAACATAGATGTAAGCATACATGGAGATACACATACAGCTGTACACACAGACAACCACACATAAATACAACTAGGCCCTGTCATATAGGCCCAGGCACATTAAAACACCCCCCAAACACAGATTGAGCATGCACACCACATGTGCACACATACAAAAACAGATACCTAGGCACTAACACAAGTGCACACAAAGAGACATGCAGCAATGGCCAGAGATGCCCCATTGCACCAAACAGGTGGATACACAAAGACACACCCAAACAGACACCACTGCACTAAACTGCGCAACCACACACAGGCACAAGTACACTCAGATACACACACACACTCAGGGTTCCCCCACCTCCAATCCGCTTGTTGCTGGATGCTCTCCACACTTGTCTCCTCTGTGCAGCTCCTACCCTCCCTGAGTTCCCCCCTGGCACCCATAGGTGATCTGTGCTATGGTCTTCATGTGCTGTGGCTCCTGAGCCCTGTGGTTTCTGCTCTGCCCCAAGCTGCAGTCCATTGAGCAGGAGAAGGCTCGCTGGCGGGCTGAGAAGGCACAGCTGGAGCAGAGTGTGGAGGAGAACAAGGAGCGGATGGAGAAGCTGGAGGGGTATTGGATGGAGGCCCAGAACCTGTGCCAGGCTGTGGATGAGCACCTCAAGGAGACACAGGCCCAGTATCAGACCCTGGAGCGCAAGTACAGTAAGGCCAAGCGGCTCATCAAGGAGTACCAGCAAAAGTAAGGCCGTGGTCTCATCCTTTGACTCTCCCACACTAGGGTCTCAGGTCCCTATCTCCTGTGGCTCTACTAGGTTAGGAGGCTCTGATTCCCACCCACTGTGGATCACCCAGACCTGTGATCTCATATCCCCATACTTCCCTGACTAGGGGTCTCTGATCCCCCTTGCCTATAGGTCTCCCAACATCACTGCTCCCAGATCTCCTGGGTCTGAAACCTGCCTGCTCTGGCCCCTGTTTCAAGGAAGCCAGGAGACTAGCTAAGCTCAGCCTCACATAAATGTACCCCAGTAGGGAGAACTTGGATGTGCAGATGCTAGACACTCCTTGCTACTTGATGCTCTGCCTGCCCCAGAATGGTCTGACTGCCATGCCAAAGAGGTGGTTTAGTCATTCCAGTAACCATGCCCTCCCCTTCACCCCATTTCTACACGGGTGGAACACATACAAGCACAGCCTTCATCATCTAGTGGCTGCTCCATGTAAGAGGATAACAGCCTGCTACTCTTGCTTGCTAGTGGATTCTCCTCTTGGCACAGCAGGGCCAAGGGCTAGAGTCCCTGTGACTGGATCTAGCCTCCTGTAAAACAGTTCTGTACTGTTTGGCCCCCCGGTTATGCACTGGAAGGCCTTTCCTTGCCACTGGCATCTGACCCCTGTCCTGTTCCCACCCCTACCCTGCAGGGAGATCGAGTTCCTCAAGAAGGAGACAGCCCAGCGACGTATCCTGGAGGAGTCAGAGCTGGCTCACAAGGAGGAGATTGACAAGCTCCAGGAGAAGGTGGGCACCGGGGACCAGGGTGTGGGGTTACCTTAAGACCACAGTGGGAAGAGGGGAGAAGGGCCCCTGCTCTGACTGAGTGGTTCTGCACCTGGCTTAGCGGGTGGCTTGTTGTACCACCCATGCAGACTTCACTCTGAACTGGCACCACGCGTGGCATTCTCCACCTCATTTGTGGGTTGGTGGCCTTTGCTGGTGATGGGCAGGAGGTCATACTAGCTCTCCTATGGGAGGCTAAGTCTTGCCTAATCCTGGGTTATGCCAGGTCATGCTGGGTCCTGAGTCCTACCAGATCCTGAATACCAGGTCATAGCTCAGTGCACGATCAGTGGGTACCTGGACAGGGATGAGGGGCTTCCTACTGAAGACGATGGGTTGGGGACCCCCCCCTTCCATGGTGGGTTGGTGGGGACAGAGAGTGACCTCTTGTCCCCAGGCACCCTATGATGGCTCTCCTCCTCAGGGAGTGAGTGAACCAGAAGGCACTGGGTACCCATTCTGCTGCCTGCAGGCAGGTGCCCCCTGCTGACTAGCATGGGTGCAGGCAAGCAAATGCCACTTGTGTCCCTACTGGGCACAAGCCTCTTGCCTCACCTTGGTGAAGGCCAGGGAGCAGTTTGACTGCCTCTGCTGGGCTCCTGGGCAAATCAAGCCTGGCTCAAGAGGGAATGTGCCAAGGCATCCTCCCCTCCCAGCTGGCATCTGTGCCCCTTGCTGCCCATTAGCTGCTGGAGGGGCTCATCCAGGCATGCCTCCCCCCGGCTCAAGCCAGGGCATTTTCAGGGCAGCACCTGCATGCAGGACCCAGTCCCTGCACTGTACCCCCAGTCCCACCCCTTCCCAGTACCCCCAACTTTTCCCAGCACTTGATGTGTGGCATAAAGCACCTCATGGCTTCCACATGGCTCCCTCTACCCTGGCATCAGACCCTCACAGCAGTGCCTCCTGCATTCCTCTGTGCAACCTACCCACCCCCTGCCTCTCTCTCCTCACAGCGCCCCGCAGCAGCCCCCTCCCATCTGGCTCCTAGCTTCACCCCCTCAAGACCCTTGCGATCCTCCTCCCCTTCCCATTTCTTTGCCTATAACATCGCCCCTCTGTCCATTTCCAGATCTCCGAGCTGGAGGGGAAGCTGCAGACCCTGAAAAATTCCAACCCGACTTAAACCTGCCCAGGACTTGAAGCAATTGACGTTTTTTTCCTTCCCCGCACTGACCCTTCCCTTTTTTCCTGTCCCATCCCCTCACATCTCAGCTCCCCTCCATTGCCCACAATGGGGAAGGGAAGAGAGACAACATGGAAACCACTACTGGGAGGCCAAAAATCCTCCCTCCCTCCCCCCATCCCTTTGGAAGGACAGTGATTGAAGGTGCAGGGAGGGGCTCTGGCATTGTCCAGCTGGGTCCTGAATGATACTGCATGGGTGGGCCTTGCAGAGGGGGCTTCTGCTCCCCTTCATGGATGGATCCTGGACGGGGAGGGAGGGCATATGCCAGCACTGCCCCTCCCCCCACTTACCTGCTTCTGCTGATGAGACTTTGCAGCAGCCTTGCTGGTTCAGGACTGCACTGAGCCAGGTGATTGCACCCCCTAGGCCCATGCCAGCCTGTTAAGGGGCATGGGGGTGACTGGAATCAGGCTGACAAGAACTGACCCCGATTCTTTCCACATAGAGCCTCTGTGGAGAGGGCCGGGTGGGGGAGGAAAGCTGATTTCTTTCCTTTCCTCCCCTCGGAGCTATTAACCCTGGCGCAGTCTGTCATGCTCTGGGTCTCATTTGGTGGTGGGAAGCCTGTGTGTTTCAAGGCATCGACTGGGCAGCGCCAAGAGTGGAGGCAGACTGCAGGCGTGCCGTGGGGGCTGAGCCAGGTGGGAGACCCCTGCCCCTGCCCACCTTGGAAGGCTGCCTGGACTGGAATCACGGCCTCTCCAGTGCAGATCTGCCTCCCTGGTAGTTTGGATGATCTCAGGATGCTACCACAATGCCTGAGCTGAACCAGACCTTTGCCAGGCAGCAAGGCAGGGGGATCTGGGCAACACCCCCCAGGTGAACAGCATGCCAGGGTGCGTGCATGCTGTCTGCACTGCCCTTCCCTCCCAAGCAGGATGGACAGAGCTACATGGACTGTGTAAAGAGGCCTTGCCTGTGGTGGCTGCCCTGCACTTAGCTATGTCGGGGCAGGCTGGAAGAGGACCACAGCAGGAACATGAGGGCTTGTGGGTTGGGGTTGGGGGGGGTAGGGCTGTGCCTGCTTCTAGCTTCCTGCCATGCCCTTGGCAGGGGGGCTGGGATGCTGCTTGGTGCTGCTTTGGCTGGGAGGGGGTGTTGGCCGCACCCCAGAACCAGCTGCAGGGAGCTGATGGGTGCAATGCCTCACGGAGAGCTGGTGCTCTCACCCTGCATGGGGCAGGAGGCTGTGTCCCATCCAAGCGCTGCGCTGTGCCACCTTTGTCACCACACTACCTTAGTCACGCTGCAGTCTTCTCGTGTTGGAAAGGCCTTGGTGTTCATCTGCTTTTCTTGCTTTCCTGTTTTTCCCCCAAATTTTCCCTGAAGTGCTAGATGATACAGGCCTCCCTGCCTGCCCAGCCACCCCGACACACACGTGCAGCCAAGTGGACATCTAACATTGGCAACCCAGAGTAGTGCTTTGATGCAGCCTGGGCCAAGAGCTCCCTACCCAGGCGCTGCCCAAGCCCATCTGTGCACTCTCTGCTCCAAGGGCAGCTCCTGGGTTTGGGCCTGTCCTCAGTACCCAGCTTCCACCCAGGGCCTCCTTCTTCTTTCAGTCCCAGTGGCAAGCTACAGCCCAGGCTGTTGATGCTGCCACTGATATGGGCTGCCCCAGGGGTGGCAGCATGCAGGACCAGGATGGAGACCAGAATCATGGCTCCCCTTGATACTCTGTGTTTAGGTCAGCTGGATCACCTGCTTAGCTCCAGCCCCCGTGATGATGGTGCTTTATTTTCACTTTGGCCATTTGGGGGCAGGTTTTGTTTAAAACAAAGGTGCCAGCAAAGCTTCAACAGGCATCAAAATTACTAAGCAGTGTTGCTTTAAACTGAAAGTCCTCCTTCCTCTCAGGCTGGCTGATCCTGCCCTCCCTTCCTCTAAGGAAAGGGATCTCATTTGCACTGGGGCCCTGAGATCACCTGAGGGTGGGGAAAGAATTCCCATGCCCCTTGTTGAAAGTGAGGCCCTTTGGCCTGCCTTTCCTTGCCCCCAAGAGCTGGGGTCCACAACCTACTCTCCCTGCTGACTGTTATCATGGGAGGCAGGGTGCTGCCAGCTGGGAACCATATCCTCATCTCTAGTCCCCTTGTGTGTCCCTCTGCAGATGGAGTCACACCCTTGGGAGCCAACAGCACCCCCTTCACTGGGTACCTGCCTGACAGTATTATACCCTGGCATGCGGGAGAGGTGACCCCTACCACTCACAGAAAGGCCAGACAGTATTTTTTTTAAGTGACAACAACCTTCCCCCCCGAATTAATTTTTTAAAAGCCAAAATATTGCTTTTAAAGTGTAAATAATAAAAAATAGCAGTATTTATATGTGGCTGGGATAACTTTTCCCCCCTCCTTTGTAAGCTGGATATTTTTTTGTGGGGGGTGGGGGGGACAGTCCATTCTCTCCCCACAAACCCACCCACTTAAAAAAGGTTTTACAGGCCCAACTGATGCCTTCTCCCCTGGGGATATGGCAGCAGCACCCCCTCTCCTTCTGCCTCCATTTTGTTTCCTGATGCCCCGAAATGCTGTGTCTCTGACAGTGACTGGATGTGGGATCCAGGTCTCTGGTGAGCCTCCCAGGGACCAGCTGCATTCTCTGAACAGGACAATGGCCCTCTGGGTGGGGCAAGCCATGTGTGGGGGCTGGACTGGAAGCAAGCCCCCCCACAGGATTCATTGTGGAACTTGCAAAAAAGTATTAAAAGACTTGGCAGTGTGGCGAGCAGAGACCTCCGGAGGGCAAGCGAACTTGATGGGTAGGACAGAGCAATGGGACGTTGTCTTAAATTTTTATTTAATCTCCTTACACACGTATAAATGTGTATGTATATAATATATATATATATGTATGTATGTATGTATTGTTTCTGGTTTTGTATTGCAATGTCCTCTCATCAGATCATATCAGATAAATACAGACCCTCATTGTCCCTGTGCCACTGTTATTCTACATGCACCCTCCTTGCTGGCACTATCCTGACTTCTGCTGGCTGCGATGGGGTGTAGTGTGCTGCTGTCATTGGCTGGGGGAGAATTGACTGGTATTTGTGTGCGTGTGTGTATTTGCGCGTGTGTGTATATCGGTATTCTATATCTATTGATGTAGGAGGCTGAAGTATTCGATACCTTCAGCTATCAGATGGTGAGCACAGTTCACAAGGACAGGGGAAAAGATAAGCAGCTTTGAGAGTGGAAGAACAGAATAGGGATTACTTAGAGAAGCTGGATGTTCTGAAGTCAGCCAAACTAAGCAAGATGCATCCTAGAGTACTCAAAGAACTGGCTGAGGTAATCTCAGAGTCATCATTGAGAACTTGTGGAGGTCAGGTGAGGATTTGACTAGGAAAAGGGCAAATACAGTGACCAACTTTAATGGAAAAAGGGGGATCTGGAGAACTATAGACCAATCAGTCTGACCTCAAGACCTGGAAAGATCATGGAGGAAGTCATCAAAGAACAGCAAATATGGGTTCAGCAAGAACAAATCATGCCTGACCAACCTGATTTCCTTCTATGACATAGTGACACATTTTGTAGATAGGAGGAGAGCAATGGATGTGATACACCTTGATTTTAACATGGCTTTTGACACTGCCTCCCCTGACATTCCTATTTGCAAGCTAAAGAAAAACTAACTAATTGATAGCATATAAGGTGGATGCATAACCGGTAGAATCATTGTACCCAGAATAATCATCAATGGCTTGATGTCTAGTTGGGATGAGGCCGGGGTCCCCAGAGAGTCCCTTATTAAGATGTTCATTAATGATTTGGTTGCGGTGGAGTTTGTGATCATTTGATCTTGTCATCCCTTGGGGCACTCTGGTGAACAAACGTTCCCCCAGATCCTGGTGGTCACCCCTGATAAACTTATAGGTGGCCACCAGATCACCCCTGAGCCTACGCTTTTCCAGGCT
>NW_017728943.1:2421177-2435330 GCF_001723895.1 Crocodylus porosus | reverse complement strand
TGGGTTACCAGATTGAAGGCTTTTTTGAAGTCAAGATATATGACATCAATCTCTTCTCCCTTGTCCAGGTGATAGGTCACCTGGTTTTGAAAGGAAATGAGATTGGTCAAGCAAGACCTACGCAACAAACCCATGCTGGGTATCCCTCAGGATATTGCCGTCAGCTAATCTGTTAAGGATGGCCTCTTCAATAATCTTTTCCAAGACCTTCTCCAGGTTAGAGGTCAGGCTGATGGACCTGTAGTTTGCCAGATCTACTTTCCTCCCTTTCTTGAAGATCGGCACCACATTGGCCTTCTTCCAATCTTCAGGCACTACACCAGAGCACCAGGAGTTCTCGAAGTTCTGTGCCAGGGGCTGGGCTATGACGCTTCCGAGCTCCTTGAGTACCCTGGGGTGCAGATTGTCAGGGCCGGCTGACTTGAAGGTATCCAGCTTCTCAAGGTGTTCCTTCATGAGGTCAGCTTCAATGGAGGGTAAGGAATCTGCCTCACCCAGGCCTCCCTCATCCATAGTGGGCAGGGACATCCCATGGGACTGGTGAAAAATTGATTCAAAGTACCCATTTAGCAAGTTTGCTTTTTCATGGGCATCAGTTGTCAGTTGTCCCATCTGGTTTAGCAGGGGTCCAACGTTGCCCTTGCTTTTCCTCCGGCTCCCCACGTATCTGAAAAAGGACTTTTTATTGTCCTTGATATTTGCAGCTAGTTGGAGTTCCATTGCAGCCTTGGCTTTCCTGATTCACTTCCTGCAGGACCGGACCAGAGCAGAGTATTCTTCTTTGGTGGTGGTTCCAGTCCTCCATCCTTTGTAGGTCTTCCTTTTAAGATGCAGGAGGTCTGCCAGTTCCCTGGAGAGCCAAGGGGGCTGCTGTGCCTTTTTGCTGCCTTTGCTCCAAGACAGGATGGACTTTGCTTGCGCATCCAGGATTGCTCCCTCGAGGAGCAACCACTTGTCCTGAACTCCCCACCCCTTTGGGTTGTGGCCCTTTAAGGCCTCACTGACAAGCCTCCTGCGCTTGTTAAAATCAGCTTTCATGAAGTCAAGGACTTCTGTACTACTGACTGACTTGCCAGCCTTATGGTAGATGGTGAAGGTGATCAGCTCATGGTCACTGTCACCCAGCTTCCCTTCCCTGATTAGGTCGCCCCTGGTTGCCAATACCAGGTCAAGCAGCACTTTATCTCTTGTCAGCCCGTAGACATCCTATGTCAGATAGAGCTCATCCACACACAAGAGAAAGCTTTGCAACCACTTGGATTTGGCTGAGCGCTCCTCCCACGAGGTGTCTGGGTAGTTAAAGTCTCCCATGACAACCATACACCGGGAGTGCGTGGCCTCAGCCAATTCCCTGGCAAATTCCTGGTCAAGGTCTTGACCCTGGGTGGGAGGTCTGTAGTAGACACCCACTGTAGTATCCCCTGTGCCGTGTTTCCCACGGATTTTAACCCAAAGGGTCTCAGGTCATCCACCATGGGTGCCAATGTCAGTTTGCAGGGACATGTAGCTTTCCTTGACATAGAGAGTTACACCCCCGCCCCTTTTGTCTACTCGATCCCTCCTGTGCAGGGTATAGCCATCTATACCTGTGGTCCAGTCATGGGTGGAGTCCTGCCAGGTCTCTGTTATCCCTGTGACATCATAGTTATTTGCATTTAGCAGGAGGGCAAGTTTCTCCTGTTTATTTCCCAAGCTCCTGGCATTTGTGTATAGGTACGCAATTGGGGACCCTTGCCTTGCCCACAGTTCGTTCCAGTAGTGGCGGTAGTCTCCCCCATCCCCTGGTGGGTTTAGCTTAAAGCCCAGTGGAGCAGGTCAGCCAGTCTGGCTGAGAAGAGCCTTCTCCCCAGGGGAGAGAGGTGGAGGCCATCCCTTCCCAGCAGCTCACTGCCTCTCTCGCCAAAGAACGGAATGTGGTCATGAAAGCCAAAGCCTTCCTGATGACACCAGCGTTGCAGTCTTGTTTACTACCTGGATCCTCCTCTCCCTCAGGCCATAGCCTGAGACTTGGAGGATCAAAGAAAACACCACCTGTGCCCCCAGATCCTTTAGTCCCACTCCCAAATCCCTGTAGCACTCCATGACCCGGCTGGGAGTGCTCCAAGCCATGTCATTGGTGCCTATGTGGATAAGGAGCATAGGGTAGTGGTCAGTGGGCCAGAGGAGCTTAGGGATCTTCTCCACAATGTCTTGGATGTGGGTTCCCGGGAAGCAGCAAACTTCACAGGCTAAGGGGTTGAGGCAGCAGATTACCCCCTCAGTCTCCCTCAGGATGGAGTCTCCCATGACAAACACTTTGTGTTTTGTCTTGGGGAGAGCAGAGGCAGTAGCTACAGTAGTGCCTGTGTTGCTTGCAGGGGCTGGCATCTCAGCAGGCTCTGCTGGGGCTGCAAGAGGTTCATACCTGTTGCAAAGCTCCAGTGGGGCGGGGGCCTTGTTGCGGTGGGCCTTGGGGCCATTGACTAACTTGGTCCAACCCCTGGGCAGGACAGTAGGGGAGGTCCTCGAGTCCTCCCTTGTCCTGGAGGGAGACCGTGGTCTACCCTCTGCCTTCCAGTGGAGAAGGGCCTAGTAGTAGGAGTTGATCTGCTCATAGTCCCTGATGGCGCACAGTCTCTGGACTGCAGCCTAGAGCTCCTCCAACTGGTGTACCAGAGACCCCAGTAGGGAGCAGACCTCACAAAGTTTGAAAGATATGAGTTTGAAAGATTTTCCGAATAACCAACTTAAACTTCCCTTGCTGCAACTTGAGACCATCGCAACTTATTTTGTTATCTGTCACCACTGAGAACAGTCCAGCTCCATCCTCTTTGGAACCACCCTTCAGGCAGTTAAAGGTTGCAATCAAATCTCCTCTGTCTTCTCTTCTGCAGATTAAATAAACCCAGTTCCCAAAGCCTATCCTCATAAGTCATGTGTTCCAGCCCCCTAACCATTTTCATTGCCCTCTGTGGACTGTCTCCAACTTGTCCACATCCTTTCTGTAGTGAGGGCCCAAAATTGGACACAGTACTCCAGATGTGATCTCACCAGTTCAGGCTAGAATGGAATAATTACTTCCCTCAATCTGCTGGCAACGTTTCTACTAATGCAGACCAGTATGCTGTTAATCTTCTTAGCAACAAGGACACACTACTAACTCATATCCATCTTATTGTCCACTGTAACCCCCCGGTCCTTTTGTGCAGAACTGCTGCTTAGCCATTCAGTCCCCAACCTGCATTTGTTTTTCTTGACCCTCATGATACTTCTTTTGGCCAAATCCTCCAGTTTTTCTTGGTCACTCTGAATCCTAACCTTGCCCTCCAGTGTATCTACTACACCCCCGAGGTTGGTGTCATCTGCGAACTTTCTGAGGATGCAATCCATCCCATCTTCCAGATTGTTAATGAAGATATTGAACAAAACTGGCCCCAGAACCAAACCCTGGAGCAATTCACTTGATGCTGGCTGTCAGCTAGACACTGAGCTATTGATTGCTACCTATTGAGCCCAACAATCCAGCCAGATTTCTATCCATGTTACAATCCATTCCTCCAACCCATATTTCCTCAGCTTGCTTGTAAGAATGCTGTGGGAGACATTATCAAAAGGCTTGCTAAAGTCAAGGTATATTATGTCTACTGCTTTCCCCAGATTAACAGAGCCAGTTATCTCAACATAGAAGGCACTCAGGTTGGTCAGGCATGACTTGCCCTTGGTGAATCCATGCTGACTGTTCCTAGTCACCTTCTCCTTCAAGTGCTTAAAAATGGATTATTTGAGGACCTTCTTCATAACATGCAGCACCTAAGCTCTTAGTCAGATGTCACTGCACCTATTGCTCTGGCTGCAGCAGCAGCTTGGAGCTCAGGGACCTCCCATCTTCCCCCCAGCTTCTGCTGCATGCCTCTACCCCAGGGGATGGAGCAGCACAGTGTGGTTTAGCTCACAGTGCCAGGAGGGCCAGCAGCCAGACTGCCTTTGTGGCATGGTGCCACAAGGGAGCCCACAGGGAGCTGAAAGGGAGGCAGAGTGCCATGCTGCATGAGGGAGCACCTGCCCGTGCACTCAGTGCAGTGGGGATGAGGAAGCAGCCACCCACACACATGCATATAGGGTGTGCAGCTGGGGGGAGGCAGTCATGGTTCCCATTCATGCTGTCCCTACAGCATGTGTGTCTACTGGTGCAGCCCATGGGGTATGTCACCCCAGGCCACTTTGAAGTTGGACAGCCCTAATTTGCAGGATGGGATCAAATACATGATTAGCAAATTTGTGGCTGATGCCAAGTTGTGTGGAGTTGCAGACATTCTGGCAGGGCCAAGATCCAGAATGACCTGGATAGACTGGAGAAATAGTCCACAATCAATCAGAAGAAATTCAACATGGTCAAGTGCAGCCCTGCACTAGGGATGGAATAATTGCATGCCCAAAAATAGACTGGGGAATCACTGGTCAGGCAGAGCAGGACCTGGGGGTCACAGTGGACCATAAGCTGAATGTGAACCAACAATGTACTCTTGTTGCAAATAAAAAAGCCAGCGGTATCCTAGGTTGTATTAACAGGAGTGTCACTTTATTCAGCACAGCTGAGGCCTCACCTGAAGTAGTGGTTCCAGTTTTGGGCCCCATGCTTCAAAAATACATGGACAGTTCAGAAAGGATCCAGCAGAGAGTGACAAAAATTATTAGAGACCTTGGAAATGTGGCTCATGAGAAAAGGCTGAAAGAACTAGGATTATTATTTTGGAAAAGAGAAGTTTGAGGGGGGATTTAATAACAGGCTTCAAATACCTGATGGGCAATTACAGAGAGGATAGATATGGGTTTTTCTCTGTGGCTGTAGGGGACAGGAATAGAAGCAATGACCTCAAGCTGCAGCAGAGGAAATTTAGGTTGGAGATAAGGAGGAACTTTCTCACTATGTGGTGGTCCAGTACTGGAAGAGGCTCCCTAGAAGGGTTGCAGAATCTCCATCCCTGGACATTTTCAAGAGCGAGTTGAACAGACACCTGGCTGGGGTGGTTTAGTCAGGGATGACCTTGGCTGGACTAGATGAAACTTGTGAGGTCCCTAGCAGCTCTACTTTCCTCTGACCTGTTGGTGCTGTTACTGCAATGGAGAGGAGCCACTCACATATCCTGAACTACACTAAATTCTCTACCCCTGGTTCCCAAGGTCAGCAGTAGGTGCTGTCATCTCTTCCAAGGGGTCAGCCTCACCCAGCACCAGTCATGAGGGGATCCAATGGGAAGAGGGCAAGGTAGGGAGAAGGTGGGAGAGCTATTGTTTTTCCTGTTGCAGCAGACATGCTGCTGAGGACTTTGAGGGCAGTAGTGGGTCACCAGTGCAAAGTAGCCTTTTTCCACAATGCCATGTGGGTTGGAGTGCATGTGACATTCTGAGGCCCTGCCAGGTTCATGTTCATGTTCCTATAATTCTATGAAAAATATCTATAGATTAGCCCAGCACACACAGAGAATATACAGCATCCCACTCACAGAAATGGCTGGATGCACATGTACACACAGAGATAAAAATATTGCCAAAGCCAAGTTGCCTTATATACAAGCGTACATGCATCTGTACACACATTTAAAAAATCTCAGCACATTCAGAACCACATGGACACACACCAGTGTGCTATACATACCTCAACTGAGGCACTTACAAGTGCCAATGCACATAGACAATTTGCATGCTGGCTGGATACATCCCACACATGCAAGCTCCATTCTTCTGGTCTTGAAAGCCCTGCCTCAAGAACAGGTTTGTTAAGGAAGAAACTGGCAGGGCTTCCCAGGGGCAGCATGTGGCTCATCACAGCTGCAAGATGAAGTCAGTGGGAGAAAGTTAAAGCCGGGGGCAGGGTGGTTCAGGGGTCTCTGCTATCGCTGTGGATAGGCTTTGGTTAGCGCACGGGGCACAGACACAAAAAGGTTCCCCCACTGGGTCTGAGATCATCCCCAAGAGAATCATCCTGATCCTCCACCCTGCAGCACCCAACCACCAGTTGTGCATTTAGCAGCATGATCGCACATGGCT
Source organism: Crocodylus porosus (assembly GCF_001723895.1). Taxonomy (NCBI): domain Eukaryota; kingdom Metazoa; phylum Chordata; order Crocodylia; family Crocodylidae; genus Crocodylus; species Crocodylus porosus. The sequence continues at coordinate 2,429,303 of NW_017728943.1, read as the reverse complement.
TCTTCCCCAGCAGCACCATGGGCTTAGTTAGGCCAAAGTGGCACCAGGGGCAGATGTGGGGACTGCCCTGGCATGGGGATTGATCCATTTTTTAGCAATGCACACCCTTGCCTTGGTGACTACCAGAGTATCTGTGGGGCAAGGCTGGGCAAAAGGTCTCTCCTGGGCTGGATATCCATATCTGCAGGGTGGCATAAAGGGATGAGCTGGGGTGAACAGAGCATGGGGGACAGCATTGAGAGGGGCAGCATGGGCTCCCCAGGAAGCCTTTGCGGCACTGAAAACCCTTCAGTGGGATGTGTTTTACTTGTGAAAGAATTCAAGGGGTGAAAAAGCGAAGGGTGTCCTGTGAAAATGAAGTTCACAGCATTGACATTAAGGGATACTATTAGGCAATGGAATCAGGGTCCACCACACAGGGTAGGAGGGAGCCTTTTCCTGTAAGTGTGAGGATGCTTTCCTAAACCATGGGACTGGGGCGGTGACCCAAAGAGCAGAGAGCCCCCCAGCCAGACTGAGAGTTTCTGCCCTGCCCAAATCCCAGTATCAGCATCAACATCAGACATCCCTCATGGCTGAGGATGATCATTCCCACAGGTCAAGTAAAGGGTTGTAGATGAGTCTATTGATGGCTAAGAAGGCCAGTCCGAGACTTGTAGAGTCTCTGGCAGATGCCACAGGTGGTAGTTAAAGGGAGTGTTGAAAAACAGATGTCTTGGTTTTGCTTCCTTTCCTTCTATCTCTGTCATTTTTCTGCCTCCAAGGTGAGATGGTTTTCCTCAAAGTAAGATGTACCTTCTCTTACAAGGCATCACCATGTAGCCTTGTCCCTGGCTAGTTTTTCCCAATTTGTAATGTCAATGCCACACTTCTTAATGTTTGCCTTGAGGGTATATTTGAAGTTTTTGCTCTGGCCCTTGTGCGTCCTTTATCCTTGGCTGAGTTGGGAGTATAGCAGTTGTTCTGGTAAATGTGCATCAGGCATGTGTATACAGTGCCCTGTCCACTGCAGCTGATGTTGAATAATCAACACTTCTATGCTGGTGGTGTTAGCAGCAGTGAGGACACTGGCATCTGTGTGATGATCCTCCCACTTTATGCCAAGGATCTTCCGGAGGTAGCACTGGTGAAAGTGTCCCAGGCTTCCAGTGGTCCCTGTAGGTCACCCAAATGTCACACCCATAGAGAGGAGTTGGGATTACCACAGCCTTATATAATAGGAGTTTTGTTTGAGTCTTGATGTCATGATTGTTGGACACATGATGATACAATCCTCCAAAGGCAGAGCTGGCACATCAGATCCTATACTAGATTTAGTGCAGCATCATGTAAGACCCGATACCTACCCCTTGCTCTCAGGCCCTGCCCAAGGCCATGGCTGAGATGATTTGGGTGGGTTTTAGCTCAAACTCCTAAGCCTGATGGGAGCACCCAGACATGTATGAGGGTATCACTAGAGGAACCCCCAGAGGAACTGGCTGCTTCTGGCCCTGGAGAGCTTGGAATTGAAACAGATGCAGGGTAGGAGGGGAAACTGAGTCATGCAGGCCACCCTGGCAGAGCCAGGGATTGCAGCCTGCCCTATGACTAGACCATGCTGCCTTACTTGCCTCCAAAGGCTGCAGCTGCTTCCAGGAGAAGCTCCACAGAGCTACATGTACCCAGCAACTACTAGAGCCTTTCCCTACAATTGGCAATGTGCAGCCCTGCCACAAGGGGGATCTCTTGGCACAGCTGCTCTTGCTGGGTAGGGCAGTTAGGACAAAAGGTACAGCTTTGTGACCTTAAACTGTGTGATCCAGCTGGTTCAGAGGCAGCAGGGATTGGGCTGGAAACAGAAGGAAAGAGATTGAGAATGGGGGTATGGCTGTATCACTGTGTTGAAGTTGGGGAAAGCTGCTGTTCTCTGTCAGGGTCTCTGGGCATGAGCCTGAGCATGGTGGCTGTGTGCATATGTCATGTCTCTGGGCATAAGACTGACTGTCCCTGTATGCATATGTCATGTATCTCTGTGTGAGTGTACTGAACCTGTGCATGTGTGAGCCAATGTGCTGCATGGGTGCACATTAGTGTGCCTGTGCATGTGTGCAGTAAATGTTCGTGCTTGGGTATGACCTGACCGCATGGACAGGGGTCTGCCCATCTGCTGAATATGTGCATGAGTTTGTATGTTAGTACCCTATGTGTGAGATTGCTGTGTGCAAATGAGTTTGTGCATGGGCCTGTCTGCCAGAGTGTGTGGGGGGGGAGGGGTGTGTGTGAGCACAGCTCTACCTGAGGAGTGCACATGGGCATGCCTACGTGCATACATGCACATGCACACATACACACCCCATCAGTGTCTCAGCCCTGCAAGAGAGCAGAGCTGTGCCCAGCCTTTAAGCCTACATGCCCCTGCCCTCCCCTCTGCCATTTCAGCCAGCTGGTCCCTCTGTGGTGGGCCAGTGCTCTTTGGCAGGAGTTCCTGGGTCCCTTTTCCAGCCAGGTCTCCCCAAACAAATGAGCTAACTGGGAGGTTCCCAGGCAACTGAGGCTGGGAGGCATGAGACACACAAGATACACATGAGATGGGCTAGGATTCATCTCATGCCACCCCCTTCTGCTCCCCCCCAGCTGGGATCATGCCCCCAATAGCCCCCTCCTCCTCCATCCCGGCATCAGTCCACCTCCTCCTACTGTCCCTTTCCTACCTCCATGCTGGAGGTGCAGTGGGCAGTTGCTGGCACTCCTGGGCAGGATGAACCCAGATCCCTTTTTCCCTTTAATGCATTTGCAGCCTCTCAGTAACAATAATGGCCTTAAATGAACCCTGGCTGGGGAAGAGGACTGATCTCTGGGAAACTCACTTTGGCATCAAATGCACAGCTGGAGCTCTGCCAGACTCTGGTGTGGCTAAGGGGAGGGGGAGACAGTTATTGGCAGGGATCACCTCTGTGCTTTGTGTTTGTACAGTGCCTGGCACATGTTCCCTGACTAGGGCTTTAGGGACCTTGGCAACATAAATCAATAGTCAGAAGCAGAGATAGAATAGTCAGTGGTCTGGTGGGTTCTCCAGGCCTGGGTGATATTCTGATGAGTAATTAGGACTGTCTGCTGCAATGTATTCCCTTTCTCCACACAGTGAGGCCATGCCTGCTGTTCTGCAAGCCCTGACATCCACTAAGGTGGCACTGATCCTGCCCTGACAAGCTCACATTCAGTATAATTTGTGGATCCTGCTGTATTGAGTGGTGCTCTAGCATTTGCCAGCTATGTGTGTATTTGTCAGAAAATGCTGGTTCAGCAAAACCAGCTGCACCAAAGCGCCAGCCTGGTGGACCTGCCCATTTTGAGGGGTAAAAAAGAAATTTAGGAAACATTTTTAAGAGGCTGTGCACCATTCTATAAGTTGGACAGGCAACTGTTTCAATAGCCACAAGCAAAGGGTAATTGTTAATGGATCCATATCAGAATGGCAGGTTGTTTCAAGTGGAGTCCCATGGGGTCTGTCCTGGGCCCAGTGCTGTTCAATGTGCTTATTAATGATTTGGATGTTGGCATGAAAAGCTTCTTGAACAAGTTTGCAGATGATACAACACTGTGAACATGTTGGAGGATGGGAGCGCAATTCAGAAGGATCTTGACAAATTGGAAAGCTGGGCTGAAGCTGATTGAATGAAGTTCAAGGCTGACAAATGCAATGTGCTACAGCTTGGGAAGAATAACCAAAATGGGTAACATCTGACTGGATGGCAGTGCTACAGAGATGGATCTGGGAGTTTTGGTAGATCACAAACTAAATATGAGTCTGTGATGCAGCTGCACAAAACGTGAATGCAGTTTTGGGATGTATCAATAGAAGCATTAGGTGCAAGATGTGGGAGGCGACAGTGCCTCTTTACTCAGCACTGGTGAGTCTTCATCTAGAGTATTGCATGCAGTTCTGGGCTCCTTATATTAAAAAGGTCATGGAGAAGTTAGAAGCATCCAGAGATGGGTGACAAGGTGATAAAGTGCTTAGAAAGCAAGTCATATTAGGAGAGGCTGAAGGAACTAGGTGTGTTCAGCTGACCAAAAAGGTGCTTAAGGGGGGATAAGCTAGCAGTCTTCAAATACTTGAAGGACTGCCATAAAAAAGAGGGAACACACCTTTTCTCTCTTACTTCAGCGGGTAGGACAGGGACTAGTGGCTGAAGTTGCAGCAAAGTAGACTCACTGTTAGAACAGGGAGGCAGTGAAAAAGACTGCCTAGGGAAGCTGGGGGCACTCCCTTGAAGGTGTTCAAGAAGAGGTTGGACAGTCCCTGGTCAGGAATGATCCAGGCATAGCTGTGCCTATGTTCTACTATTAGTACTTCCCATGTTACTGGTCTTTGATGATTATCCCCTCCTCACCTTTCTGCTGTATGTGTCAGGGTGTTTTTAAGCCTTCCTCAGAAGAATTGGGTTTAGGCTGCAGTCAAAGCTAGGGATTTTGACTGGGATGTGCTGATGCTCCTGCTGGAACTTAAATCCAGAGGTTCCTGGCTAGATGGTCTTCCCCTCCACTTAGACTTAGACTGGTTGCCTGACACATAGGGTCAGGAAGGAATTTTACACCATGGTCAGTTTGGTATGGACTGGGGGGCGGGGGGGCTGCCTTCCTCTGCAGTGGTGGGCATGGCCCTCTACCTGGGATCTCTTGAGCATATATCAAGAATCTTTTATAGAAATAGGGTGTTGGCTGCCATGGCTCCCCTGCTTTATCTGTGGCAGGTTAGGGTGTCACGTTTTGTGTTGTGTCAGGGGTGAAAATAGTTTTATGTATAATTTAGATTATGGATTTGTATGGGATGGTTTGAATTAGGATGATCCTGTCTCAGGAAGGAGGCTGGACTAGATGACCTACAGAGGTCTCTTCCAGTCCTTCTTTTCTATAATTCTGTGGTGTGTCTGATAGTCAAAGATTGGATTTTGGGCTTGAACTGGCTTTTCATTTCATCAGGGTAAAACAATGTGAACAGGAAAAATGTCCAGTGAAAGAAATGAAATCCAAATACTTGGTTACATGAAAATCTCCAGACTGTCAGAGCAGCAGTGGAACCAGCTGACCAGAGGAGCTGTGGATTCTCCTCTTTGGAGGACCTCAAGCAGAGGCTAGGTATTTTCTTGCCTGATGTGTATTAAACCAGTGTATCCTGCATCAGTACAGAGCGTTGCCCCTCAGAGGTCTTTTCCAGCCCTGGGATTCTCCAGCCTGATTTTCTTTCTTTCTGACTTGCTGTGTGAAACTCTTTGAGACTCTGACTCTTCACCCTGGTTCGCAATGGAGATTCAGAATGGCCCACAGCTTACTTGTTCACTGATTGGGGAAACAGCTCCCTGCCCAGCTTTCCTCACAGTGCATTTCCCAGGTGCTCATCACTAATGCAGCTATGCAAGGGCCTATCCCTTTAAATTGAATATACCCAGGATGGTGGTGGTGTGAGGGACACAGTGACCTTCCTGCTAGCAGAGAGATGGATGCAAAGCTGAAATCAGCTCTCCCCTTGCTTCCCATAGTAGAGTGAGCTGGGGAAGGGGGTGGGGAACAGAAGAGATCACTCCCAGCTGATGTGCTTGACTGTCTTCCGAGGGCAAGGGGAGTGTGGGTGGAGAGTGTCTGGCACAGGGAAGGCTGCCTCCCACTGCCCTACTTTTTGCAGTCAGGATTGTGAAGGCACCCGACCGTGCCGGTGCTGTTGCCAGCCCTCTCAGGGCTGGCAGCTTTCTCACTGTGGCTGTGCTGCTACAGCAGGGAAGCCATGTGTGTTGTGTTTGTGTGTGCTTGTTTGGATCCCTGTGTGCATGGTGCCTAGCTGTACATCAACACCACCCAGTGGGGATCTTTCTGCATGAGGGAGGGCAACCTGGGTCTCTGCAGCTCATAGCAGCTTAAGGAGGGGCTTTGTCTGCTGAGACTTGCAGCACAGTGTGCAAGCACTACCCAGGCGGGCTGGGACAAGAAGAAAAAGGCAGATCTGAGTGCCTGGGGTTTCACCCAAGCCCTGCCTGCCTTGTGCTGGGAGTAGGCTACCTCCTTGAGCAGCATGGGAAGGGAAGAGGCCCACCTGTGCCCAGCTCCCTTCTTTGACCTCCTTTAGATCTGTGTCTGCATCTTTGGGTGCTGCAGAGCTCTGAAGAGTTATCATCCAAGGTCTCAGCCTCACCTACCTGCATAACAGTGCCAGGCATGGCCAAATCCACACTTGCTGCCTCATGGCATAGTGGGCAGGGCCAGCCCTGTCCCTGCAAGATCCCCTGCTCTGCTGAGCTGCAAACAGACCACCAAGCAGGCAGGCAAGGGCATGCCCATCTCAGGGCAAAACAGCCCCCTCAAAGCAGGGGGCTCCAAGCCCCTGATCTGTCCTCTACTCACTGGAGCTTCCTGTACCCCAGTGAAGGACAAGATCAGCCCCACCTCAAGCTTGGCTTGGCTCAGGGAAGCCTCTTTTGACTCCCAGTTCCTAGCCAGAGCTGTCCCTCTGGGACATGGGCTGGTTTCACCCTTTCAGAGGCTTCAGTCCCCAGCTCCTCTGGTTCCCTCACCAAGATGCCTGATCTGCCCCCACTGCTTGCCTCTCTGGGTAGGTTAGGTAGTTTAAGAGTGTTGTTGTAGTGGGGATGTTCCAGAAATGATGCGCGAGGCGAGGCTGCCTTAGGGTGATCTCTCTTACTAGACCAACTATGCATGCAGCTGGGATAAAGTTAGACAAGGTTTTGAATCCAAGACATCCTTCCTCGGGTCTCTGCTTGCCGGAAGCCAGACCAGCGCGGCACCGGAGCGGGCAGGGAGGGCTCCCGGAGCTGTCCGTTCAGCACCACCCGGCTCGCGGCCTGACCTGCCGCCTCCGCTCCTCTCCTTCCCGGGCCAGGCTGCAGGGGGCTTGGGAAATCAATTCCTCTCCAAGGCTGCTTCAAATGCATTCACTTCCCAGGGTCTCCGAGGTCTCAGCCTAACCTGACGGCACCGGTGCCCCACGTGCTGTACAAGTGACTATAGAGAGAGACAGTCCCTGCCCCAAGGACCTTCCAGACACAACAAACGGAGTCTCATCCGAGAGGTGATGAGCCGCAGAGCATGCAGCAGGTTGGGCTCAGCCAGGAACTGAACGCAAGGTCCTGGCACATGTCCGAACCACTACACCAGTGGTTCCCAACTTTTATAGACCCACCGCAGCCCTCCTTAGACCCGCGGCGGCCCTTGGAAGATGCCGGCTGGTAGCTTCCACTCCTTTTTTGACTACCGAAGAGTAATAGAGTGAGTCCCTTGCTGCAGAGAAAGGCCACAGCAGGGTGGACAAGGTTCTTCGGGTAGATGTGATATTTTTTATTGACCAAGCAAATAATAAAAGATATCACATCTGCCCAAAAACTTTGCCTGCCTATGTCTTTAGACCAACATGGCTATAAGCAAAAACCCTAGAGCAGGGCAGAAAGGTTCAATGCTTTGAATTCCCATTTGAAATCTCGGGGTTTATCATTTGCACATCTTGCCCTGCTAGCCCAGAGTGGCACCCCACACCCCCCTTGAAAGGATCTTAAGGCAGCCCGAGGTGCCATGGTCCTCGGGTGGGGGAGTTGCTGCACTGGACTGCACTGCCATCAGAAGCAAGCCCGCTGCTCCTCACGGCAGCTAGGAGCTAGGGCCCCGCACTGCCTCCTCAGCCTGTCTCAGCCCCTGTGTTGCCTCTTCCATGGACTCCCCCCCATGGTCTTGCTTCCAATGACATCCCAGTGGTTCACAGCCCACGGAGAGCCGGGGGGTGGGGGGGAGGGCGGCAGTCCTGGAGGCCTCCAGCTGGCCTAGCAGAGCAGGGCCGTGAGGTCCTAAAACCTGAGTAGCTCTGCCTGCCGGGGCCTGGCAGATCCTACGGCCTTTCTCTCCCGCAGGAGCAGCAGCTGTCCCCGAGCGGGGTGGGGAGACGACAAACCCCCCCTGCGCAATGCTGCAGCCCCCTTCTGTCCAGCCCAGGGGGCGACAGCCTCCCCCCAAGCCCCGGGGGCCACGGTTCCCGGCGCCCTGCTCCCTCCGCCTCGCCCACGGGCGCTCCCCCTCCCCGGGGCCGGCCGCACCTGCCGGCACAGCAATGCATGCCGGAGCCCGCCCGGCCAGCGCCGCCCCCTCCG
>NW_017728943.1:2386997-2421077 GCF_001723895.1 Crocodylus porosus | reverse complement strand
TGCAGGGGCTTGTCCGCGCCGGGCGCCCACCCTCACAGGCACACACACCCTGCTCCCTTGCACGCGTGCACACGGACACACGCGCACGCACTGACTCTGCCTCTTTGCACGCACACACACAGATCCCGCCCTGTTGCACACACACGCGAACCCTACCCCTTGCGCACGCACACACACTCAGGCACATGCATGCACACACACTCACACATAGAGCCTGCCACCTCGCGCGTGCACACACACAGGTGCACACATGCACACACACAGACCCTGCCCCTTTGCATGCATGCACACACACAGATCCTGCCCTGTTGCACACACACTGACTCTACCCCCTTGCACATTCACACAGGCACATGCACACACATGCATGCACACACTCACACATAGACCCTGCCCCCTTGCACGCACGCACACACACAGGTGCACATACATGCACACATACAGATCCTGTCCTGTTGCACACACACAGAAACCACACCTGCCCCCTTGCACGCACACACACATATGCCAAAGGATGTTGTTTATATTGGGAATGCTATGCCAGCTGCCCTCATTCCTGATCTGTGTGGCGGGGGGAGGGGGGTCGATCCCCTCTATCTGCCCCTTGCCCTGGAGCCTGGCACTGAGGGGAGCTGGCCCCACGGTTCCCAGGATGAGGCAACCCCTGCCTCCTTTGACTAGCCCAGCCACACTCTCCTCCTGGGAGCAGGTGTGGGGCTGTGGCAGGGCAAGCTGAAGTGCTGCAAGGGATGGTCCAGAGGCCCCCCTCTCCCCTTTTCCTCTCAGGTTCCAGCCCCCACCTGCCCCCTCTGTCCCAGCTCCAGGCATTTCTCTCCTCTCCTTCAGTGGTCACTGTCCTTCTCTCTAGCCCTGAGTAAGAGATGCTACCTAGGGCATGGGATGGATAGCAGGATAACTCCTCACCCCACCCTACCCCATGCACTCAGCTGGGCCTCTCAGCTCTGACTGACGCTGACCTGCTCTCCAGGAGCCCTGCTGGAGCATGGAGTCCCAGCTGTAGACAGCAGGCTTTGTCCCTGAACTGGGGTGGATCTGAGCTGGGTACAAATCATGCCAGGGCTGTAAGTGGCTGCTGCCTACTGTGTATGCTGGAGAGCTGAGGGAGAAGGGGATCGCTAGCTCTGGGGGGTGGAGAACAATCTGTAGCATAATACAAGGACCCATCACCTGTCCCCTGAATCCAAATCCAGGCCCCACTTCCCTGCCTGCTGGTGATCTTGTTCTCTGGAGATAGCCAGGCTGGAAGCTGGTTTGGGAGCAATGTAGTAGAGGGGATTGTCTCCCCTGAGACTACCCCCAGTGCCATAGTGGAAGCAGTGGTCCCTGCCACTGGAGATAGGAGCAGTCAGACCCTTAGGTCTGAATACAAGCCCAGAACCCAGGTTAAATCCCAAGCAGAACATGACTTCTCCTCCCTACCCATGCCCTGCAGCTCTCAGCTGGGCACAGCATTCTTCACTTCTGGTCCTAAAGTCCTAGGGAAGCCTGATGGCTCAGGACTGTTCACCAGCAGCTGCAGCCTGCCCCAGAGGTGGCTGTATTTCAGTGGCAGACAAGAGAGCTCCATTTGCAGAGCACTTTGGGAGGAGAGGCATTGAGGGAAATGCACAAGATCAATTGGGACCCTTGCCAACGCAGAGCTCTGGCCGGGCGGGCAGTAATGTTCCATCTCTTTGAATTGCAGCCTCATGGCTACTTATGCAGTGGAAGGGAAGGCTCCTTTTCTTGTGGGTATGGTCTGCTAATGCTGGCAGGAGCCAGGCAGATGGGGAGCAAATGATGCTCCAGAGCTGAGTGCAACACCCTCTCCAGGGTGTTAGATAGTTCCCCTCTGAGAACACCTGTGGCTGGTTCCATGCCCCCACAACGGTGCTGGGAGAGTGGGCCCCAGGGGCCAGTGCAGCCCTGGAGCTACTTGCCTCCCTTCCTCCATGACCCGATGGGGATTTTCAGGGCTGTGGAGTCCCTGGAGCACTGCTCTGTCCTGGCCACAACCACTCCTGCCTTGCACAGGGGCCTGGCTCTCCCCTCTGACGCCCCCTTCCCTCCTCCCTCCCAAGTTCACCCTTGCACTTAGGGCTGCTGCAGACCTGCCAGAGACCTTCCTGTGGCCAATGTGCCAAGTGTCCCCAGGATGTCCCCAAGGGGCACGTGGACCTCACAGAGTCTGTGCACCAGGTGTAAAGGGGCTTCACAGCCAGAGATAAGGTTCCCTTGTCCCAAGACTTCAGAGATGTTTCACTCCACACCCAGCTCCTTTCCTGGGCCCTGAGCTATCATCATGGTTTGGTCTTACAAGTGTTAGTCAAACATTCACAGGGGCCTGGTCCCAGGTCTTACCTGTGTGGAGAGCCCTGGATTACTTTACTACATCCCCTGGCCAGCCTGGGAGACAGTGCCTATTACACCAACAGGGAAACTGGACTGAAGTGGTTTGCCCAATGCCCTGCAGTGAATGCGTGGCAGAGCAGAGATTGACATGGGAAGTCTGACGCAAAGGAACCACTTCCCTCTAGAGCCAGGAACAGAGCCCACGAGTCCTGGCTCTTGGTGCCCCGCTGTTCCATTCTTCTTCCCAGAGCCAAGGGCACAACTCCGCTCCTCCCTGCTCTACCCACTTGAGCCTACTCTTTCCCAGAGCTGAGGACACAACCCAGGCAAACAGAATCCAGGTGTCCTGCCTCTCAGCTGCCACTACCTTGCATACCCCTTACCAGAACCAAGGATACAGCCCAGGAGGGGGCCTCATCCCCAGCAGCACTGCCCTACCCATTAATGCCACCGTGGCCCCCCATACGCTAGAGGGAGGCAGGTTTTGATCTTCTGAAGGTCTCTTAGCATCTCTGGGGCCTGTGATCTCCTCAGGTAACTCTCTCACTGCTTGGCTTGAGGCTTCCTGCAGACCTCACCTTTGAAGGGCTCAGTACCCATCTGTGAGCCATGGGGCCTCACACATTGCCAAGTGGCAGCGCTTGATGCAGGTCCAGAGGACTGGCTGGCTCAGAGCCTTGCCTCTGGTCAGTCCCCAGTGCTTTGAACACAGCTGAGGTCTGCAGGGCTTTCAGCCCCTTGCTGGATGGGAGCTGTTAGAAGGCCAGTGGGGGCTGGTTAGATGCATCTGCTTCACAGCAGGCAGGTGTCTCAGTGAATGCTAAGTAATCTGCTCATGTTTGGTCCCAAAAGGGATCCAGGATTTAATGGGGCATTGAAGGTGGGGGGAGGGTGGCTTTCCCATCATGCTGGCTCCTCTAGACCAAAGAGGAGCAGCTGTATGCTCTCCAGACATTCCTGGATACTGGCTTACCCAAAGGTGAGGTGTAATGTATGCAATCCTGCTGGTCTGGGGTGGGGCCCCCATACAAAATTTAGCCCCTTGACTGGTCCTAGATGTTTTCTTGTCTTGGTGATCCACAGCATACATCTCAGGGTGCTGGCTGAGGCCAAGTTTTGTAGTGCTGAGACTGCGTAGGCACAGAGAGTCTCTGTGGGATGGGAGATAGAGGCCCAGAGAGGGGAGTGACTTGCTCATGTCCACCCAGCAGCTCAGTGGCAAAGGCATAGATATAGCTCAGTTTTTCTCAGACCCAGCACACCAGTCCAACCTTCTTTACCAAAGATGGAACAACCTGTGTGGGATTGCCCTGAATGAAATGAGCTAAGTGATTCCAGCCCATGGCTGCCCAGGGAGCCAGGATAGAGCTGAGAATATCCTCACCAACACAGAGCTGGCCCTGGTGAGATGCCACCACAGTCGTGAATTATACAGGGGTGAGTGTGGCTCTGGACTTGAGCCTATAAAACAGCAGCCCTGAGTACTGGTGCAGTGTCCATGCTAGGGGGGTGGTGGTGTTCTCAGCTACACTCATGCCTAGAGGACCAAGCCCCTCAAAGATGTTGCACTGAAATTGTGACCCCCTTGGGCTTAAGGTTTATACAGTGCTGAGTGCTGTGTGTGTGTGTAGGGGGGTCCAGTCTGGTCCAGTATTGGGGCTGCAGGATGTGTGCAAGCTACAAAATCAGTGAGAACAGCAAGAGGAAAAATGCTGGTGATTGCTCCCTAGTCTAGTTTACCATCTTCCTTGCTCTTTCTCATCTGAAGACTAGTTGCCTCCTTCTGCTGGGCAGATGCAGTATTTCTCTGTTCTCCCATGGGAGAACACCTCGTGAAAAGAGGTCCTCAGGGGCCGTGTCTAGTGGTGACCTATTCAGACTGGTCCTGTTACAACAGCAGTCTTTCTTGGGACGTTGTGAGGTTTCTGGTCACAAAGGGAGGGAGGAACCAGAGAAGTGGCAGGTTGGAACTGACTTGGGCATACAAGGGAGTCCAGATTTTTGCTGGACCCCAAAAGAAGAACAGCAGGAGGATGATTTAAATACTGGGCACTGCCTTTCACCATGGATCCCAGTGCACCACTGAAGGTGGCACCAAATCCCTGACTCCCTAGCACTGTCTAGCTACTTGCTCCAGAAAATCTCTGTCATGATCCTCAGTGGACAATCTCTTGTGGAATCAAAGTTGCTTTTATTTAGGCACCATTGATTCCCTACAGGCAGTTCACCTGAAATAGTTTAGTCCATGATTGCTATGGCAGTGTAGATGGGCCCATTGCAAGGTCACCACGACTTGGAATGCACTGGCTCATTGGCCCACTGATCATGGAGCAACTGTGGCTCAAAGGCACTGGGCTGCTAGGAGACTCCTTTCTACGTGTGCAGTCAGTCAGCTGGGAAGTCCGGTGTGTGTGGGCTGATTCTTCAGACAGTTCCCAGAACTCCCAGGGGATGAGAAGGCTGGAGATGCTCCTCTTTGCTTTTCATCAGTTGGATTAAGGAGGAGGGAAGTGCCTTTGGTTCCTCCCTTTGTTTGCTTGAAAGGATTCCCCTTGTGGTACCAGCTAATTCCCTGCAGGAGGAAGAAGACAGGCAGGCTCTGAGCCAATGTAGGCTGGTCTGAGCAAGGCTGTGAAGTTATGGCAGCACAGTGGTCCTCACTGATCGTTTCTGACACCAGGAAGGTTGCTTTTGAGCACTAGGAGAACACCCCATCATTGGTGCCCCAGTAGCAGTGGTGGGGAAGGTGATCTCTGGAGCCAGCTGAGCAGCCCTTGTGAGAGCCACAAGGATTGTACAAGCCCTCCTGCCTGGGTTTGAATGCTGGCCCAGAAGCGTGACACCTTGCTTCTTGAACTGAAAGAGCAGCACCCCTGACACCAATAGCAAGAATAGGTTGTTACTGTCTAGTACAGGGTTTGGCAACCAAAGCCCACAGGCTGGACCCAGCCTACAAAAGGATTGTATCTAGGTGGTGCAGCTGTGACAGTGGTGGCATTTGGTGATTCAGCACTGCTTAGTGGTGAAGGAATCCGTGGCACAGAGTGCCACACAGTGGTATACAGCAGCAGGGGAAATCAGCAGCATTTAGCAGTGGGGCAGATTGACCATGGCTAGGTTATAGGCAGTGGCCACCTAAGACAGATCTCCATTTAATTTGGCCCATCACTGCTCAGAGTTTGCTCACTCCTGCACTAGTGCACCAGGAGTGTGATGGACATTGTGTCAGGGTGGTAGAAAACAGCTGTAACTAAGGCTACCGGACAGGGAACTCTCTGGCACTTATTTTCCCAGTGGGTTCCCTTTTCTCAGACCCTGTTCTGCAGGGGAACAAAAGGAACATTAGAGGGTACTCCACTTACATTCATATTAGATCGGTACCTAACTCACTTACTGTAGGCCCCATTCCTGGCCTACTGCTTCCAGCAGAGCCAGCATGAGTTATCTGTATTTCAATGGATTGCATAAACTGCTTGAGTGCATGGGAAGCCTTTGGCCTGCTTGATCAGGGCTTTGTGCTCTGTTTAACTGCACCCCTGGTGAAAGTGAGTAGGAGTCATTAATTTTCTAGTCTTCTAAAGCAGGCTTGAATCCACATCCACTAGGCCTGGTCCATTCCAAGGCTGCCATTAGAGGCTTACGGTGTTCTGGGAAGGTCAGGAATGCTGAGCCAGTGAGCCTGGGCCTGGTGATCAGCCTTTACACTGAGCTGGGTAAACTGCATATTTCAGGAAGCTGTTTTCAGGCCTTGGGATGCACACATCAAGTATAGTATGCTCTGCACACTTCCTGAGATGCTCTTCCTCTGTGTTGGCTTCCCCTTAGCCTTGTTTGTGAACTGGAAGTTCTTTGGGTCAGGAACTCTCCCTCATTGTGCAAGTGCAGCTCCCAGCACCGTGGGGCCCTGATCTGCACAACAGCCTCTGGGGCCCCATGACAGTGCAAACAGCAGTGAATAGCAAGAAGAAGAAAATGTCCAGTTGATTAGCTCAGAGGGGATTTCAGATGGAAAAGAAGCCTAAAACTAATGAGGCCAGAAGCAGCCAAGTGCCGTGATCATTAAAGCAAGAGGTGGGGAGTGAGGGTGCCTGGGTGCTCTGTGATCTTGGGCCAAACATGGACCTGTTCCTCTCTCCATTGCAGTAGTACCCCAGAGGCCTGAACCTGACTGCCACTGTGCTAGGAACTGTACACACATGTAGGGAATGACAATCCCTGTGCCACAGAGCCCACAGTCTAAACCAGGGGTTCTCAACCTTTTTAGACTCACACCACCCCTCCTTAGACTCCAGGTTCCACTTGAAAAATGCCAGCTCTTAGCTTTCACTCATCTTTTGACTACAGAAAACTACTAAGGCAATTTTTCCATTGCAGAGAGCTCAGAAAGCCTACAACAAGTCAGAGTGTTCTTAACACTGTGAATTCCTATTTGAAATCTCTGGTTTATCTTGTGAATTGTGTTTGCACACCTAACAGTGCTGACAGTGTGTGGCATCCTGAGGAAAGGAACTCAAAACACCCCAGGTTGCAGCAGCACCCTGGATGAAAATCATTGGGTTACACAGACCAGTTTGATGCCACCACTCCATGGGGGCACATAGACACTGATCTCAGCTTGAGGGGCTTTGTAAATTCCTTTGAGACTGACTCGGTCCGTACCTGCAGGTGAGTGAGAACCCAGCCCCTTTTCCAGCCAGGGACTGGGCAGGATAGTAGGGCACGGCATATTCCTAGAGATGGGGAAAAATGCACATGTCTATTTCTTTCCCCATCAGTCCTGCTTTCCTGTTTGTCCCCATTCAGGGCTGTGGGGTGTCAGTTCCATTCTCCAGCTGGAAGCTCAAGGCTCCTGGGGCCTCCAGCAGAATTCATCTGCTTCCAGGGGCATCCTGTCTGCATGCAGATAGGTTAGGGCTGAGGACCTGCTAGGAGCTGTCCAGAGGAAGTGTCTGTGTCCCACCCTGCAATGAGCATGGGGTATCACAGGGGGCACCCCAGGAGGAGGGCAACTGCACCTGAATGGGATTCTGCCACCTCCCCTTGCTGCAGCCTGGCCCTAGTGTAGAAGAAGCTCTACTACTTTGCCATCCCCCCACATCCACCACTTCAGGACCCAGTGCCCACTGCCTTTTTGTTTGGCCTTCACTCATGCTGCCCATTAAGTGTTGGGGGCAAGGCAGTACAGGCTGTAACTTCTCCAGCCCCCACCCACTCCCCACGTGCTTGGCAGGCAGCATATTGGGAAGCAACAGAGGGAGCTGCTGCTGTTGGGGAAATGCAGGCCAACAACTCAGCAGGGAAAGCAAACAAATGCCTGGCACAGCACCAAGAGAGACAGCTCTCGCTCTCTTGCTTGCTGGAAGATATGGGGCTATGCTTGAATGCACCAGGCCAGGCCTGCCCAGCCTCCCTGCTGCACGGAGCAAGGCCACTCCTCCGGCCAGTAACCATGATGAGGGAGCTGGGAGCGAAGTCATGACTGGTGCCAGCCTGCTCCCACTCCTCACACAGCCTCAGTCAGAGCCTTGGGCCTGGGGCTTGGCGGGATCAGGCCCACTGGCCACAGAGACTTGGTTATGTGCTGTGTCTCTCTCTGCCCATGTAAGATTTGTTCACTGTCAGGGTGTGAAGGACCACGATTTTGCAGTGTGAATTATGTAGCTGGGCTAGGGGGATCAGGACTCCTGTGGCCTTTCTTTGACTGGGTTGCAGTGGTTCCAGAGTTTGTGACTGCCTCAGTTTCCCCCTCTGGTGGTTACAGTCAGCCCCTCTCTTGGGAACCATATGGCTGGATGCACTGCTTGGAAGGCACTCAGGAGATGGTTGGATGAATGGGGCTGGATAAGACACAGGATTATTGGAGAGAATTGCCATTATCAAAGGGCTGGGGGGCAGATTGCCCTGCTGAGACAGAATCTCCCTCCTGGGGTCTGGCTCCATGGGCAGCAGCCCCAACTACTGCAGAGGGAGGCACCTGTGGGGTATCCTCCCTCAGGAAAAGTCCCTGTCTTACCCCAGGGGATTCCTCATCAGTTCATGCTCTAAAGCATCAGGGTTCTGCCACTTCCCAGCTCTTGCCTCCTTGAGCTCTTCTGGTTACAGCTTGGGGCACTCTTGTTCTGCATAGGCCAATAGTTCTCAACCTTGCTAGACACAAGGCCCACTCCCCCTCCCTGCCAGACTCAAGTCCCCCCTTCCCCCCCCACCACACACACACCCACTTTGGAAATGCCAGCTCATAGCTTTCATTCATTTCATGACTACAGAAAAATAACGGGGAAATCTTCTGTTGCGAAGAACTCAGAAAGCCCCCAGCAGAGCTGAATAGTTTTTTCACTGTGGTTCCTATTGTATTTATCTTGTGAATCATCTGTGGGTATTTAGACATCTAACAGTGCTAGCTTTGTGTGGCACCCTGCAGCACCCTGAAAAGGATCTCATGGATCCCCAGCTTGTCACGGGAACCCAGGTTGCAGTCACTGGCATAGACAGAAGCCCAGTCCCCTTTTTCTCTTAGCTCCAGGAAACTGTGTGGAAGTGAATTCCCTGGAGCTCTGGGTGAGATTGTCCTGGTGTACAATACCCCCATCCAATTCTCACCCCCTCCCTGAGCAAATAGTATTTCCAGCTTGTCTGCACTTTTCTTCCCCTCTTACCACTTTCCTCTGGGTAACCCTCCCTCTTGGCTCCAGTGACAGCAGTGGAAGAGGCTATGGTGCAGCCTTCTCTGGCAGTGGGAGGGAAATAGGGGCCCTGTCTCTTTAAATGTACGGACAATAGCAGATGACTGTCATGCATGTCTCCTGCATCATCCATCCTGGTTCCCTCCATGGAGATATCAGGCATGGGGGGAAGGGGGACAGGGATGGGGGAAGGGAGAAGTGAAATCATGTGTGCTGGTGGCCACGGAGGGCTCTTGCTATAGCTGTTCCCTTGCTTTGCCTGCACACAGGGGCCCACGGTGCTGTGCTATCAGGGATGCCGTCTGACCAGGGCTGACCCAGTAAGAGCAACAGCATCCTACAGTCTGGGGCATCCCCATGGCAGCTCTGGGGCAGCTCGATAACTCATCTCCTTCTGGGGATGGTGCACTTGGCAGTGCCCCCCCCCCCCGGCATGTTCCATTGGCCCAGCGTCCCAGTGATGCAGTCCTATGTCCCATACCCCTCTGGATGGACCCCATGGAAGAGCCGGGCTTTGGCAGTGGGTGTATTTGGGAGGGGGCCTGCAGGGGGTCTATCACCGAGCTTTAAGCACTTGCAGGGAGCTGGGGAGGGGGTGAAGCTGCCAGGCCAGCCCTGGTCTGGTGCTTAGGAGGTGCTGTCCATGGTGCTGCTGGTGGGGGCACTAATGCCGGTGCCTGAACTGCATGGCTCCAGCTGGTCTGCATATGGGGCTGAGGGAGCTGGGTGGGGAGGGATGGAGGGCTGGGAACCTGTGACAGAGCGGGTCATCTCACTGGGCCCTGATCCCCCTCTTCCATTTTCTCTGCAGATCGGCCCCGCGATGTCATCCTCCACACTCCAAGACATGGATGAAGTTTTTGGTAAGTATGATATACAGTCCCCCCCCTCTTTTGTTGCACTTTAGTCCCTCTGTGCCACTTATCCCAAGCTTCCCCCAGCACTATTGCCCATGGGGGACCTTCACCTGGTGCCAATAGGCTTCAGAGCAGGGAAGGGAGAGCAGAAACCCATGGCAGGGAATGGGAAGGGAGACCAGGCTGGGTGCCAGGGCCTGGCTGGAGGGAAGGGAGCTAGCACCAGCTGTGTGTGATGGGAATAAGTGCCTGGCTCTGAGTGTGTGTAGGTGTAGAAGAAGCTGTGGTACAGCTAGTGTTTGGCTGTATTTGTGTGTGTGTTTGTGTGTGGTAGAAGTCAGGGCCTACCTGGATTTGTGGGCAGGTGTGTGGTAGAATATAAACTGTGTGTGGTTGGAAGTGGGCTCTAGCTGTGGTGTGTGCATATGCGCATGGCTATGTGAGAGGTGGGAGCTAGGGCCTAGCTGTGAAGTGTGTGTGTGTGTGCACATGCATGTGAAGAGCTGAAGATGGCTCTAGCAAATTGGGGGAGGGGTGTTAGAGAGTCCAGGCAGAGCTTGCAGCTCACCCATCTCACCCATAGTACCCTCCCCTCCCATCAGCTCTATCCAGGCTTAATGCCAGTATCAGGGATGTGGGAGTGAGGGACACTGAGGTCCATACAGTGCCTGAGGTGAATGGAAATGCTCTGTCCCCGCCCCCCCACACACACACACACACCATGTGTCCCATCCTGCTGTCTCCTTGTAACTCTGGATGCTTTTCCATCCTGGCTTCCCAGCATCAGACACAAGCACAACGCTCTGGGGGTAGTGGAGGCAGCACCTACATGTGAACCCCTCTCCCTGAATGCTGAGGGCCTTTTTCCCTGTGCCCAGGAACTGCGTGGGCCTGTGCCACTAGCAGAAAGGCCTGAGCTTTCCATCCAACAGGACTTCACCTGTTAGTGCCCCCTCCAGCCCTGAGGATGATTCCTTTATGGGTTTGTCCCCACTTCCTGCCCCCTGTATCTGTGCATGCACCAGCTGGAGCCAGACCTGGCAGCCTACTGGGCAGAAAGGAGTCTGGGACCATGTAGCCTCCACTCTCTCCCCCGCAACCACTGGGAGAGCATAAGCCAGGGGCAATTTATGGCTTGGATGCACACAGCCCCCTTACACTATGTGTGTGAAGGATCTTCTCCATGGAGATGGTGGGGAGGAGGGTGAGCATTACTGTGTGTGTGGGAGAGATTCTCTATACCTGGGTATGATTTTCACTCCCTCTGTATGTGTGATCCTCTCCCAGGGGATGTATATGAATGTGATTCTCGGTGTGCAAGTTTCTCTCTCCCTGTGCCTGTGATTGTATGTGTGTGATTCTCTTCTTGCACATCCTCTCCCTGTGTACAGGCATATGTGATTCTCTGTGTGAGATGTTTTCTACCCCTGGGTATGCACTTCTTATTCCCCATGTGTGTGGTTGCATGCAAGTGTGATGCTCTCGATGAGCATGTTTATATAGGCAAGATGCCTTCCTGTGTGCACATACATGTGTGTGCTCTTATCTTGGGCTGACAGCACTGGAAGAGTGCATGCATGTCACACATGCTGTCTGCTGTTAACAGGAGGCTGCTCCTTGTTATACAGTGAGTGCCACTGTTTTGGTTCCCAGGGGGCTGGAGTGTAAGGAACACGCGCTGTCTGCTGATGTGGGGCAGAGGGGTGGTGCCCAGCTGCAGCTAGAGGAAAATAATGGCACCTTAGACAGATAAATAAACAAACAGGTTGGGGGCAGGGGGAAAGCAAGCAGATTCCCTCATGAGGGATCTGCCCTGAGGCAGCACTTGGATTTTTCTCCTGCTTCATTTGCTGTCTGAGCAGCATGCGGTGTTTGCAGTGCTTGGCAGAGAAAACACAGGGCCAGCTGCACACTGACAGCATAGCAACTTACATGTTCATTAGCATGGGCAGTTGGGGGTGAACACATGCATGTGCACTTATGCAAAGGTGCCCAAACACAGGCACCCACTCACACACATTTGCATACTCCCATGGGTGCAGATGTTTATCAATAATACCCATGTGTGCACAGTGGATGTGTACTGCCTACCAAATGGTGTGCAAACTGCGCATGCATGCATTATGTGTGAATAGCTGCACCTGTGTGAGTTTGCAAATGTGTGTACACATTGCATTTCCCTGTGTGTGCTCTCCTGCATCTGCTCATGCATATAGTAGTGCCTGTGTGCTTGGGCACACCTTTGCACAAGTAAGCTCTGTGTGCTGGGCTTCCGAGAGTTGCAGTTCTGCTTTGTTTCTGTGCTCACTCTTTCAGACAAGGCTTCAGCTGGAAGCACCCAGTTGCATGGAGGCAGTTAGGTGTGTCTGAGGAAGGAGCAAAGAGCAGGGATGGTGCTGGGGTCTGGCTGTGGATGTGCTGAAATTAATATCATGTAAGAACCACAGAGGCCAGGGGCACTGCCTGTTCTAAAAACAGCTGCACAGCACAGAGTTTTATTGTACAGTGATGTATTTGGAAACCAGTGGATGAGCTGTCAGGCAAAGATGGCTGTAGAGTAGTGATTCTCAACAAGGGTGATGCTGCACCCTGGGGTGCCTTGACATCTTTCAAGAGTACCAAGGGTACCACAGGATGCAATACAATCTTATCACAGTTAGGTGTACATATATGATTCACGAAATAAACCCAGAGATGTCAAATAGAAATTCATAATTTTAACCATTCTGCTCTGCTGTGGTCCTTTTGAGTTCTTTGCATCAAAAGAATTGCTCTTTTACTTTTCCGTAATCAAGAAATAAGTGAAAGTCCAAAGTGTACTTGAGCAGTTGAGAACCACTGCTGTTGAGGCCATCAAAGATGGGTGAGTATTTAGGCAGGCTGGTAGTGATGCCTCTGATTGCCTGACACTTTCCATTCTAAGATCCTGTTTTCAGTCACATTCACTTTTGCCAAACTTTAAACATTTGGGCTGACATTTCCTAGACCAAGTGCCTACCTCAGATTTAATTGAAGGGAGAAGGAGTTTAAGGGAAAAGAGCTATTTTGCCCATGTTAAAAAGATTCTCAGGACTATTTCTTGGAGAGGAACTCCCTGCTCTGCAACAAGCCTGGCAATGGGTGGGAAAGAGGCAGAGAGTGGAGGAATGCCCAGGATCAAACAGCAAGTCAGTGGCAGAGTCAGGAACAGAACCAGAAATCCTATATCCAAGTCCAGTGTCCCATTCACTTGATCATACTGCCTTGTATATTTTTCCAGTGCAGGCATCTTGCTTAGGGGCCTAACTGAGTGCTGAGATTGTTGGAAAGTCTAGACCTATTGATGGGTGCTGAAGACCTTCTGTGAGGCCTGGAGCTCTTCACACAGTCTGACTCCTTTGGGGTTTCCTCTGGGGCTACTAATCAAAATTCAGTAGCTTCTTAAGTCCCTTTCTGTGTGCTTCTTCCCATTCTCCTCCCATACCTGTGCCGGCCGTTTCCCCAAGTGGCCAGTGGGATGGGATGGAACACCTGGATTTTTTCCAAGTTGTTCTGGTTTCTATGGCATCAGTGCTCAGGTTCACATTTCCTGGGAAACATGGAAGGTCCATGACCACCCTCCCATGGGGAGACAGGAGCTCAGGACTAGATGTGCCATGCACAGATGTCTGGGTGCAAGGTGCTGGGCACAGAGCTGTGCACATGTCCATGCCCCTAAACTGCAGGCTCTGGTGGCCTGGCATTCAGCCTGCTGCCTCCTGGATATTTTCCATCTCTGTCCCCAAAGACTAGCCTGTGTGTTGCTATGGGGGTTGGGCAGGGCCCTGCAGGCTTTCTGTCTCTTGGGAAACACTATTTGCTCCTAACCTCCACCATAGAAACCACAACCCAATGCTGCTGGGGCAGCGTCCCTTGTGAGAGCCAGAGATGGGACCTGCTCAAGCTGCAGGTGGAAAGGGAATGTTTATGGTACCTGCTGGACACACGTAGACCCTGTAACTCCTGGCAGCTCCACGATATGATGCTACCATGCAAAGTTTCCCTAAACCCAGGCCTGGATTTGCAAGTGATGGAAGGGACAGCCAGGGCCTTACTGCCTCCAGTTCAGTAGGGCCCCATGGTCCCAAGCAGAGTGGAGCCTGCTGTGAAAGTGCTGTACATATATACACAGAAAGAGAGAGCCCCTGCTCTGAAGAGCTCACAAGCTAGTCAGACAAGACAAAGCCTGGGGAGCTTTCTCCCTCTATGTCAAGGCACAGGGAATGGAAGCAGATGGAGGGGAAGGGACACAACCAAGGTCATGCAACAGATTTGTGGCAGAGGTGGGGACTGAGGCTGAGTCCCCTGTCAGGAGATGGAGCTTCCTGATGCTCTGTACCAACCTTCAGCTCACTCCATGCAAACCCCTGGTTCTCACCACCAGACCCCAGGTGTGCATGTGGTTGCCTGGCATGAGAGCTAAGCATATGAGAGCTTTTCTCCTTTCAGCACCAACACTGTCTGCTACAGGAGGCCTGATATGAGGCATGATGGACTGGTGCTGGTGGGCTGATCTGCTATGGCAGCTCCTTCAGGTGCCTTGGATGAAGTGGGGAAGGCTGGAGCCCAGATCAGGGTGGAATGGGAGCCTCTGTCCTGTATGTTGGGAGTGCCGTGAGGAGAGCTAGCTGCAATTACTCCTCCTTATTCCCATACTTCTATGCATAATGCATGTGCTCTGATCTCAAAGCAAAGTCACTTAAAAAGAAATCTGTCTCTGTCTGCCTCCCCACATTGCCCTCACCCTAGCTCCATCCTTCCCTCTTTCTCCCTCTCCATTTGTCTCTCTGTTTCTCTGGAGTTACTTTTACCAGTCACCTGTCAGATGAATGTCTGAAGACATCCAGGAACCCTTCCTACTCATACCCCCTGACCTCCTCTCTCCCTGATACCTGACTTCTGTCCTACCCCCAGAGGAAGCAGCAGGGGGGTCTATCAGCTAGAAACAAGGCTGTGTCCTGGCACAAGCCTCCAAGGACAGCAGGCGAGATCTTGGTGTCGTATCACTTGTGGCCAGGCCAGGCCAAGCCAGGCTGATCCCCTCCATCACTCCAGCTTGCCCATTAAATGTCCACCCAGAGCCAGTTGGGAGGCAGATGGCTCTGGATAAGGCTCCCTGTGCCCATCTGCATCCCTACCCATTCTTTCTCTGTCCTTGCCTCCATCACACTGGTCCACTGCTCTTCTATCAACAAATCCCTTCCCCCTCCCCCACAACTAGTTATGCAGTAGCTGACATCCAGCTCTTGGAAACTCCTCATCTCCTTTCTGCCTCAGGAAGGAAGGAGTTAATCTGCATGCACCTATGCTCTACTCCATCCATACACTGTTTTACACAGCTATACACACTGTTGAACACACAGGCATGCAGGCTTGTGCACACCCCCCCCCATATACACACACAATTACAAACATAGCACTGCACCTGCACACACACACTGTCACAAATACACCACTGCATGCACACACAAACACCCACACAGAGCTACAAACAGTGACCTACATACACACACCTCTAAACACTACTTCCCACACATACATGCTGCTACATACATACATACTGCCACAACATGTCCCAGTACACACACATCCCACTACACATACGTAGTTGCCACACACATACACCTACATACCAGGTAACATGCATACTGCTACACATGTCCATACACATGCACGCACATGTCTGGAAACCCGGATGTATATATGCTCCTATACATCCGTACATCACTACACATGGGTACATACACACACACGAAGTGCTAAAGAGTGAGCACATGGATTTATCTTCTCCAGGGGGTGCTGGGCAGGCCTAATTAAGTATTCATGGTCTCCTGCAGGCATATCTCTGCTTTGTATGCAAGAAAGGCAGAGGCAGCTCAGATATTAGGAGGAGGAAGTACGAGAGAGAGAGAAAAAGAGGGAGGGAGAGGGGGAGTGAGAGGTGTTGTATAGCAGTGTGTGTTAGTTTGTGTGTCTCATCTTTTAGTATGTGCATGCGTGTTGGTGCACAGTGATTTCTATATGTGTAGTAGTGCTCATGGGGATGTAGTGTGTGTATGTATATACCTCTTTGTGTAAGGATGTGTGTGTAACCAGAGTGTATGTGTAATGTGTGCATGCGTGTGTATCCATGCAGAACGGGTGGCAGTGTGAGTTTGTAGCAGAGGTTGTGCAGTGGTGTGCATGAACATATCCAACTGTGTAGCTGCCTACAGGCCCATGGACAACTCAGTGTGCAGGTCAGGGCATGTTCTTAGTTTCATACCCACTCCACAACAGCCCAGTGCTGACAGGAGTGTGTATCTTGGGGTTGGCAGTGCAGTGCCAGCCAAAGACCCTCAGCCTTGCGAGTGTGGTGCTGCCCAAGACACCTGGGACCATATGTGGACAGCACAATCTGTACTGGCCCAGCCATTCCCCTACACTGGTCATGCCATGCCAACAGGCCTGTCTCCCCCTTCCCCATGGCACTGCAGTGCTATCTATAGCTCCCCCTGCTGTTGGCAGTGCACCTTGACCCCAGGTGCCCTCTGCCCCCAACTCTGGCCATGCAGTGCCCTCATTCAGCTATAAGTACCACAGCTGGGGGCTCAGCAGTGGCAATTATGTGCCTGGTGGGGAGCCCACAAAGTATCTGCACTCCATGCTGTGAGATTGCGGGACCAGCTCCTCCTGAGGCCTGAGCTCTGGACCCAGCAGGAGAGGGTCTGGATAAGGCTCAAAATACACACCAGTTTCAACTTGGTTTGGGTGGTGGTCATCTCCCCCATAGGCCCCTTTGTAAATGTAGACCTGTAAGGGGCCCCTGCCCCCACTCTCAGCTGCAAAGGAGAATGGAGGGAGGAGAGTCTGGCTACCACCGTACTCCTTCCCCCATTAGCAGCAGTCTCCAGCTCCCAGCGCTTCCTCTGGAGACAACATTTTTATGGACCATAATGGATGGATGCACACTGCTGCTGCTGCTGCTTTGCAAATTGGATTGCCACTGGGACTGGGGGAGGATTTATGGAGTAGGATGAAGAGTAGCACTGCAGAGAGTGAAGCTGCATATCCAGTCTTCTGGGCGGGTGTGCATGCATGCATATATGTGTGTCCATATGTGTCTATCTGTCTGTTTGCAAGCACTGATGGTTGGCAAGGGCAAGCGGGGGGGTGTTTGTGTGTGTGTGATAACATGTGTGCATTTAACTCCATCCCAGTCAGCACAGGGCTTTCCTAGGTTTGTAGGCCCCATGATTTCAACTCCACTGGACTATAGGGTACAAACTGTAGCATCTTACCTCTTCTTTCAGTGCTGCAATGCCTGAAAAGTCCTGGCTGGACACAGCAGATACACAAAGCAAACAGGGTGTTCCTTAGTGTGCCAAAGCACATCCATGCTCATGCCTGGGTGCAGAGCCTGTCGTCTGGAGTGTCTTAAGTATCTGCTGGTATTTATGGGTGCCTATACAACTGTTAGTGCATTATTGTCACTTGTCATCTGCAGAGCCCACCCTGTATCCATCTTTTCCTGTGTTTCTCTTTAGATCCCTCTCCTCTCCCAACAGCAAGGCAAAGGGCCCATCACCATGACATCACAGTTTGGGGGAGGTGTATTATGGGAGGGAGTTTCTTGGTGTGTGTCTGGAACACAGGTTCATTATTGCTTGCCCCTTGTGTAACCATGTACACACTCCTTACACCAGTGTAAGTACTACTGAGTCAGAATGACAGCACCTCACAAGTATTGTGCACTGGGGGGAGATGGCTGGGCAAGGTCAGGGACAATACTGGTTGTGTGCTTACACTGTTGTGTACAGCATGTTTGTGTGCAGGAGGAAGGGGCTGCCTGTATGTTTGAGGAGAGTGAAGGAGTGCTGTTTAGTGCATCTCTTGTTAGGCAGGGGTGGATGCTTCCTGGTATGTGTGTGTTTGCAGTTCTGCTGTGGTGCTATTTTGCATGTTTTGATGTGTGTGAGATTGCAGGGTGTGGAGGCAATCACTACCTTCTGTGTGCAGGTATATCCTCCTTTGTGTGTGAGTGTTTTGGAGAAGAGGTACATCCCACAAGACCACAATGCACTCCACAAGATCTGGCAACACCAACACAAGAAGCAATGGCCGTGCAGAATATTGGGAACCAGACCATATAGAAAGTCTAGACTTGAAACACAACAAAGAAGGAGATGAGATTGCTGGAAGGTGGATGTATGTGTGTAAGGGGGAGATTCTCACTCTGTATATACTTGGGTGTGCTTGAGAGAGATTGCCAGTATGTGTGAGTGAGGGAAAAAGATTGATACTGTGTCTTTCCATCTATGGGGAGTGTCAATGAATGTGTGCATTGGGAGGGGGGGCATAGGAGAAGGAAGCAGCAGGCTGTAGTGGGGTTGGTGTTTGTACAGCTAGCACAAAGTGGCAGCAGGGTGGCACTAGCTTGGTCCCACTGTGCCCAAAGTAACCTGCATCCTCCCTGACACTTTTGTTTCTCAGGCCATTTCAGGCCCCTGTGGTGTCTCCAGCCTGTATCTCCACCTCACAGTCAAGAGCATACAGGAAGAATGGGCACAGATGTTCCAAACTAATGCATCCTTCCCCTGCTGGGCCTTTTCTCCTGGTGTTTTCGCCTGTGATGTCTTGGCTGATCACTGCTCAGTGCTGACAGCCCCACTGTGAAGGCTGCTGGTAGCTTCCATGGGACTCAGTTCATTCGGGGTCCTCCAGGTGCTGAATTGTCAGTACTGGGAGCAGCTGCAAACCCAGTTCAGGCTGAGTGGTTTCAATTCCTGGGGTTGGAAAGAGCAAGTTGTGTGTACGTGCACGAGAGTGCACTTTTGAGTGTGTGCAAGCATGGACTTCTGTGTGACTGTGTTGTGTGTGACTGTGTATTTACCCATGTGTGTGAATGTAAGTGTAATATGTGACTGTCCATACATGTCCTTGCATGTCCTCTGTGTACATGCATGTGACTGTGTGAATTGTGCATGAACATAAGCATGGGAACACAGCTGCTAATAGGGGTGGAGGTGAGGCTCTATTTGTGGTAGGCAGGGAGAGGAATAGGAACTGGGGCAAGAGCTGGTGTCAGCTGGAGTGATCCTCTTTTCAGCAGACTCCCTCTCTCTCCTGCATTCCTGCCAGGGGAGCTCTCCCCCCCTCCCTTCCCTCCCACCCCAGAGCAGGAGTCTGCATGCTAAGCACAAGCCAAAGGTGGGAGCGGGGTGCCAACCCAGAGGCTTGGCCCCCTGTGCAAAGAAGGGGAGCTGGAGGTGACGGTGATCCCCACCCTGCCACGTAGCCTCCTCTTGAGGTACTAGGGGTTCTACATGCAGCTTTGGCAGGGGAAGGTGGACTAGTGGTTAGAGTTTGGGACTGGGGGCCCAGGTTGGTATCCTCAGCATTTCCAATGGCTTTCAGTGTGGTGTGAGGCAAGTGGCTTAATTCTTGCCAAGCCACAAGCAGATTGCAACACCCTTAAAATGAGTGGCCAGTTCCTTGCTAGGGTCACACAGGGGCTCTGTGGAACATCTGCACGGAGCCCACAGCACATGGCTGGAGTTGGAGCTGGGCTGGGGCTGGGCAAGTGTACCCAGGCAGGGCTGGCACTGCTTCTGGCACCAGTGCACAGGGTGTCTGTGCAGGCCCATCGCTTGCTCTGCATGAGCAGCCAGATGCAAAGCAAATGCAGGGGGTGGACATGAAGCCCGTCGGGCCTGCACTGGCTGGGAAAGCTTTTACAACCTTGACTCAGCTTGGCTCTTTGCTCCCAGCTTTCCCAACACCACTTGCAGAGCCCAGATCCACCACCCAGGCAGCACAGACAGCCTGTGTAGCAGGGAGGAAATATGGGGGCTGCAGCATTATTGGAAGCCATGGCTGGTGCATTTATTGGCTGGAAGGGGTGGGAGCAGGGGCAATTGTCAGCGACCCAGCCACCTGCCATTAGGAAGCTGTCCATTGTGAGCTGAGGGGCAGGAGGAGGCTGGGCAAAACTTCCCCTGCACAGGAAGACCTGAGCAGTACCATAGCGCTTCCTCCCCCTTGCAACTGCATAGGTTTCCCCCCACCCCCACCCCTTCCTTGCACCCCAAATCCTTGGGAGGGCTCCACTTCCAGCAGCCCACGGGGCCGGATTCTGCCCAGCAGTGCCCCTGGCTCCCAGATGGGTCCAAGCTGCCTCCTGCCCTGGCTTCAGGTGCAGAAGGGCTGAGCTGTGGGGAGCAGGACAGGGCAGGGAATGGGCAGGACAGAATGAATGTTGTGCGTCTCTTTGAACACTCTCTCTTTGTTCTCCTGTTCCACCCCCTCCTTCCCCATACCCTCCCCGTCCCTGGCTGGGATGTTCCCCCTTCCCTCCTCACCCCTCTTCCCCTTCCCCTCTCCTCTCCCCCATTCTCTCTGTCCTTGCACCCTTCTCCCTGTCTGTGTGTCCCTCCATCTGCCCTGTCTGTCCTTCCTTGCACTCTCTCTGCCGTCTGTCTTGGCTCTCTCTCTCTCTCCCGCCTCTTTACCCCGTTCTCTCTGTCACTCCCAGATTTTAATGATGTGATTCCAGAGACGCAGAGACTGGACAGCAGCTTGCAGAAGGCCCGAGCCCAGCTATCGGTCAAAGGCAGGCGGCAGCGCCCATCCCGGTCCCGCTTGAGAGACAGTGTCAGCTCCACAGAGGGGGATGACAGCCTGGAGAGGAAAGTGAGTGTGCCCAGTCCCTCCAACCCCCAGGGGCACGGTGCTACCATGGTGGAAGGGCAGAGGCAGCAGGGAAGGCGTTCCTAGGGTACAATCCCAGCCTCTTCTGCCCCACCAAGTCACTGTTGTCCTTATCCTGGTGCCGACTGCCACCCTGGACCAGGCTACAGGGCTGTCTCATCTTGCCCCCCATTGCCCTTTGTCCCAGGGCCAGCCGTGTGTGCTGCCAGTGCAATGCCCTGCCACCTGTTCACTCCAGGGCAGATGCTGGGGCCATCTGGCGCAGCGAGCAGTGGCCAAGGCTGAGGAAAGGTGCCAGGAAGGGCTGGGCAAGCCAGGGGGTTGGTGGGGGGAAGGGGGGCGCTGCATACAGCACAGGGCTCAAAGCAATGGCTACAAACTTTCCCATGTGCACCCAATGCTGCCCAACGAGCACGCCAGGACACATGCCTACCCCAGAGACCCTCCCTACTGGGGCGTTGCACCTGCCCCCCACTCTGGAGTAGCCGATGCTAGCGTTGTGGGAGATGAGGCAAGAGCCGAACAGCCATGAGAGTAGGGAGGTGTAGAGGTAGGTGGGCCCATGCAACACCTTTGCAGTGTGGTGGGAGGAGGGGGCACCAGGCTGGGTGTACTAGTGACCCCAGCTAAGAGGAGGGGATCCCTGCAATGACGTCATCCAGCTTGGCATGATGGGGGGTACTGGGCTACATGCACCACAGGCCAGACCAGCAATGGGCCCAACCATTGCAGCAGCAGGGAGGGGGCTCTCAGCAAAGGGAGACTCCCTTGGAACTGCTGGGGTGGGGGCTACCACCCATGGGCTGATCCAATGCGAAGGGGGGATGTGAAACCCAGCAATGGGCTAATTCAATGTAGCTGCAGGGGGGAATCCCAGCAATGGACTGATACATTATTGCAGAAGAGGAGGGGGAGCCCAGCAAGAGCTGGGCAGAAGGCTGGTAGGGATGGGGGTGGAGAAGCCCAGCAATGGGCTAATCCATAATGGCTGCAAAGTGGGTGCCATTCTAGATGCACTCAGGTGTTGGACCAGGGTGCCCACCCCACCCCTTCACACTCAGGCACTATGGCAAGAGTGGGGCCAGGAGCCTCAACCCTCTGCCACGATTGCAGCTGCATCAGCTCAAAGGGTGCAAGGCAGGAGTCACCCTGGGGCAGTGGGTGCCAGGGTCTGTCATGGGATAGGTCCCCAGTGGCCAACCCCTGGGTGTCCCGCCCACAGGGAGCTGACAGCTACGGCAGCCCCCTGCACCGGATGCGGTCCCCGCTGCACTCCTCCCTGCAGGCGTCGTCGCCCCTGTCTGGCTCCTCCCCGTTCCTGCGTGCCACCGAGTTCTCCTTCGAGACCGCCGTTGTGCGGAGGACGCTGGAGGAGGACGAGCAGCCTTCGTCCCCGCTCATCCGCTACCGGCCCCTGACCAATGTGTCTTCCCAAGAGGCCCTGGGGGGCACCCCCACCAGCTCGTCACCCAAGTCCTGCCACAGCTCGGACAGCTCGCCTATCTATGCCCGCAGGGACCACCGGCCCGAGCGGCACAGTGAAGGTAATGGCCCACCAGCTCCACCCCACTGCCAGCACCCTGCACCCTGCCTGCTGGGAAAGGCTGGGCAGGGGTAGCTGGGTGCTTCCAGCCCTGCAGTGCTCCCACACCTTGCACATTAGCACCTCCTGCTGGGAGAGGCTAGGAGACGTGTCTCTCTTCTCTGCCAGGGCTCCCCTGCTTTTTTCTGCAGCGGGGCTCCCTGCCCCAGTGCACTGCACATCCTCACTGGGATGGGTCCTGAGCTGCAGAACGCAGCGGTCCCAGCTGGGCAGAGAAAGACTGCAATGCAAGGAGGCAGATGCTGCTCCCTGATGGCCCTCAGCACCATGCTCTATCCCCATATGGTCTTCGGTGGGAGCAGCAAAGAAGCACCTTCTCACTGAGCTGACAACCTGCCAGCAGCCTGGGCTCCGCAGGCCACACGGCCTTTCCTCTTAGCATCCTCCTCTCCAAGCCTAGTGGGCTTCCCCACCCCAGGAGGGGCAAACCTATTGCCCAGGGAAGGGAGGGGAGGTCATGTCCTCCCAGGCCCTTTGACCTCCTCCTGTTGTATTCCAGATGACAGCAGAGACACGAGCCCTCCAGAGCCTGCCAGCCCCACCATCGGCCTGGACAAGAAGACACGGAGGAAGTTCCTGGATTTGGGGTGAGTGTGACAGAGGCCACTAGCCCCAGTTACTTAAGTAGAGTGGGGCAGTACTATACGGTATCAGTGATGCAGGTAGCACTGCTAGAGGGCTGCAGACCACTGAGGGCATTTATACACATGCAACAGGAGTGTGTAGGGAGGGAAGGCGGGGGGTGTTTTAGAGAGGCTCCAAGAGCTGTTCTAATTAAAATGCCTGGAGCATCACAAGTATCAGTGTCCCCATGCTGAAAAGTGGCAGCGAGGGCGCTTTAGTTTAGAACGAGCTTTAGTTTAATCGCCCCCACCACCATTTTTCTGTCTGGGGATGCTGATGCACATGACACTGGAGTCTGCTGTAATTACCACACTCCAGCGGACTTGATTAATCAAGTCTGCTGCAACAAACTGTAATTACAGTGCACCAGAGCAACCTCGCTGCACATATATAGGTGCCCTGGGATGCTAGCCTTCAGATTACAAACAGAGACCTCCTATGCTGTACTGGGGTAGGGGAGTATAGTGACCAGAAGGGACAAAACCCAGCAGGAGTTATAAACCAGGCTTGAGGATTCAGTCTCGCCCAGGCAGGGGAACTTAATAGAGCTCCCTGAAGGAGCTGTGAAGAGACATGTTATAGTAAGTAAGCCCAGAGGGGCTGAGGGTGGCATGTGCCAGCAATAGAAGGGGAAGACCTGAGGGAAGGTGCCTTGCAAGACAGTATAGGATTCAGTGAGGCCATGAGTATATTCCATTGATGATTTTGTTTAAGCTATGAGGTAAGGAGTGGCTTGTAGGGAGGCCACTGTGGGCACCTGAAGGGAGGACACTGTGTTTTTGGTTCATCTGGGGCTGACAGAGGCCCTGGGGACTAAGAGCTGGCAGACTGAGGTCCGAGAAACTAAGATCCAAGATGCTGGGGAGAGGGGCTGAGCCCACTTGAGGGCAGGGACACCCTAAAAGAGTTAGAGGTAGTTAAAGCCTGGGCCAGACACGGGTGACTCAGTGATGAGTAGGACAGAGTGAGATACCTAAGGTGTCACTTTGGTAATCTGAGGGCTGTCTCCCAAATTTATTATAATCAACATCAAGGCATGGCAGGTGAATACAGGGTAGTGCCCTGGAAGGCCAGAGTGCAAAATGGGACTGGGATTGCCTTTGCCTGAAGGCTCCTGAGTTGCCTTTGGAGGCAGAGACCCATTACAGTGAATCCCTGATACCACCCAGACCCAGTTTAGCACTCCTGTTTCCATAGAGCCCCTGAGGGCCCATGGCCTAGGCTGTGGAAGCACCATGACCTAGTTTTTCTCAGAGTGGTCTATGGACCCCCAGCCCGCTTGCGAGTGGATGTGCTTTTTCCTCCTCTTTACAGGCTCCCATTCTCTCTGGACACCCTGTGTCCTCCCTGCAACCTGCAGGCCTGCTGTGGACCCTGCATTGCTCCATCTCCCCTTCCCTAGGCTACCATAAGCCAGTGGTCCCTGATACTCATCTGTGCCTATGCCCCTATAGGACTCCTGCTCACATCTCCCTCTCCCTCTTGAGGATGCCGCTTGGGAGTAGATTACCCTGAGGAAGGCTTAGAGCCCACTAACAAGCACAGTATCAAAACATGGAGGGGACCAGGTGGCTCCTGGGACATACTCAGCGTCATGGTATGGGTCATGGCTACAAGCCCTGGGAAAGCCACAGCTCAGCCAGAAGCTCTGGGCTGACTGATGGGCTGTCTGGATTCTGTGATGCAGGGGATCAGGCTGGATGGTCACTCTTGGCCTTGAACTCTAAGGCCTCCTTGGCTGGCACAGCCTGCCATTGTACTCACTGCCTCTGGGATAACACAAGAGGCCCATCTTGCTGGACAGTCGTATTTGGGGCCAGTCAGCTCACCAGGGCAGGGGCTGCTCTATGCAGCTCCTAGTTCAGTGAGGGCCCCAAGTCCATGGCTGGGGCCCTTGGATGCCACTGTGCTCCAGATGATGAGAGACTTGCAAGCCCAAGAGCCTCCTTCCAAGAGCAGAGCCAGCCCCTCTCCAGGCCTGGGAGAGAGGGGCAACAAAGGCTACTGCAGGGGGATGTAGGACGTTGCAGGCTGTGGTGGGCAGGTGCTGGTAGAACAGATGGATGGATGGATCAACAGAAGAACATGTGGGGATGAACTGATAGAGGAGTCTGTGTGAGGCCAGAGAGATGGATGGACGAAGTGGGGTTTGTGGGGAAGGGATGGAGGGGTGTGCCTGCAGATGCGTCAGTGGATGTTGACAGGGTGGAGGATGTTGGTGGGTGGAGGGTGCAGTGATGGATGAAGGGCTGTGTGTGGGCAAGGGCAGATCACATCAGAGATGGATGGGTCCAAATCCTTCATTCCCCCTGGTGTCCCCTGCCCCTCCCAGCTGATGTCATGAACCCATCTTGCCCCGTCCCTTTGGCACCCACCTCCTCTGTCCCAGTGCTGACAGTCCTTTTCTCTCTACCACAGGGTGACCTTGAGACGGGCGTCTTCCAGCAAAAGCAGGAAGGAAAAAGGAAGCAACAGACTGTCCATGGGCAGCAGGTAAGGACTAGACCTCTGCAGGACCCTCAGCTGTGAGGTAGCCCCTCACCATGACATGTCCCAAGGCAGTGTCCACAGCAAAAACATCTCACCAAGCCATACAGTCACAGCTGCAGCCACGGCCTCCTGACCCATCCTCAGCCTCTCTTTTAACCCACTTGGCTTGTTCAGGCCCCATGGGCCTCCCCTATACAGGTTCAACCCTCCCTTGAAGTAGTGGGACCTCATGAGCCTGGCCAGTGCTAAAGGGCCAAGCTACAGAGACAGAGGTCCTGGGAGGGAGAATGAGTTTAGAGATGGAGGAGAAGTGTTTGGGGAGTGTTCAGGAGACTGGTAGAGGAAGGGGTGGAGGAGACAGGCAGGGAGGAGGATGGGTGGAGACACACACAAGGACAGACTTAACTCTGAGGCAGCCTGCTGGGCCCCCTGGGGCAGGGTTTCACAGGGGTTCCCTGCCCCTGCAGCTTCCCCCACTGACCAGCCCTGGCTCTTCCCCCAGAGAGCTGATGGAGGGCTCCAGCCGCTCATCCGTGTCCCCATTCATGCCCTTCTCCTGGTTCACGGACAGTGGGAAGGGCTCAGCCTCCTCTGGCAGCACCGTCTCCCCAACTTGCTCGCCCAAAAACGAGGGCTTCAGCCCCAAGAAGTCGGCCTCCCAGGTGAGTCCCAGCCCGCATCCTGGACTGCCAGCAGGAAGCAACAAGGCCTGCAGGAACATCTGGGGAGGGGCATGGGCAGCACAGGTAGAGAAAAGTGGAGTGGGAGCCCATAGGGCCATTCTGTAGGGTCTGGGACAGCACAGCTCTAGGGAAGGGTGCTAAAGTCCCCTGTAGGGTTGACACAGTGATGTGATGGTGCCTAAGGCCCCTAGAGGGTCAGGGCCAGCCACAGGGGAGGATGCAATAGAGCTAGGGTCAGCATTGAAATAGGGGGTGGCACTGACAGGCTCTAGGGTAACCCTCCTGTAGGACAGGGCGTGTAGAGCTATATAGATTAAAGGCCAGCTATAGGGAAGGTTGTTTAAGCTCTCAATAGGGCCAGGGTCAGCACTGCCATGGGGGTAGATGTGTGCTGCCTTTCAGATCAAAGGGCAGCATTGCTACATGGGATGTGCAGCTCCCTGTAGATGAAGGGGCAGGGAACTGAAGCCCCCTATAGGGTCCAGAGCAGCACCAGTAGATGAGAGGGAGCCACAGTTCCCACAGGGCCAGGTGCAGCCCCTAGGGGTGATGCTTACACTGCAGCCTCTCCTGGTACAGGAATCCACACTGAGCGACGACTCCACCCCACCGAGCAGCAGCCCCAAGATCCTGAGCAGCGGTGCCAGTGAATCCAAGTGCTCCTATCCCTACCACACCCTGTCCCAGTCCTCGGATGAGGTGAGGCTGCAGGACAGGGCGGGACTGCCCTGCTGGTTCCAGGGTCCAGAGCTGACCCATCCAGGTGGCTGCAGAACTCAGCTGGTCAAGGCAACAGCAGGGGTGCCCCACACCTGAGGGACCGCTGCAGCTGGGTCTGCCCTATGGGGAACATAGGGGTGGCAGTCCCCCATGCTGTGGAGCTGGTCTGCTTCTCAGAGCAGCCCCTCCGGGGATGCCCTGGGGGTGGGAGTGTGGGACCTGCCTGGGCTGCCCCTTCCACCCCCCCAGCCCAGTCACCCCTGACCTCCCCTCCTCTGCTGCAGTTTCTGGATGAGCCACTCAGCGCTGCCACAGGCTGGAGCTGCCAACAAGTGGGGCAGTGGCTGGAGAGCCTCAACCTGGAGCAGTACGTGGGGGAGTTTGCTGCCCGCGAGGTGGATGGCCAGCAGCTGTTGCACCTAGATGGGGCCAAGCTGAAGGTAGGTGGGTGCCAGAAAGCCCTGATGGGAAGCTGGAGTAGCTCCAGATCCCTGCAGTCTGTGATGGGGGTGCTGGGCTAGAAGCACTAATGGGCTGACCCATTGCTGCAGGAGGGGGTGTAACAGGACTAGTGACACCAGTGGGTTGACACATCGGGGCAGGAGGGATAAAAGCAGGACAGGTAACGATAGGCTGATCCATTAGGACAGGAAGGGTGCAAGTAAGCCAGTTACTTCACTGGGCTGATCCAGTGGGGCAAGAGGGGTTTAACAGGCCTAGTGACACCCATGGGCTGACTTACTGGAGCAGAAGGGAGTAGTGACCAATGGGGCTGACCCACTGGGGCAGGAGGGGTGTGAGCAGGCTGATTACATCACTGGGCTGATCCATTAGGGCTGGAGGGCGGAGGGACTTCCCTTGCAACCTGGGGTGCAAGATCCTGAAGCCTCTGCTCCCTCCTTCCCCTGACCAGGCCCTGGGTGTCAGCAACTCCCATGACCGGGGGCTGTTGAAGCGGAAGCTGAAGGAGCTGAGCGCTGCAGTGGAGAAGGAGCGGAAGGCCCAGGAGAAGGTGGAGAAGCAGCGGGAGAAGCAGAAGCGGAAGGAGCAGGAGCAGCGCAGGAGCTAAGGGCAGCAAGACACTCTGGCAAACAGTCCCTGGGGGAGTGGCACAGGCTCCCCCCTACACAGGGGATGCAGGAGCCATGGACCACAATGGAGGTCTCGGGCTGGGCAGCACCAGACTTTGTGGGGGTCCTGCCAGTGCCGGAGGTGGCAGCGCTGTGTTGGGACATCAGTGCCACCCCGACGCCAGCCCCTGGAGCCGCTCCACCACAGGTGTCCCGGCTGCCTCCTAACCCCTCTCCCCATGTTCTGCCTCATTCCCCACCCCGTAGGGCAAGCCTGGCACGTGCAGCTCTGAGCACAACAGGGCAGGTGCTGGGGAGGAGTCGATGCCCTACTTCTGCCCTCCCTCCCTTCAGCTGCTCCTGA
Source organism: Crocodylus porosus (assembly GCF_001723895.1). NCBI lineage: Eukaryota > Metazoa > Chordata > Crocodylia > Crocodylidae > Crocodylus > Crocodylus porosus. The sequence continues at coordinate 2,392,924 of NW_017728943.1, read as the reverse complement.
TTGGTCCCCAGTGCCAAGGTGTCTCCCCTGCTCAGTGCCAGTTGGCTGCCCTGTCACACTGCCCCATTCCCCTGAGCCATGCGCACCACAGCCACCCCACCGAACGACAGCCCGGCGCCCACAGCGGGCACACAGGATGAAGATAGTGCATGGCATTACCCCTTCCCCCACCCATGGGCCATCCTGTGCTGAGTTCAGGCACTCCCCCAAGGGGCTTTCCCCCCTCCCCCACAAGAGGGACCTGGGCCTGCACGGCTCGGACCAGTAGGGAATGGTTTGTTTGTTAGAGAGCACAGACACTCGGTGCCATGGCAAGGGAGAGGCTACCAGGGAATAAAACTAGTTTCAATGAGCCCCAGGGGGCTGGCTATGTGCTGCGCTGCGGGCTCCTGGAGGGGGCTGTCAGGTAGCCTGCCAAGGAAGCAACACTAGGGCAGGTCCCAGTGTCAGATCTAGAGGTGTCCAGCTACAGCCAGTTGTAACCCGTGGTCCTGAAACTCAATTCCCAACAAGGTGGAGAAAGGGCATCCTTGTTAAAGACCTGTCACCTCCCAACCTATTCTGTCCCACTGGGGGCCTGCAGGCTGCTGCTGCTGCTTTGACCACCAGGGCCTCCAGCATGGGGCAGCACAGTGGGAGGGTGACTGGTGGGACCTCATCCGGCAGTGACGGGGAACTTGTCCTGCCCTCACTGGAGTTCTCAGGGAGCTGCATGGCATGCAGCCTATGTGAAGTATGGCCTAGGGTCTGCGATCAAACAGCCCTGCATTTAGATGGGAGAGCTTGCAGTATGCGTCAGCAGGGCCCACCAGGGAGGTATTTTTAAATGCAAGGCTGCAGTGCCTCCCTTGGGGGTGAACGCATAACCTGCTGAACTAAAAGCACAGCCCTCTGCTGTTTGTACTGATGCAGCTGTAGTAGGCTCTTGCCCTCTTAGCTAGATCAGTAGTGAGGGGGCTGCATGTGGAGAAAGGTGGCATAGGCTTGCTCTGTGCATGCTGGCTCCCAGCCAATGTCATACATCCCCCATTAGCCCAGTGCTGGGCTCACCTGGCTCCCCCCCACACGCATGTTGGTACACACGGCACAGAGTTACTTCGAGCAGTGCTCACAGGGAATCAGCATCTCCTTAGTGAGTGCAGCAGCTCTGAGCATGGCCTTGCCTTGCACCTGCTGGAGGATGAAAAGAGAGCAAGGGGCTCCTATGCCCATGAATGCTGCAGGGGATGAACTCTAGATGTGGCTTGTCTCGGGGAACAGGGTGACCATCAATCTGGCCAAGGAGCCATGACACAGCCAACCAAACTCACCCACCCAGCCACTAGAGAATGATGCTCCCTGGGGAAAAGATCCCCTTGTAGTTGTAGCAGAATATGATCTGGGCCTTTTGGTATAATACAAACCAATCCCCTCCAACAAATACAGTCTCCTGGGGGATCCCAGAGATCCTTCCTTGCCCAACCATCAGGAAGGACTGAGCTGCCAGCCAGGAGAACAAAAGGCTTCAGGCCTCAAGGAGCTGGATTCCCTCTGTCAAGTCCCTGTGTAGCGACCCCTACCATGGCAGCCAGGCGAACAGGCCTTGTCTCCATGCTGCAGAGGGGGAGAAAGATGCCCTCCCCTACCACAGGATGTCCTGGATGAAGCAAGATGCCCTTCTCTTCTCTCCTGTCCTGAATGAAGCCAGCCTGAGACTCCTCCACTGCTCCCAGTCCTTCCCCTGGCCTGCATCCATGAACAGCGATGCCCTGGCTCTGCAATTGAAGAAAGGAAGGGGAAGAGTGTGCAGGGGCCACCCTACCTAAGGGTTCTGTCCTGCTGGACTTGGTCCACCTCCAGCCTTTATCAGCACAACCCAGTGTCCCAGTTGAGAAGGTGTCACAAGCTGGAAATGCAGCCCATGGGGGAATGAGTGGCCTGTAGGAGGAATGGTACATCCAGAGATGAACGTCTCTGTGAGGCCAGGACAGCCACACAGCTGATGGGTGAGGCAGGCACAGAAGCAGGGAGAGGCCGCCCAGCTGATCAGAGGGCAGGGGGAGGGAGTCAGGCAACACGTCCCCCCATCCCTTGTGATGTGACTTTGATGCACCTGCCTGTCTCCATCATTGCAAACCCCACCACTGCCCACAGCAGGGCCCAAGGGCAGTGCGGCACCCCAGGGAGCAGGGATGGGGCAGGGGGAATCACAGTCTTTACCACCAGGGCAGGTGGGGCAGAGGGTACACCAAACCTCTGCAGTATCAGGTACAAGCACCATAGCCAAAAAGGGTTTTATCACTTTTATACAGAAAGTCCTAGGAATTAGGGTCACAAGCCAATGGGGAGGAACAAATACAGGTAAATAGACAGTCACAGTATAACAACATGCAGTCAAAGGGTAAGTCCCCGGCCGTAGTCAGTACCAACAGAACACATACCTTTAGCACTACAGTTCCCTCTCCCCGCTCCGGGGGTGCACCCAGGAACCAGCCTTTATGCAGAGTCACTCTATACAGCCTTTCAAGTCAGGGGGTCATCTGCATTCAGTCTAGTTTAGCTGTGGTGGTGGGTCCCCTCCAGTGACGGATTATAACATGCTGAGGCCCTAAACTATGTCCAGCTTAAGAGGCCCCATAGGATAAAAATTATCCAATGTATGTATATTTTTGTCGTATTAGAACAAAAATGTCCATATTTAGAGTCATTTTGCCCATTTCTCCTTTATTTACTAACTGATTATTATAAAACGTCATATTGAGTCAGGTTTTTTTACTTATTTAGAAGCCCCTCATATTGTGAGGCCCTAAACTGTGACTTAAGTAGCTTATGCCTAAATTCAACACTGGTCCTCTCTCTCCATCTCTTCCCTGTTTTCTGGCATGTAGCCAGACAGGAATTGTCTGGTCAATTCATCTTCCTGCTTCCAGAGGCCTCTGGGATTTGCAGTCCAGAATGACAGCTGCAGGACTCTGCAGGGTTGCTACCCTTCTGTTATACATTTATATTGCATTTCCAATTCACACAATACATTACACTAACCCCCCTTTTTAACTGGATTCACACCCACATCCTATTGCGTTACACCATGTAGTCACTAAGCTACCTGGGAGGTCTTTGCTGTCTGTGGTCTACCTGAGAATTCAGGGATGGGGGTTCCTCACTGGTTCTAAAGGATTTTGGGTACCCTGTGTTGCACCCCGGTCTGGACTTCCCTTTTACACCTGCTCATCTTCGCTATCTTCTTTCCTATCAGATCACGGATCCCATCTGACATTTCTAGAAGCAGGAGGTCCAGCATATCATTAATTCTAGGCAAGGGTTAAGTATCCCTAACAGTAATGTCATTCAGTCTCTATGGTAATCAACACAGACCCGCACTTCTTTGCCCTTCTTTTGCACCAACACCACAGGAGCAGCCCAAGGGCTGACAGAGGGCCTGATGACACCCCTCTTATCCATCTCTTGTAGCTGCTGCCCAAACTCCCACTGGAAATTAATAGGTACTCTTTGCTGCCCCTGTTTGACAGGTCTGGCACTGTCCATGTCAATCCCATGCTTTGTCAGGCCTGTCTATCCTAGGTCATGGTCCCCCAGGTTGAGTACATCAGCATACTCCAGCAGTGCTTCTTGCACTGCCCCTTACTTGCTCTGGCTCCAGGCCACAATGACTCAACTTGAACTTGTGTGCCAATCAACCTGCAGTCCTTTGGGTGATTCACACCTGGCTCTCCAAGGTGCTGTTCTCACTACTTGAATAGCAACTGACCTCCCTGACCCAGGATCCTCCTGCAGGACAGCCACACTGGTTTCAAATGTCCCAATTATGGTATCTTGACATGCAACCTGAGGTTCTGTCAATGCGCTGGCAACACACACTGGGATTTCAGCCCTGTGGCTCTTACCCATTGCAGTTCCCACTAGCAATCCCAATTCCTTATTGGGCTTAGGTTCAAATAAACCCTCCTCGTCCTTATGGTGCCATCTCTTCAGTTTGCCAGTGATCATCATTTCACTTCTAGGAGGTATCACTAGGTTCTCCTCCACTACCACTTCACACACTCCAGTTTGACCACACACTCCAGTTTGACCATCTGTGATATACAGGGGAAAATATTGTCCCGGAAAGGAACAGGAACAATCAACAAAACTGATGGTGACCTGGAATTGTTTTAGGAAATTGGTGCTCAACAAGGCATCTTGATTGGTATCCTTTGCTATGAAGAGTTTGTATGGCAGCTGTAGGTCTTGGAAGTTGATGATTGCACTTCACTCCACCCGGGGATGAGAGCACCCATTACCAAGGCAGGAGGCTGCCCATTTCCTGCCAGGGCGTTATCTGTGGCTCCGAAACCTCTCCTACACGGAAGCCCATGCCTCGCAGATGGCATCTAAGCTCTTAACATCTCCAGCCCCATACTGGGCCCCATAACTCTCTAGTCTGGACCCCAACTAGATCCCTCTTAATCAGGCAGCCTACTCTGCCCTCATGCTGGGCTGCCTAGCTCTCTGCACTCTTCTCCCTCTTGAGTGTGCCCCCCCGCCTGGGACCTTTGGCCACACAGACCCTGGCCTTACCTCCAGGCCAGTCGGAAGCCCAGGCCACAGTGCTGGGCATCCCTCCAGTGGGCCCCTGGCTCCTTGGCCCCTTCTAGTCCTGGCCCCAGCACTGACCAGTCAAGGGTGCCTCAAGTCAGGCTTCTGAGCAACTAGCCCACCCTCTCTTACATTGGTCCACCTTCTCCAGCCCTACTACAGGGTTACCCACCTAGGTGTGGGGGCTGGGGTTATTAAGGTGTCCTGACCCAGCCTTTCACTGGGGTGGTAACTGGCCTGGCATTTCTGGGGGATGTCCCACCATGAACAGCCCCACCAGGCCACCCATCCCTGGCAGGGTGCAGTTTTAGGTCATGCCCAGGACCAGGAGCCTCCAAACCATCCCCATAAGCTCCTGCCCTTACCTCCAAGCTGTTCCTGAGCCTCAGCTCTGCCGGCTGATGTCTCTCTCATGGCTGCCAGCACCAAACTGCTGCTTCACCCTATACATATCCTGGGTCTCAAAATGGCCCCGTATTCAAGCACCTGGCTGCTGCCTGCTCCATCCCTTGAAGTGGCCGGTACCAACAGTATCCTGCCACACTAGCTTTATAGCCTCATCCAGACTCTGGGGTTTTCCCAGCCAAAGTTGGGACTGCACTGGCCCACTGAAGGCACTGTTGACAAAATGGTCGTGAGCCAGCATGTCCTCTACCTCCAGGCTGACTTGTCAGAAGGCCTTTACAGTAGCTGTCTTAGGGCCAGGCCAATCTTGTGCCGACTCAGTTGATGTCCTCTTACGATTAGGAAAATGGTACTGGCCCAGCCAGAACCTGCGTCTGGGTCCAAAGTGTCCCTGAGGGCCCCTGTCAGGTGCTTGTAATCCCACCTGGCTTCACTGCTGAGCTCACAGTAGACTAGCCCAGCCTTCCCCATAACAGGATCAGGATTTTTAGCTTAGTGGCCTCATCCCATTCATTAACTCAGCTGCCATTTCAAATTGTTCATGCCAGTCACCCCATTCTTGTTGCTCCCCACTATAACGTGCCAGATTGAACATAGGCCTTAGACCAGTAGATGGGATGAGGGTGGGCTCCCCCTCCCCCAGAGGGAGCTCCCCCCTCAAGCTGGGCTGTCCCATTGCAGCTGCGCTCTGCACTCTCTAGATACTTCAGCTGCTCAGGCTCAAGTACTAAAGAAGTAATTTTGAGCTCCCCCATATTGGGATCCCTCTCCCTCGTGTCCGGCCGCACGGTCCTGCTCCTAGTTTCATAGTTTCATAGTTTGTAGGGTCGGAAGGGACCTGAGCAGATCATCTAGTCCGACCCCTTGCCATGGCAGGAAAGAATACTGGGGTCAAATGACCCCAGCAAGATGTTCATCTAACCTCCTCTTAAACACCCCCAGGGTAG
>NW_017728943.1:2365974-2386076 GCF_001723895.1 Crocodylus porosus | reverse complement strand
CCCTGCGTCTAACGATCTGGTGATCTGATCGTAAAAGGCCACCAGGTTGGTCTGACAGGACCTGCCACTGATGAACCCATGTTGGTTGCATGGTTAAACCCATCTTCTCCTCTCCTGTTAGACCCATCTTCCCTGCTCAAAACCCACACAATGACAAAAGCTATGCACTCACTGCAACAGTTTGCCCTGCATCTCATGGCTTGTGACCACCAATCCCACTGCGATCACCAGTTGCACCAAACCTCTGCCATATTGGGCATGAGCACCACAGCCAAAAGGGGTTTTCTCACTTTTATACAGAAAGTCCTAGGGATCAGGATCACAAGCCAATGGGCCAAAGGGGAGGAACAAATACAGGTAAACAGACTTTTACAGTATAACAACACACACTCAAGGGGTGAGTCCCGCAGTCAGTACCACCAGAACACCTATGTTCAGCACTAAAGTTCCCTCTCCACCCTCCGGAGGTGCACCCAGAAACCAGCCTTTAGTCACTCTGTGCACGTTTCCAAGCCTGGCGTCATCCGCATTCAGTCTAGCTCAGCTGTACTGTTTGGTCCCTTCCCCTCTCCATCATCTTCCCTGCCTTCTGGCAGGTAGCCAGACCTTAACTCTATGAGCATTTCCTCTTCCTGCTTCCAGAAAGCCCCTGGGATTTGTAGTCCAGAATGACAGCCAGAAGGACTGCTCCGCTTCTGTTACACACTCATATTAATTTCCAGCTCACACAACACATGGCACTACATAATACATCACTACAGAGGAAGCAGAGCAAACACCACAGAACGGGGCAGGGCAGAAGTAATGCCCCATCTAGCCCTGTGAGCCTGTGAAGGCATTTACCACTGGCATGCCAGCCCCTGTGCCTGGCAAGTCCTGCTGAACCCGGTGGGGACAGTTACAGTGAGTGGAAATGCCTATGTACAGGTTTCCCTCGCTTTATGCTGTATGTGTGCTCCTGGAAAACGGTGTATAACTCGAATTCGCATAAAGGGAACCCACTTTACAATGTAACACATAGGGACATGTTCCAAGATCGACTGCAATGACCCCCAAGCCCATTTCTACCACTTTTACAAGACAATTTTCATACTCACCAACAGCAGACAGTACACACAAGTGCAAGGCACTATCATAATGGGGATGGCAACTACAGAAACACGTGAGCGAGGAGCACTGCATGAAGCAACTGACTGCAGGTTTCCACCACACCAGTCGCATAAGAGTGAATTTGCCTCGCATAAAACAAATTTTTGGTATAAAAAGGGTCAGTGCATAAGAGCAAATTCGCACATACAGAACCTGCATGAAGTGAAGGAAACCTGTATAGTGAGTGCCAGGCCATCACCTCTCCGAGAGTGGCATGCAGTACCCCAGAGCTGCCACAGGAGGCCAGCATACACTCAGTAACTGGACAGCACGCCAGGCCTCCAGGGGTGAAGTGGGGGGGCTTTCAAAGTAGCACCGTCTGTCCTTGATTTGCCCTGAGGTAGCTGGTGACATACCGGGTACAGGGCCCCACTGTTCTAGGGGCTGCATAAGTGCAAGGCATGTAAGGGGAAACCTGCAAGTTGAAGAAAAAGTCCATGGTTTGTTGCTACAATTCAGCCATTCCCTTGGGATCCTAAGGCTCCAGGGTCCTGGCATGTGGGGCCAGCAGTGGTGCAATGCCCAGGACACACACACACATGCGCACGCGCGCGCACGCACACACACACACACACATGCGTGCACGCAGATACATGTATGGGCATGCACACACACACAGTGATCAAGAACAGAGAGAGGCAGAGCTGTCTATAATACAGCGTGGCCTGCCTGGTGCTGGGTTATGGTGTGATCAGTGCAGTGACAGGAGCAGGGAAGGGGGTTGGAGCATGAGCACTTTCTTTTAGACCTGTCAGAAATATAGAATCGTAGAATCAGTGAGTCGGAAGGGACCTAGACAGATCACCGAGTCTGACCCCCTGCCATGGGCAGGAATGAGCGCTGGGGGGGGCAGGGGTCATAAGACCCCAGCCAGGTGCCTGTCCAGTCTCCTCCTGAAGATGTCCAGGGAAGGTGAGAGCACCACCTCTCTGGGGAGCCTATTCCAGGCTCCGGCCACCCTCACAGTGAAGTAGTTCTTCCTAATATCTAACCTAAACCTATCCTCCCTCAGCTTGTGGCCATTGTTCCTGGTGAACCCAAGGGGGCCCTGGTGAACAGACTTTCCCTGAGTCCCTGCTGCTGGCCCCGATAAGGTTGTAGGCAGCCACAAGTTCCCCCCTCAGTCTCCTCTTGCGGAGACTGAAAAGATTCAGGTCCCTCAGCCTCTCCTCATAGGGCTGGCCACGGAGCCCCTCAACCATATGAGGCCCTCAACCATACCAGATGACCTGCAGCATGTGGGGAAAGGGGGTGAGAGTTAAGATATTGCATTGCATAAGGATCTGGAGGTTTCTTTCCCCCCGCCGCTCAGGTTAGCAGCCTCAGGGGTGTCACATCAGGCAGCTCACAAGGATCCCTGAAGGGCTGCATGCAAGTCCCTGGGATGGAGGAGAGATGGGGTTTTCTCTAGCCTTTGCCTGAAGGATGGACAGAGGATCCCACCCCGCAGGTGGTCAGAATGTGCTACTCAGCTGCACAGTCCCTCTCCATGAGCATGGCTGGAGTCAGCCAGGTACCACCACATGTTTCTGGGGTGCAGCCCTCTGGTACAGGCCTTCAAAGGGGTTGTTTTCAGTGTAACTCCTTAGTGTTGCAGACCAGGTGCCTTTTTTTCTACAGCATAAGGGGACCCCCTACCCCCCTTCATCCCCACACTGCTCCAGCCTTATCCCTTTGCAGGACACCTTTAAGGCTCACGCAGGTCCAGAGGTGGATTCTGTCCCTGCTCTGGGCATGTGTAGTCCTTGCAAGAGGCTGCTATCATGCCCTGCACTGCAAAAGCTGATCCAGACTCCTTTGCAACCCCAGTACAGGCTGATGTGGTTACTGAGTCCTAGGCACATCAGCCTGAAGCTCCTACAGATCTGGCCTGCTTCAAGGTATGCTGGAGGTTGCTTCCCACCCCCCTCCCCAACCTTCCTAGAACAGAGAAGCCATGAAAGGCTCCCTGGGATTGCAACAGTGGGGGCTGGCGTCACCATAGGGATGGGCTTAGAGGGTTGGGCAGAACTAAAGGAGCATCCCCTGCTCCTGATCCAGTGCCCCTGCTCCTGCTTTGCCCCAGCCCCTCTCATGGTGCTGACATGGGGTGGGGTGAGCCCTGTGTGCCCCAGGAGATGGGGGTGCTCAGCATGGCAACAGCTCTAGGAAGTCCTGCTTGCAGACAGGGGGGCAGCCCCTTTCCTAAATTCATCAAGACACAGCAGAACCACAGCACAGGGACTGGCAAGCCGGCCTCCTGGCTTCTATTCCTGGCTCTAGGAGGAAACACGGCCAGCTGGTTGGCACAGTGGGGAGGAGCAGCCATCAGGATGCCTGGGTTTTATTTCCCCTGACTTACCCTCCCGCCTCCCACGTTCCTGCTGCAAAGAGGGTATTGCCTGGAGCTGTGGCCTTTGCCATACCACTGCCAGGCTGCCTGAGGGCCTTGCCCCATACACTAGCCAAAGCCTGGCTGGAAATCCCAGATGGACCCATGCCCTTTTGTAGGGGCTAGCAGCCTTTTTCCCAGTGGGCCGGGCTCAAGGCTAGAGCATGGATTGGCAGACGCAGAGGCTTATCTTTCCCATTTAGGAGTGTGACTGCTGCCGCATTGGCGCTATCCTTTCCAGGCCCCATGAGTAATAGGGGAGGAGAGAAAGCCATTGGGAAGGGGGGGGCTGGCATGGGGCCAGACAGGCACAGTTTTCATGACCCAACATCACCTCCCTCCTCCACACACACTGAGTGAAATAACACTCCCCTCCCCTCAATGCAGATCACGGAGATATAGGGCTGGAAGCAGGTGTGGGGTGGTTTGCAACATGCCCTGCTCTGGGTCAGGGCAAGGCTGCTCACTTTGGCAGCTGTTTGTCAGGCCTGGTCTTCAGACTGAAGGGGCTGTGTGCAGCTTGTCCCAGCATGGCAGAACTTCCAGGACCAGGAGCCTGCTGTAGTGCTAGCGCTGGGCAGGCCTCACCCAGTGTAGTAGGGCCAGGTTGGGCACTGCATGGCAGGAAAGACGTGTACACATTGGAAAGTGTCCAGACTGGAGCAGCAGGAGTGATTAGAGGCCTGGGAAACAGGCCTGACAAGGAAAGTCTGGGAGAATGGGGATTAACGAGCCTAGAGAAGAAAAGGCTGAGGTGGGGATTTGATATCAGTGTGGAAATACGAGAAGGGCGGCTATACAGAGGATGGTGATGGCCTCTTCTCTGGGTCTACAGGGGACAGGACAAGAAGGAACAGGCCTCAATTGTAATGGGAGATTCAGTGGAGGCATCTCACTTGGGGGGTGGTTCAGCACCAGGACACACTCCCCAGAGGCTGTGACTGTTCCTGGGCGTGATCGAGTAGGGTGGACAAGCACTCGGCAGGGGGCTCTGTGCAGCCGATCCTACCTGGAGCAGGGGGCCGGCCCAATCAGTGGCTCAGAGGCTTCTCCAATAACTTGAAGCCTCTGGCTGCTGCTCACCCATTCTTCCTGGAGCACAAGGGATCACTACTTTCTCCAGGCCCCTCTACACTTTCTCTTCCCCCCGCCCCCCAACACCTCCAATGCCAATTGCTGGCAGCTACGCTGAGTGAGCAGGCAGCAGCAGAACAGTGCCCTCCTTGCCCACCTGGGAACCCCAGGCCCTGGTAAACACCATGTCCTGTCACCCCAGGTGAGGCTGGAGGTGGGGGCAGTGTTCATTAGGTGCATGGGTGAGCCACAGGCTGGGTACCACTGCAATGAAGGGTGGGAAAAGACAGAGGCTGTGGTAAATACCTCCCTACCAGAGAGGAGGCAGTAAAGCAAGGAGCTAATAACCCCCACACCAGGGAGGCAACAAGTGGTGGTAGGGGGAAGGGCATCAAGTCGCAGCACTGCAATGCCCCCTCCCCCCCAAAACCTGGCTTGGACGCAGCTCTGGGGGGACTCGGGTGCTTTATAGCTGCAGGGTGATGGCCTCATGGAAGAAGAAGAAAGCATGCAGCAAGGAGAAAGCACTTTCTGGTGGCAGCCCGGGGATGGGGTGCAGAAGCTATGCCCCTAGTGATACAGTGAAATCATACCCACTGGCAGGGCTTTACAGGCTCTGGTTGGACTGGCAGGGAGTATGGCAAGACAACAACAATGGTATCTGGGGAAGGAGGGGGCTAGAAATACCAGTGGCTCTGAGTTATTAATCTGGGGCACCTGGGGGCTGCCTGGAAAAGGCTGGGGTGAAACCAGAGCAGGCAGCTTTGTAGCTTATTTTTTACAGTAGAAAGATCAAGCAAGGCTGGGAGGTGTGGGAGCATGAGGGGCAGGGCCACAGAACAAAGGGATAGGCCTGGCACTACCAGCGGGTGCTGCCCTGCAGTGCCCTCAGCCCCAGGTCTCTGCCCCACCTCTGGCCCCAAGGGGTGGGCTCCACCCTCGCCTGCAGGCTGCCTACCCCTAACACAGCCCCATAGCACCTCCTGCCTGCACCCCCGTTGTCAGGTCTCAGGCCCCGTCCCCCACCCCCTTGCCTCCCCTTGTAAGCAAAGGGGCTGTACCCCTCCCTCAGGCCTACCTACAACAAGTGACAAGAGGTGTAGGTGGAGTCTGAGTAGGGGCTAGGATCAGACTGAAGCCCTGATCTCCCTGGGGAAGGGGGCCCTGCTGCAGGTGGGGCAGAGATGGGGACATAAGGGCTAGACCTGCCGGCCTGGGGCTGAGCAACAGACAGCCATGCAGCACTGGTGCCTGCTTGATGCCATCCACTCCAGGCCTGGGTCTGCTTTGGAGAACATCAATGAGCCGAGCAGTGGGGTGAATGGTGGTGTGCTCCAGATATAATCCAGCAAGGGGCTACCCAAAAGCAGAATCCAGCCCTGGGATCGGGAGCTTTGCCCAGGGCCTATGGCACAGGAGCTGCAGGGCTGGGGGAAGGTATGCCTCTGCTGGCTGGTCCCAGCCAAAGGAACAGGTGCTGGAGCTCTGGGGGGAAGGACAGAGGGAGCAAGGCTCGTGACGTGGGGATGGGCCCCTGTGTACGCAGGCACTTGCTGGCAGGCAGCATATTCTGCCCTGCCCCTCCCTGATTGGCACCACTGGCCCTTGACCCTCAGCCACAGGGAAGGCGTGACAGCTCCCAGAGTACATGCTGTCCTGGCAGCCGCTCCTGCCCTCAGAGGCAGAGTCCTCTCAAGGACATCAAGAAGGGTTTAAAATGCAGGGTCAGTGCAGTGCCATGCCCCAGCCACCCTGAAGCCCATGGGGTGCATGTACCCAATGCTCTCTGGTGCCAGGGGCACAGGTCCCACTGCTTCCCCCACCCCAGACACCCAGCACAGGAGCCAGCCAAGCAGGGGAGAGGCTGAGCTAGGTGGCTGGGTCTGAATCACTGGCGAGAGGGTGTGTGTGAGCACAGCTGCCAAGTGCCTACCAGGCCCTCTGCCAGCCATACAAGGAAACCTGATCTGCACAGATCTGTGCAGCAGCTTGTTGCTAGTGAAACTTAGGGAGCAGGACTCCTGGGTTCTATTCTCAGTCCCACCACGTCAAGAAAATTCATGCCAACCCACAATAAAGCTGGGCCAGGCCCCTGTCCTGGTACTGGGCTGCTGTGCTGGCAGCTCTGAGGCACAGCAGGGGAGGTGACCTTTTCAGGGTCACCAGGGAGTCAGTGGCAGAGCAGGACAGGCTGCAAGTCCTGAGAGAGTCACTGCTGATCACTGGGGACAGAGAGCTGCTGTCATGGGTCAGAGTGACTAGATGAACAAAAGGCTGGGGGAGGAGACACTCAAGGATGGAGAAAAATCAGGGTCACAGAGCAGAAGAGAACCCCATCTCCTGGTTGCCAGTTCAAGGCACTGCCCCTTAGATAGCCAGCGCCTTGTGCTCTCACACACCTGACCTGTCAAACAACTGTGGATGTGGGCTTGTTGGCAGAGGGCTTGGGCCAGGTTTCAAGGCCCAGCATGCTCCCAGGTCTGGGACCACAGGGAAGGCAAAGCACAAAATCTATGGTTCCTGGTCCACCCATAGCCCACAGACCCTTTGCCCCCCAGGCGCAGAGACCAGACATTCTGGTTCAACTGTGTTTACTGAGCAACAACAAGGGAAACACACAACTTAATGCTTTGTGTCTGGGACAGAAACACAGCTCCAGCCCAAGAATAAAAAATACATATATACAGTAGATACTTCCATGGGATGTAAAAGCATGGTTGCGGGGGAGGGCACACAACAAGGTGGGAGAGCACATGCAAGCAGTTCAGCAGTCCAACAAGAAGCAGTGGTAGCAGCAGAGCAAGCTCTCTGGAAAGGACAGATCCCCACGTGGAAGGGAACATGCCACGCCAACCCTGCCCTGGGCAGATACAGACCCTCCCTCCCCAACCCCTTCACCTCACACCTCAAAGTTCCCTGGGGTGGTGCAAAACCAACAGCCCAGATGCCAAGCAAGAGCTCTGAATCGCATGGCTGACACGTGCAAGAGCCTTGCACGGCAGACGCTTCCCCCCTCACAAGCATGCATAAGCTCATGGCTTGCTCTGCGCAGCAACACAGCTTGCCTTGGTCCCCTGCCTCCCAACCAGGGCCCTGCAGCTGAGACGGACCTTGCAGAAACACCTGGAGAGAAATCAAAAGGTTCCCGAGACCCAGATGAGCTGCTCGGAGCTGGACCAAGGCAGTAGTAACCCTCTTCCCCCCCCCCAAATTTAACAAAGTTGACAGGAGTCTGGGGCACAGGCTGCAAGGAGCCAGTCTTAGCCCAAACTCCAATGCCCTTGACCCATTCCCTGACTTCTTCCCTTCCACTGCCTGAGCTCAGCCCAGCTGGTCCTCTGGTCAGCCCCTAGGGCCACGTGCAGTGAGCACAGGTGCCTATCGCTCCCACTACCTCCCTTGTACCACACATGATGTACCTGGCCCTTTCCCCACTGGAAGGCTGGTAGCAGTCCCCCCCAACCCCAGCTCCCTCTGGGTCCACAGGCCTGCCTTCAGCCACCCCCCACCATGCCCCACATAAGGCTCCCCCCACAAGTCTGAATCTGGGTCCATATCCATACGCAGAGTCCCTGCAAGCCCCAAATATGACCCCCTCTGCACACTCAGCAGAATACCAGGCCCTCTCTCCAGGTACCTTCTCCCCCCTCCCAGCGTATTTAAAACTCTCTCAAGCCAAGGGGCTGCTTTTCTCCCTCTCTCTAAAAGCCTCCTCCCTGCCCTCACTCCCATCCCTCTGGCAGGGAGGTAGTGGGCAAAGATCAGAGACACAGAATGCAGCATGCCGGGACCCCAGCCAGATCTGGAGCAGAACAAGGGATCCTGACAAACCCGGGGCAGTGCAAGGCACGGGCTGCTCTACACTAGGTACTGCAAAGGAATAAAAGAAAGCATTCACACTCCTGATTGGGCGATCGGCCAATAGGAAGAGTCCGCTGGTTGAGTTCTCCTGACAAAGTAGGGTTCGTGTTGGCAATAGTTCTCTCTCTCCCCTACCGGTCGTGGCTTCTCCATCCATGAGGCTCACTGGCCACCCCAGACTTAGGTCACACGGTAGGTGGACGTGTTCTTTGGTTCTGTACTGGGCACGCACCAATCATCGGCCTCCTGGCTGGTCTGGTAGTGGCGCCAGGCTGACTTGTTATACACGGGAAGCCTCTCCACAGAGTCTGTTGACAAAGCCTGAGAAAGACACAAGGGTGCTGGGAACAGCTCTTTGGTAACAGGTAGAGTCTTTTCCTGTGACCCACTGCCCCCTGGCAGGATCAGGTCACCCCAAAGTACTCAGGGCGCAATTAAAGCCAACCATTAAGAGATCGATTTTTGCTGGATGTATTTCTACCTTGTGTTCTGCCCAACTTCAGACTACCATGGCTGCCTACCTCTCTCCAAAAGAAAAGTGTAATGAAAGTATCATTTTAGCCCACAATGCTCCAAACACTTATGCACCTGCCTCACTTTGTATGGCTCAGTAGCCAAATCAGAGTCAAAGGATTGATTCAGGAATCAAGGCTATTTTCACTAGTAAATTTCATATGTATTTATATTCTTTTGCTCATGGCAGTTTGGTAAACTTCACAATCTTCTTCCACAGGAATGGCATTGGGAACAAGAAAACACCAGTTATGATGTACCATGAATTACATCTGCTGTTGCAGCAGCAAATTCCCAGACAAGATTTTGCAAAACCCCTGCTTGCTTGACATCAAAGGCTAAGTAATTGCCAATATGCACAAAAACACTCCCTACAGGCTATTGCAGTGCAGAAGCTGGATGCAGACAGTTTGATCTCCTTGCACTGCAGTGATTCAAGTGAATCTAGGAGGCTGGCTATTTCACCTCAGCTGGGTTCACTAACCTCAGATAAGCCATTCAGGGTGACTCAGCACATAGGGGACATCCATGACAGGCTCACATACCAGTGAGGAGGGCTGCTTTGCCAAGGTAAAGCAATTACCCTAGCTACATCAGAAGAGGTGCTTTTGGGCTGAGACAGGCAAGGCCTTTTGGGACGAGGAGAAGGGACCATTGTCACCGTCCTGCAATGTGACTGGACACTCAGAGGTGAGGCGGTTCCATAGAGGCATTACTCCAACCAATGCGGTGAGTTCCCCAGAACTACGGTATCATTCTCACCCCCCCCACACACCCCTTTCTGGCTACAGATTTGGCTGCTAGTAGCAGGGATTGTTTGCACTACAGCTGGGGTGTCTGACCGCTGGAACAGAGGGCAGAGATCTGATACAAGGAGCTGCTACGTGTCAGATGTGCTTTTTTAAGCCTTCCTCAGATGCACTGGATGTTGGCTGTGGCCAAGGCTGGGGATTTTGACTGGGCTGTGCCAGTGCTCCTACTGGGACTTAAACCCAGAGGTTCCTGGCTAGAAGATCTTGCACCTCTACTCAGGGTCAGACTAACCACCATATATGAGGTCAGAAAGGAATTTTACCCCATGGTCAGACTGGTTTGGATGATGTGGGTTTTTGTCTTCCTCTGTAGTGGGGGACATATCCCTCTACCTGGGATCTCTTGAGCATATATAAACAGCCTTTCATGGAAGCAGGACACTAGCTGCCATGGTCCCCTTGCTTTACTTATGGCAGTTTAGGGTGTCATGTCTTGCATTATGTCAGGGCTGACAGTAGTTTTACCAGGAGTTTAGGGTATGGATTTGTATAGGATGGTTTGGATAGGGGTGATCCTGCTGGACTCAATGACTTGTGGCGGTCCCTTCCAGCTCTACTTCACTGTGATTTCTGTGACTGATTTGCTTACTCAGCTCTGAAAACCCTGGCCAGGGGATGATATCCCAACCAACCAGACCTTCAAGGCCATGAAACAGCATTACCCTGTAGGGAAGGAAGGTAGCTTGCAAAAGGGTACAGGACATCAGTTTGGTATGTTTTAATGTCAAAGGCACTGACTATTTAAGGATGAGAGGGATTTAAGGTGGAAGGGCAGGGCACCATTGGTTTTGGAGACAGAACAATATAGGCCAAATATAGGCCAAATTCAGTCCTGCTCTGGGAAAGAAGCCATTGCCCTTGTGAAATAACTAGAGCGGCATCTGCCAATGCCTGGGATTGGGATGAAGATCTGGTTTGGCAGGGAAAAGTCTTATCCTTAGGTCAAATACAC
Source organism: Crocodylus porosus (assembly GCF_001723895.1). NCBI lineage: Eukaryota > Metazoa > Chordata > Crocodylia > Crocodylidae > Crocodylus > Crocodylus porosus. The sequence goes on along the minus strand of NW_017728943.1, from coordinate 2,375,344 downwards.
CCATGCAGTGTGGATCCAAAAAACTACTCTGTCCAACCTGGCAGGATTTGAAGCACAGCTGTACCAAGTCACTGCCACTTCCTCAGATGTAAGGCACTAGCCAACTGGACTTTCCAACCCCTCCAATAGGGTCCAGAAGCCCCAGGCTAGCCCAGAAGGTGAGAGCAAACCTGAGCAGGACCCTGACATGAAACTGAGCAGCTGGAATGGCCCCATTCAGATCAAGGGGAGTGGGAGGGAGGGCCTCAGCCCTGAGGTTTTCATCACTGCAGACTCTGCCCAACACCACCAAGTTATTTCCAATTGCTGTACTTACCCCAGGGGAGCCAAGGTAAGAGTGTCTTAACTCTGATTTAGCTCTGGAAGCAGTTTAAACTAAAACTAGCTCTTACACTGGATTAAGAGCACCCACATAGAGAGTTGCATCAATGTGACTACCTCTGCATGACAGAGTCTGTGGCAAAGCAGATGCTTGTGATATCTTATGCCAGTGCCCAAATCACCAGGCCACCCTTCCTTCTGACATCCACTCCCTTTCAGTCACTGGTGGGAGTGGGTAAGACCCTGTCACAGGTCACCACTGGGAGAAGCAACAGCCTGAATCAGCAGGTGCAATACACAGGGATAGGGGTGGGATTTACACACCTTCAGGTAGATGACGGCATCTGTTCCAAAACCCTCCATGGAGAAGAGCTGAAGGTCCCCTTGGAAATACTTGGCATAGAGTCTGGAGATGGGCAGGCCATAGCCAAAGCCAGCCTGGTGGAGGAGAAGATACAGACAGAGGCTTATGGATACCACCCAGCCTGTGTGAGCCACCCAGCCACAGACAGTGGAGTCCTAACTCTGCTAGTGTCTCCCACTTCACATACAGCCAGGCAGAAGGGCCAGCCCTGCCCTCTGCCAGCTACATTAACATATGGGCCAGTCGCTTCCCCACAGCTATAGAGGATCTGAGTACTGAGAACCAAAGGACCCCCCGCCCCGACCTCTCCCCACAGGTTGACCAGTTAATTACCAACACCAAAGGACCCCCAATTAATTCCTGGTGGGCCTAACCCGATGTAATACGCACCAGGGGTGTCCCTCCTGTGCCCGGCTGTGGGGTGGGTGCTGTAGAGTACATGTAGCTGAAGAGCCGCTCGATCTTCCGCTGGGGGACCCCCTTTCCCCGGTCACTCATCTGTGTGACAGGACAGGACGTCAGCAGCCTGAGGACTTCCTACAGCCCCTGCTCTGTTCTCTAGTGCTGCTCCCACCATCTTGCATCAGGGGAAATCCCCTTCCACCCAAGAGCACCTTCTGCTGCCTGGTCTAGATGCAACAACAATTGGCTGCAACTGGTGCTCCACCCAGATCTCTCAGCTGGAGAAAATGTCCTAACAAGACTGGGCATGAGTGTTGTGGGGGAGAGAAAATCCTGCCTCAGCATTAATGCTGCAGGACCCCAGGCCTGGGCTTCCCTTATGGCCACAGTAAATAGATCAGATTAGATGAACACAGAACCAGCAGACCTCAACACCCCTCCCCTCCAACCCTCATCTCTTGCCCTGTTGACCTGGGACCTCCAGACCTCACTTTACCCAGAAGAGAACTGTTCAGGGTCATGGCCATGAGGTCACATTCCCTCTACTGTCCTCTGCAAGGAGGCAGAAAGCTTCCCCGTATTCCAAGAGTGTCTACAACCTGGGAACTAGCTTGTGCCCCACAGCCCAAGGAGTGGGCAGAGATCCATTCTATTCTCCCCTGCACCCTTCTCCCAAGGCACCTCACCTTGATGGACAGGTCTTCCTCGCCCAGTGCAACCATCACTCTGATGGGGGGGAGTCTTGGGCTGTTCTCATAGCTCTCCACAGTGGCCCGCATGGCGTTCTGGGGGGCAGGAAAATGAAAAGCAAGTCAGGAGATTTTTGGCAAGGGCAGCCAGGCAACACTTCAGAGCCAGCTGCCCACCTGCTGTCCCTTCTTTGCTTCAGGCAGAGATCATCAAGGTGAGGAAATTCCTTCCAGACCCCATGACAACTCACAATCCTTCCTCCTACCTACTTGACTCCTTTAACAGACCAGTGTATCCACCACCCCCTCATATTCTTCAGAAGCCAATTTCACCTTGCCTGCTGCTGGGATACCCACAGCCTGGGACAGTCATGGAGGTTGGCAGGGGGAAGGAGATGTGGACCGAGTAGAGACAATGGTTATCTTCAAGGTTACAGCATAGAAGAGAAGAGACTTTACCTTGAAAAGTTCAAAGAGCATGTGGTAGAGATGGGACGGGACATAGACAATGCGAACAGGCTGCTCAGAGGTGTTTGCTACAATGGAAGAGCATGGAAACCATCAGAACAAGGCACCACCCAGAAGCTCATCAAGACAGCTCCCCCCAGCACTGTCCCCACCTCATCATCCACATACACACAGGCTCAATTCTAACTGCCTGCACATGCATACCCCTGATCACTCTGTTCCAAAAAGCACACACCCCTCCCGCCCAGACCCCAGGACTCACCATTGACCTCTTCGATCTCCAGCTCAGGTGAGGCCATGTAGTAATTGTCACAGAGCAGCTTGGCCATGTTATAGGCATCTGTGGGGAGAGGAAATGGGAGGTATCAGTAGACACACTCAGGGACATATTTCAGTACCTGCTCTCCCCTGGGACAGGCTGAGAGTTCAGAGTGTGAGGAGAGGCAAGGATGGTCAGCACCAAGAGTGCCCAGAATGACAGACCAGAGCACCCTGCTCGGCCACAGACCAGAGTTGAGCAAGGAGCTGTTAGGCAGGCGGCTCTACTTCTGGGGTGCCAGACTCATCAGGGACCCTCCGCCCTACCAGGGATAGTTGAAGCAGAATCTTTGTGGCCCATACATCCTCAGCTTCCTTTGAACATCCCCATGGGCTACCACTGGCTACATGTCAATATCTGTCCACCTTCACTGAGGCCGAGACCAACTGAATTCATTACACAGGGAGATTTGCAACAGGCAGCTGATGGGAACAGCCTTCAGCCTCTACTATTCCAGTCTGGGGTCAGAGATGCTGACCCCTGAGCCAGCCAAGTCCCTAAGAACCTCTCCCTAAGCAGCAGAAGACACCCACTCCTTACTCCCCAACCCCAGAGCTATCACCCCTTCTTGGACAGGGAGCATGGGGGAAGCTGCTCCTGGATCACTCCATGGCATACATGAATACAGACCTTTCACCACCTCAGAGACATCGCAGTGCGGGTCAATGCTGCCAATGTGCTTAGGATGAGCAGGGTTGGTGCTGCCGTTGAAGAGTAGGGCTGCAGGGACAAATGGATGGGTGAGAAGAGGAAAAAGGTCTTGACATAGAGCAGAACCTATAAGAATTTATTGTTGTCGCTTGTTATTTATTGGAAGCTGCTCTGAGTCTTTCTGTATAGGGTGGAACAAATCTGAATAATAATAATAATAATAATAATAATAATAATGAGTTCAAGAGTTGGAGGGAGAATCCCAGAGGGATGGAAAACAGACTTGAAAAAAACCTTTTCCCTCCCATAGAATCTGCTTACTTTCCAACTATACACACACACACATCCCCCAGCCCCATTGTAGTTTCCTCTGCTCACAGAGTCCAGTCCTACTCTCTTGTAGTCCAGCCCAAATGCATTTTAAGCCCAGTGCCCATCACTGTGGTATCTGACTCCGTTTTCCCCTGTCCACTTCACCAGGCACCTGCTAGAGTGGGCAGGTGGGGACAGGCTGCAGGGACTCACTGTGCTGGTTGATCAGCATGCGGATAGAGATGCGGCTCAGGTAGAAGCGATCCAGGAAGTATTGGATGTTCTGGTTGGACACAGGGTCATCTCCATAGGCTTCCTTGTATTCAATCACTCCTTGTGCCATGGTGGGTACTACGTCATTGTGCCGGTTACGGATGGTGATAAGGGCATCTGCAAACCTGGGAGGGGAGGCAGGGGGGTCAGGACATGTGAGAGGCAGGTGCTGCTCCAGGAGCAATGAGACCAGCTCTCACCAGGAGGACCAGATGGGGAAGAAAAGGGCAGCTGCAAGAGGGCAAGGGACAGCTGGATTTGCAGTAATGGAATGTAGGCCAGGTTTCTTTAGGTCTGAAATCTTCCCCCCTCTTTGTTCCCTCCCCACTACTCTGACACTGTATTGCAGCTGTCTGGAAGTTCTGGCATGGATTATGCTGCACAAGGATCTGAGGGACCCATGGGCTAAGCCAAGATTGTGCTGTGGATCACTGGGATAGTGGGGACAGTCAGATCGCCCAGCCAGGTGACAAAGTGCCAGTGGAACTCAGGCCCCAGTGAAGCCAAGCACAAGCCCCACATCAGAGTCTGAAAGCAGCAGGCCAGCAGGAAGATGCAGCAGCTTTGCTCAGTGTCACCATAAACGAGATGCACTGAGATGGGCTGGCAGCAAACCTAAAAAAAATGTCATCTGATGTCAGGTGCATGGGATGGATAGGCCAGGGCTGGTCCATGAGGGACAGCCCAACTTACTGCCCCAACGTAGCTCGGTCCTCAGCATCTTTGTCCAGGAACTCCATGATATCCAGCAAACTCTGAACATACCTGCAGGGAGGAATGGAAACACAGGCTGTTTATACGCCATGGTCCTGTGCTGGAAGCACAGGTATGCACAGACCAGTCCCTACCACCTCCTTGCACTGTCTACATCCAGACATTTTTAGGAAAGAACATTTGCCTCAGCCTTACCCTGCCTGAAGACAGAGGCAATTTACAAACAGGAACTGCTTGTTTTACAGCTGAAGCACAGCCATTTCTGGAGGTGGGCAGTAGCTGCTACACTTATGATGCAGCCGTTCAGGAGCAGAAGCAAAGAATACTCAGGGATATTTAATGGCACAGGGTAGTTAAGACCTTCGTTTGACATGCCCCAGCACCATGCAGTCACAATTATTTTAATACTGAATTGGGGTGGTACAGCCAGTGTTGATTTAAAAGCCACCCTCAATCAAAACTGTTTCCTGCAGCACCCAGGTACCCATAGACATCCCCCATCCACACACTGACCCAGCCCAACCCTGCTTAGCTTTAATCAACAGGATCCAAGTGGGGTAGAGATGCATCTGATGGATTCACCGCATCAGAATTACATAGGCTTTTGTGAGTGAGAGCTCACTTCATCAAATGCTGTGAAAGGACTCTGGGCACGTCCCTTCACCAGCATCTGATAAAAATAAATACTTGCTCACAAATGTTTATGCACCTCCAATTCAGTTAGTTCAGCAGGTGCATCTCTAGCCCTTCTGCCTGGCATCAGCTTAACAGACCTACCTACCAGCATATCTACCTAACAGCACCTAGGCCTGCAGCCATCCACCCCCAGCCATGATGCACGCAGGATGCTTGTCTTTGTCCTGATTAGGTGGGTGGGCGCAATGACAGGGATACAGTCCAGGCACAACAGCCCTGTCACCCACCTCTGCATCAGAAGGGTGGGATGTGATGAGAACCGTGATGGGGGAGCCCAGGGCTGGCCACTGAAGAGGGGACTACTAGGAAGGACAGAAGGGGTCCCAGGAGGCCTGTGTATAAGGATCCCAAAACTGGGAGGAGGGTCACTGGGCTGGAAAGCCAAGTTTGTAACTGGGGAAGCAGAAGTTCATCTAGAGTAGGAGCTGTGCTGTGCAGGGAGGTGCGGGGGGACAGAAGCAGACGTCACTGAACCCCTGGTCCAAAGGGCTGCCCTGGGGTCTCCTAAGGCCTTTCAGGTTGAGCTACCTTTGGCACCCCACTGCAGAGGGATAGCAGGGCTGAGGTCAGCAGAGAAAATGTACAGTCACACAAACCACAAGCACAAGGGGGGTTGGGGAGGAAGGGGCAGCTGGTGCAGGAGCCACATGCATCCTCGTGCGACAGTCATGCTCCACTGTCTCTGGAGGCGCAGGTCTGCAGATTCACATCAGTGGGGTCAAGAACTACAAAGGTTAAAGACCCAGCCTTCTTTGAGGAAAGGGGAGCAAGAGGCTAAGGGCCAACACCAAGGCAGGAACCTGAACCTGCCATCAGGAGGGGTTGGCCAGGAATGCCATGGTATCTTGGTACAAGCAGGGGCTAAGTGGTTCTTCCTTAGGACTCAGGCTCCCCCAGCCCCTTGGGACCATGATTCAGCTGGGGCTGAGCTGTCTCCTGTCCCCCTGCTCCCCAGCAGATGCTGCCCCTTTTGGATGCAGCAAGGAGGAGGAGGCGGAGCAAGAAATAGCTGCACAAACAACCTGTCACGTGGTCCCTGAAGTAGGACAAAGTTCAGGCTGTCGCAGTCCGCTCCTGGCAGGGAGCTTTGGGGGTGATCTTAAAGAGACACTGCTCCTTCCCCTACCCCCCGCCCAGCTGGCTTTCTGCCCTAACCCAGGCCACCCAGACCCAGGCCAGATGGTGCTGCTGCAGAGGCAGCCTCACGAGGCAAATCCGCAACTCTACTGTGAGAAACTCTAGTGTGAGAAGAAACACAGAGGATGAAGCAAAAGGGCAGGTGGCATGAGAAAACCCTGCACCCTTGGAAAAGGCATTCTGGTATCAGGCCAGCACAGGGCTGATGGGACCCTTCGGAGATTGCACCAGCATCAGGAGGGTTCAGGGGCACTCGCTGCCTGGATTCCTGGAAAGCTCAGGGCATAGGCTGAACATTGCCCTGCCGACTGCAAGAGCCAAATGCAAGCACACTCTGTGCTGGGATGGAGAAAGCACTGGGAGACAGGCCCATCCCACTCAGACATGTTTGGTTTCCTGTGAACAGCCAGGCTTTGTTCTCAGGCTGTACCTGCATAATGTTGGGCTGGAAAACCTGCCAGGGAGCATGTTCCAGGGGGCACTGCACCCCATCTACACTTGAGAGCTTACAGTGCACTTGCCAAAACCCATGAACATGAGCTCATTTTCCTAGTATAAACATTCCTAGTATATATTCCTCTCCAACATGAGCATCCAGCCCCGTCCCAATGATCAGCATCCCTCCTTGCAGCCCCCAACAATCCCCGTCACCCTTCAGTGTCATCCCTGAGAATTGTCTTTGGCAGAAGATGGACAACTAGCTTCTTCCTTAGGAGTCCTTCAGGAATGACCCCAAGATGTGTAGAAAAGGGTACCCTCTACAGTGCACCCCTACCAGCGCCAGAGCCCTGTCAGGGCCCCTGGCCGACAGGGTCTTTCAGGAACCAGCTTCTCTCTTGCATTTTCTATTACCTGCACCCCTACAAATTAAAGCCCCCTCCTCAGAAAGGGTTGCTCCTGGGGTACCTAAGGCTGGAGAGACACTCACCAGCTCTGCACCAGCTGCACAGAGGATGTCCTGAGCACCCGGTCAGGCAGGAGGTTGATCTCCTTCATGATGTTGGCCAGCCGGACAGGCAGCTCCTGGCGCAGGAAGGTGAAAGAGGTTTTCTCACAGGCATTGCTAGACCCTAAGGTTGGGAGACAGGACACAGAAGCGCCCTGTTAGAAGAAGCACTATGGTCCTACAACTGATAACAGTAGGGTAAGGCTCCCATTCCACAGTGATATACTCCTTATACCCTCAATACCTGTAGGAAGGCAGAAGAGCTAAGTACACCTAGCTGGCCAGTACTTGAGGCCTTCTCCCATACCTCCCCTTATAGCATCTCCAACCCCCCTGAAGATGCTCCATCTCAGCCACCCCAGCATATTCCTCACCCCATAAGGTGGGTCCAGCACTGTGCAGTTATAACCAATAGCTTACAGGCACCTGCAACTGCATGGCGCTCACTAGTGTCTTAGGTACAGCCTTCCTGATCAGGTCATACTGATGCTTTCTGGGCTGCTTCCCTGCCCAGAGGCAGTCACTCCCAAAACAGCTCACCCCAGGGGGTCGATCCCCAGGTATCCAGCTCATTAGCCCCCCAAAGGAGCCCAGGCTGCAGCACCAAACACAAGTGCTGCCCCTGCCCAACTGCCCTCAACAACCCAGAGACATAGGGAGCTAGTCCCATCTTTCTGGGGCCATCCTGGGGTGGTCGTTATGGGTGGGACTGGTTCGTGGGAGGCCTGGAAGTCAGGATTTCTTTTTCTTTTCTTTTTTTTTGGGGGGGGGGAAGAAGAGGGCACTGTGCCACTGACTTCCAAAGTCACCTTGAGCCTGTCACACTCTCACAGGCTGGCAGGGCACCCCATTGTGTATTCTGGGCAGCAGCCACAGCTTAGCCCCAGAGTCATGAAGGGATGATAGAAACCGTGCTGGGTCCCGACTGAGCCTGGCACAAGTGGTTTGTTTGGCAGCTAGGGCAGAATAATCACTGCCTGTTCCCAAGCTGTAACATGTCGCTGGCATTGCTGAGGACAGCAGGACCTGATGATGCAGCTGGGGAGGAAGTGGGCAGCCCTGCCTCCCAGGGCCAGGAGCAGGGGGAACTCCCAGTACAGCCCTGGGAAAAGGCAACTGTGCCACCAAGGGCACCAGCACCCCAGGGAGGAGGGAGACAGGTTACCCAAGCTGTGGGGTACCCAAGGGAGACAGGTTACCCTGTGCAGAGCAGAAAAACAATTTTTTGGGGGGGGGAGGAACTGATTAAGAAACTGATTTCAAGCAAGACTGAAAGCGGCTGTTGGGAGAAGATAGCAGGTGGTGCAGGCTGGTAAACAAGGTCACGTCCTGGGTGTTTAGCATGCACACGTGTGCACGCATACCCAGACAACTGCAAGCCGAGGTGCCGGGCGGTCATGCATTGATGGCAGGTGTAATCCAACCAGCAGGACAGGCCGTACCACAGCAGCAAGGCAGGCCTGTTCCTGGAGGTGCTGGAAAGCAGGAATGGCACATACAGGCAGGGCACACCAGCAGCAAGCTGCCTCCTGGGACTGCCTGGCCGGTCAGTACTATGGCAGGGCTTTATTTAACGCTTTCAGAGGCTGGCAGCAGTTCTGGAAAGAGCAGCCGCTGGGAATGACCAAGTCAGGAGTCAGCAGGGGGCTCCAGGTGCCGGGAGGCAAGGTGGGGTCTAAGCCAGCAGTTCCCGAACTATGGGGCATGACCCCAAAATGGGGTGGCAACATCAGCAGCTGGGGTCGTGGGGGTGGGAGTGAGGGGCCCTGCTGAAGAAACGGCCACGCTGAGGAAGAATTTGGGAGGCACTGGTCAAAACTACGCCTCTCTCGTGGGGTTTTCAGGCCCTCCCGCCCTCCGCAACAGGCACCCGCCGCCCCGCCGCCCCCCGACGGGCGCCCAGAGAAACTCCCCTCCCCGCCCCTAGCTCCGGCCGGGCCCCGCCGCCTTCATTCATCGCCGGCTGGGAGCCGGGGGCCCTGCAGGGATGGGCGGGACGGCCGCCTCTCGCCCCGCTCCCGGCCGGGGCCCGCGAGGAGCCCCGAGCGGGGGCACACGCGGGGAGGCGACACCCGCCG